>NW_026594184.1:3546832-3751074 GCF_907164565.1 Psammomys obesus | reverse complement strand
ACACACACACACACATATTCTATTATAAATCATACTACCACACTTATAATGGGCTATTTATGACTTCATTTTCAGATTAAACACGAATTGTTAAAATGGTACATAGTTTTCTCCAAGCTTTGGAACGCATGTAAAATGGAGCCTCTTTAATCTGAACATCCAAAATCCAAAATGCTCCAAAACATACCAGTGTGATCTCTTAAGTAGTAATTTTTACACCTGACTTCACATGACAGGTGCCAGTAAAAATGCATGTCTACTAAAATTGTAGTAATGGATAACATGAGTATACAAAACCATAAAATATTTTATATCTTTATAGATAATACATACATATATGTATAATATATATAATCATTATGGGTACGAAACAATGAATTTTATGTTTAAACTTTCCATCTATCTATGTATGTACAAATATTCTCAAATTTGATGGTATAGTTCAAACACTTCTGGTTTCAAACATGTTGACTCACCCAGTTTTGAGCATGCTTATGTAAAACTTTAAAATATGTCTGTTGTAAATTTGTAGCATGCATTCCTCTTCCCTTTAGCATGAAGTATTTACATGTTCTGCAGCCATCTGTATTACCCGATTTTTGTATGTTATAGTTGGAATTCAGAATTTTGGCTTCCGACCTGGGCAGAATTTATTGAAAAGAAATAAAATTCAGCTAATGTATCATATTGGAAAGATTTTTAGGTGTTATAGATTTTCTGCAATGGTACTGGACAGCTGAAGAACATTTTATTGAATGATGGATTTTAACTGGGGAATAATTATTGCAGAGGATCTTGTTATCTTTGTAAGATATTTCATCTATTGTTGAATGTTTGAGGGGCAAATTGTACTTCTGTAAAAAGTTAGGCTATTTAAAAGTCTTTATGAAGCTCAATAGACATTTTCTGATGAATGCTAGGGTTTTCAACTTACATTGTTGCATATGGCAAGAAACAGGTGGATGGCACTATCTCTTGGCATAGTGGTACCCAGGTTCTATTCACTGTTATGCTAAATGGCTTTAGACAAAGCCTCTAAAGTGCTTTCTGCTTCAGTGTTCTTAATAGAGAAGCAGAAAGTAATATCTGCTATCACTGACCTCATGTAGATGGTAGATTGCTAATTAGATTATGCCTTACAAGCACTTTGTGCTCTTTTGAGAAATACTGTCTCAAATTAAGTAGAGCCTATGGTTTTATAATATAAACATGTTGCCAAAAGATGAATCATTTTGATGGATCAAAGCATGCAGACTAGAAGCTATGCATTGGTAGCATCAGTGTGAGGGAAAACAAAAAGTAGGGAATTCTGGTCAGATTCAGACAAGTGACTTTTGCTTATTTCCTAGGAATGAACTGAATTTTAAAGGGTAGGATAAATGGAGGCAATCAGTATCATTTTGTACTTGTTTTCAGACAAGAACCTTTGCTTGAGTCACTGTGATATTTCCCTTATCTCCCTAGTAAGTTTTGAAAGCATACTGTTAAAATAAAACTGCTGTGTTGGATCTATGGCTTCTTGATTTTACTTATTGTCATAAATGAGCTGTTGGAAACAAAAGCAGGCACATATGTGTGTTTCCACAATGTAACAATTTATTGAAAAGAATTTCACAGGCTCTATCACTCCATTGTCTTTAATTCACAAAGTACTCTTAATTTCACATGACATTAACGACCATTTGCAAATAGTTTATAAAAATACCATTCCAATCTTAATTGCTTCATATTGGCTTTCAGATAACATACTATATTTCACATAATGATAATGTAGTTTACAAAAGGCTACAAAAGAGTTAAAGCAGTTGTGGTTATTCAAAGGATCCTCACTGTAAGACATGAGGTAGAAAACTAAGGCAGATGCGAAGAGGGTCATCACGTTACATAAGATATTAACCTAAGAAACCTTGTTATAGAACTGAAGTGTTGTGACTCAGGCCTGCAAAAGCCCTGGCATAGTTAGTTCAAGACGCAAAGCTGGTTCAAGGTGTTCTTGGTCTTTCTAGACAAATGGCAGTTCAAGCAGACTGGGCTGAACAGTGAGATCCTGTTGAGCAGAAGCATTCTGGAGTCAGTCCACAGTTCATTGCCTGTGCAATGAATTGCATGCACACTGAATGGCCTGATGATAGGGTGGGGGCTGCCTGTACCTAGTATTAGATGTCTCTTATTTTGTGTAACCCAGATGAAGCGTTTGCATGATGTAGTTGAACAAACTCATACTTTGGTTTCACTTAACAGTTTTGATACCCCGACATGTCTTTGTGTTCCTGATTTATTGTAGTAAGTTTGTAGGTAGTGATATTTTTGTTTATACAAATAATTTATCAGTCTTCACCCCATGGTTTATGAGGGGCATACTGTCCTTGTTCACTTGTGCAGTCAAAATGAAGAGTCATTTTGTCTCATCATTTGCACTAAAAATGGATTAAACTATTGTTTTTCAAAAAATATTTACATAGCCTGAAAGCTACTGCTTTATAGAATATGGAATAATTTTGAGCAAAGCACAGCCTGCTCTATATCCTTTTTAGATCTTTGAGCTGTAAGGCAACAGAAAAAAAGATCATTCAGTGGCATCTAATGAGCCAGACAAATCACTCTAGAAAATATTCTCCTACTTTTAGACACACAGTGAGATAGAAAGAACCAGATGTCCTAACCCATCAATAGATCTGCTAAAATATGATGTGGACTTTACTCAAAGATACAGGGCACCTAACCTGAGCTTATTCAAGCAGGGTCTTCTGGATTCATTCTGAACTTGTCAGACATGATCTTAGCTGGCTCTCCAGCATGAAAGCAGAAAGTTGCATGGCCTTGTTGATAGTGTTTCCAGTTTGTAGCCATTGAATATTCTGACAATGGTGGTCAACACTCTGTCATATAGTTGCCATTTGTTTTGTTTTCTCAGATGTTAGCTCTGTAAGGCAGGAACTTTTTTTGTGTCTGTCTTCCCAGTGTCTTTGTCTGTAGTGCCAATAACTGTGTGGAATATGAAAAATTAGAACTTTGGAGTGTTGTGAATTTAGCCTGTCAAAAGCCAAACGCTAGCCCACTTTCAGTTGATGGTGGAAGAGCTAGTTTTCTAGAAACCTAAGTGTACTGTAAAGTAGCATCTTTCAAATTGCTCTGTGTATAGAAACCAAACGAAGATCATGTTAAACTCTAGATTCTGAGTCAGTGAACCTGAGATTCTGAATTTTTCCAAGTTTCCAAGTGGGGTTAATGATGTAAGTATATGGATTGTTATTTGAGAATTAAGAATTTAGACCCTAGGCAAGCCTTGGCTCATCTCCAGTTTTGATTCCATCACCATGTTTAATTGACTTTGTCTCTCCTGTCCCAACCTGTTTGTTTCTGCCGCCTCTCTTTTAGCTGAAGGTTTTATTGTTTATGCACGAATTACTGAAGTAGCTTTCATCTAATCTAACTAGATCTCTATCCTCCTTTTTTCTCTCTGCACTGATGCCAAAATGATATCCTGAAAATATGTCTCTGATCCTGTCAGTCTATTGTTGAGAGGCATTCAATTGAGGATAAACCAACAGCCCTTCTGTTACTAGAATATTTTAATATTGTGTGGAGGCAGGGCTGTGCTAAACAATCCAAGGACCAAGGAGGTAAGAACTTAGGTGTTGGTAAACCAGTTGTTACAACCCTCCCTCCCTTCCTTCTTTTCTTCCTACTTTCCTTCCTTCATTCTGTCCTTCCTTCCTTCTGTCCTTCCTTCCTGATAGTCATAAAGCCAGTCATTCAAAATGCTAAAGCCAATGACCATTGGTTAAATCACTGTTTTGTATGTCATTCATGATAAAATCCCAAATGCATAATTTCTAATGTCTCACTATTTTCTTTTCCTAATATTACCTAATCTGGGCTCTGTCAATCCTCAAACCCACCATTCATGTTTTAATTTGAATTAAAGAGAATTGTCTTTTTTTTTTTTGAAAGCTCACTAAAATTTCAAATCAAAATATTAATTTACAAATATTAATAACATTTATTTACATAGGCAAAACAAGTAGGAAAAAACAATAGAACATAAGCTATCATTTAAAAACAATAAAAGCTGAATTGGTTAAGAATTAAAATTTTTTCTAACAGGTTTAATGTGTCTGGTTTTATGCTGAGGTCTTTGATCCACTTGGAATTTAGTTTTGTGCAGGATGATAAACATGGATCTATTTGCATTTTTCTACATGTAGACATCTAGTTAGACCAGCAATATTTGTTGAAGATGCAATCTTTTTTTTTTTCCATTGTATGGTTTTGGCTTCTTTGTCAAAAATCAAATATCTGTAAGTGTGTGGGTTTATTTCTAGGTCTTCCATTCAATGACTTTGATCTACCATTCTGTTTCTATGTCAGTACCATGCAGTTTTATTATTGTTATTCTATAGTACAGCTTGAGATCAGGGATGGAGTTACCTCCAGATGATCTGCTGCTGTACATTGTTGTTTTTAGCAATTCTGGGTTTTTTGTTTTCCCATAAAAGTTGAGAATTGTTCTTTCAAGTTCCGTAAAGAATTGTGTTGGTAATTTGATGGGATACACTAAATCCGTCAGAAGAAAAAGTGGGGAAGAGCCTTGACCTCATTGGCATAGAAGGCAACTTCCTGAACAGAACACCAACAGTACAGGCTCTAAGATCAACGATCAATAAATGGAACCTTATGAAACTAAAAAGCTTCTGTAAAGCAAAGGACACTGTCATCAGAACAAAACGTCAGCCTACAGATTTGGAAAGGATCTTCACCAACCCTTTATCTGACAGAGGGCTGATATACAGAATATATAAAGAACTAAAGAAGTTAAAAAGCAATAAATCAAGTAATCCAATCAAAAAATGGGGTACAGAGCTAAACAGAGAATTCTCAATATAGGAATATCGAATGGCAGAGAAACACTTAAAGAAATGCTCAAGGTCTTTAGTCATCAAGGATATGCAAATCAAAATGACCCAAGATTTCACCTTACACCCATCAGAACAGCTAAGATCAAAAACTCAGCTGACAATACATGCTGGAGAGGATGTGGAAAAAGGAGAACCCTTCTCTATTGTTGATGGGAATGTAAACTTGTACAGCCACTTTGGAAAACAATCTGGCACTTTCTGAGAAAATTGGGAATAGTGCTACCTAAAGATCCAGCTATACCACTCGTAGGCATATATTAAAACATGCTTGACTATACAAGAAGGACATTTGCTCAACCATATTCATTATAGCTTTATTCATAATAGCCAGAATCTGGATACAACCCAGATGTCCCTTAGCTGAGGAATGGATACAGAAATTGTGGTACATTTACATAATTGAATACTACTCAGAAATTAAAAACAAGGAAATCATGAAATTTGCAGGTGACACCTAGAAAAGATCATTCTGAGTGAGGTGTCCCAGAAGCAGAAAGACACACATGGTATATACTCACTTGTAAGTGGGGATTAGGCATATAATATAGGATAAACATAATAAAATCTGTACACCTAAAGAAGCTGAGCAAAAAGATGGACCCTGGGTAATGATCAATTCTCATTCAGATAGGCAAGTGGGATAGACATCGGAAGAGAGAGAAAACAAGGCAAAGGACAGGAGCCTACCACAAAGAGCCTCTGAAAGACTCTACCCAGCAGGGTATTGAAGTAGATGCTAAGACTCATAGATAAACTTTGGGCAGAGTGCAAGGAATCTTATGAAAGAAGGGGAAGATGAAAGTCCTGGAGGGGACAGGACCTCCAAAAGGAGAGCAACAGAACCAAAAAATCTGGGCACAGGGGTCTTTTCTGAGAATGATACTCCCAACTAAGGACCAGGCATGGTGATAACCTAGACCCCTGCACAGATGTAGCCCATGGCAGCTCAGTGTCTCAGAGGGCATCCTAGGAAGGGGAGGAGGGGCTGCTTCTGACATCAACTCAGTGGCTGGCTCTTTGATCTCCTCCCTTGGAGGTGGGGCAGCTTTACCAGGCCACAGAGGAAGACAATGCAGCCAGTCCTGAGGAGACCTCATAGGCTAGGGTCAGATGGAAGGGGAAGAGGACCTCCCCTATCAGTGGACTGGGGGAGGAGCATGAGGAGAGAAGAGGAAGGGAGGATGGGATTGGGAGGGGACAAGGGGGTGAGCTATAGCTGGGATACAAAGTGAATAACTGTAATAAATAAAAAATAAATAAATTCAAAAAGAATTAACTTTTCAATAAATTTCAACTTTAGAACTATGAAGAAAAAGTTCTATTGTTTATAAGTCACTTATATTTTTATATTTAACATATATTACATGGACTTTTCTTGTACTTAGTACAATACTTTATTATATACTCCACACTTGAAATACTGCTTACCAGTTCCTTTTTTTTTTTTTTTTTTTTTTTTTTTTTGCTGTACTTTCAGTGTTAAGTGGCATAGAATATTCTAAGGTCGGGTCTTTTAGGTGGTTAATGTGAATATATCCTCACTCAGGTATGAACTCACTGTCCTGAAAGTAGGATGTGGTGGTGGCAGAATGACAGACTTCCAAGATTATGCTTTCATTTCTTACCTAAAGGAGCTCACTGCACTTGTTGCAACAGGTATAATTGGGATGGGCAGATGTTAAGAGAGGGAGAAGGGCAAATGTCCCTATGTCCTTCTCGTAGGCAGAAGGGTAAGTTGACTTTATCCCAAAAATTCTATCTGGCCTGTGTTGACCACTGAGCTGCTACTGCTGTTACTGCTGGAGTTTGTCTACATTCAGGGAAGAATGATGAGCCCTGTTGACTTTTAGTAGAGTTTGTTTGCTTTCTTCTTTAAAGTAGTCACTCATCACAGGGGTTAGTCTTTGTTCATCATTCCAGGTTTTTCCATATGCTGAGTCATGCATACAGCTGGCTCTCAAGAGGAAAGTGCTGGGAAGATCAATCAAATGAAATCTTAAAGGTTAAATAAGGTTTTCAAATATGTTCGGGCAGCATTTATTCAGTTCAGTGGGGAAAAGTGCTTCCAAGGAAAGACATTTGCCCAGCGAAATGCATCCCAAATGGCAGTGGAGCAATTACTACTCAGATGGTTGTTTTGTAGCCTGAGTGTCCAGTTCTGTTTAGACTTCCAATGGCTGCTTAAAATTCAAGAGTGAGGGAAAATAAAGTGCATTTGACTTAAAGGAATTCACTAATGGAAGATCAAAGTTGTGAAAATGTACTTTCACACACATTATTGGATGGTTGTTTGGGGGGGCTGGGGAGGAATCTTGGGAAAGGAAAAGCTACATGAAACATCCTTTTTCGATAATTTCATCCCCCTTCGTTTTCCAGCTCCTATAAATCTCAATAAATAAGGAACATGGAGACTACAAAATATTTCAGGAAAAATTCCAGAGGCTTTTAGAATCAGTAGTTTTGGTATCCACTCAGAAATTCCAAAATGAGAAATTTTATTATGCAGATGAATGCATTCAGAGTAGAATTCATAGGATTTTGTGGCATTGCAAATTTGAAGATTACATTTTTGTCTTTTGTCCTTTGTTATAATATAAAATGTGGCTATGCATAAGGAATAGAATGAATATATTGAATATTCTAAGCCACTTGAGATTGCACTATTACATAGTGAATGCTATTGGTCCTACAGAGGTGTAGTCAGCTATTTTTCAATCATGGGGAATTGGCTAGAAGAGCCCTTCTTTTATCACACAGATCCTAAGAGTCATTAAAGTCTCCCTACCATTGTCAAACCAGAAAAAAACAACTTATTTTGTGATATATCTAAGAAAACATACTTGGATAGACAGTTTTGTAAAAACATCATTGAAGATGGTCCACAATACAATTTGAATTATCCTTTCATAATCACTTTTTTCTTGAAAAATTTTGACAACAATCCCACTTGTTAGAATAAAGGATTAAAGAAGCACACAGGCCAGAGTCAGTATGGGTGTATGATAATAGGTACTAGCAGTGTTTTCTTGCATTTAGCATAACATGTATTGTATCTTCCTTTCCAGCTGTATCCAAGAAAGGGGCCCTTAAGACCAGAGTGTCTGTTTGGGTGCTTGTCACCAGGCTGAGGAGCTATTGACAGAGTAAATCAATTATCTTGTAGGGCCTCTCTGAAAGTTTACTCTGAAAGTAAGGGAGGCTGACCATATTTCAAGTTGGTAGCAAATGGGGTCCATTTGTGCTATGCTTTAGAAAACTTTCTAAAAAGTTATGTGGGCACAGAGCGGGTGGGGTGGGGTGGGTGGGGGTTGTGCCTGGTCTGATGATTACCATGGTTATCAGCCACACTGAATTGCAGCACCAAATATCAAATCCACTTGTCTACCCGTGGTTGTCAGAAAGATAAGCCTGGTGTTCCTAGCGAATCTGTGTCTCAGGATTTATACCACTATCATGGCTTGGCTGAATTGAACTTCTAGGACTGTCCCTGTGCCTGTCACCTGGCCTACCCCAATCAGTAGCCTGAACCATCATGAGGGCTCTAAATGATTTCATAGAGGACAGAAATGAAGGCCTCTACCCTCGAGGAAGGAATTGGTGTGTAAATTCCTTCCAAAATAATCTTCTCTGTTAAATGAACTCAGTCCTATGCTGAATTTGTGATAGAGGTATCATAAGAGATCTTGGATATAAAACTGCTGCCCACACAGGACAGTTTGTTACTGTGATTATCTACATTATAGCTAATCATCTTCCTGACGCATCTCCTCAGATAAGATTTGTTCTTACATAAAGAATCATGTAGCATATTGAAAAATTGCTCCATTTAATCTTTGAGACCTCAAAAATGGCAGGTATGCCTTTCAACAAGTGGGTGAATGGACAGGACAGTGTTTTCAACCATGTAGAGTTACCTGTAAACTTGTTAAATAATAACCTTAACATGTGGTCCTTTTAGTCACAAAAGAAACATCTTCAAGTATAGTCATTGTGTGGAATAGTCTTTGACAGAACCTTGCTGTTGCTTCTTCTTTTCGCTTATTTTGATTTAAGTTCTTTTTATACAATATTTTGGTCATGTTTTTCCCTCTCCCAACTCCTCCTAGATTTTCCTTCTGTCACTACCTACCCAATTTCTTTATGCCCTCTTTGTCTTCCTCTCTCAAACGAACAACCCCTCCCCCAGAAAAAGGAAATGAAAAACAAAGGAATATAAAGAAATAAGACAAAAATGCCAAAATAAAATACTTTAAAAACTATTGTTTACTTTAAAAGTTTTCATGAGTCTTATATATTGAGCATATTCTTCCCCCTTTCCTCTTTCTTTTCCCTCCTGACTCCGGTTTTCCCAGTCCCAATTGTTCCCCAAGTCAACTTTACTTTTATTTTCATGTCATATATACACACATAATTTTATTTATCTATAGTAAAGCACATGATAGTTCTCACAAAGTGAATTAATTCATTTACTACGATGCTCTCCAATTATGTCCATCTTCCTGAAAATGACATAACATCTTTTTTGATGGCTAAAAATTTCTATTATGTATATAAGGTACATTTCCTTATGCATTCTTCTATTCGTGAACACCTTGGTTGGTTTTAAAACTTAACTACTGAGAATAGTGCTTCAACAAACATGATACATCGATGTGGAGTCCTTTAGGTAAATGCCCGGGAGTGGTATAATTGGGTAATATGGTGGGCCTGTTTTTGGTTTTTTGAGGAATCTTCATAGTGATTTCCATAGCATGTAGACGAAGTTATACTCTCGTTTCATATCCTTGTCAGTATTTATTGTTATTTACTTAATTAATGCCAACCCTACTGGAGTGAGCTGGAATGTCAATGTAGTTTGGAATTACATTTACATTTCTCTGATGACTAGTGAGATTGAACTTTTTTTGTTCAAGTGTTTATTGGCCATTTGCATTTCATTTGCTGAGAGCTCTCTTCATTTGATTAGCTTGTTTATTGTTTGTATTACTTGATTTCTGATCTAAATATTATAATTCTTTGTGTACTTTAGATATTAGTCCCCTGTCAAATGAATAGTTAGCAAAGATGTTTTTTCCTATTCTGTAGACTGTTTCTTCTCTTACTTACGAGGTTCTTTAAAAATACAGGTGCTTTTCAAATTCATAAGGTCCCATTTATTAATTATTGACTTCATTATTATTTTATAGCAATAGGAATTCTAGTCAGAAAATACTTTCCAATGTCTACTTGTTGAAATGTTCACTCCATAGTCAGTTCAGAGTATCAGATCTTATATTAAGATATTTTATTCATTTAAAGTTGAATTTGTGAAGTGTGAGAGGTAGAACATCTTATTTCATTCTTCTGCAAGTATATATTCAGTTTTCTCTTCATCATTTGTAGAAAGGCTGTATTTTCTCTAAGAATGTATTTTTGTCATCTTTGTCAAAACCAAGTGGCTGTAGCTGAGTGAATTTATATGTGGTTCCTTGAATCTGTTCCACTGATCAATATATCTGTCTTTATGCTAGTATCATGCTGTTCTTATTACAATTGCTGTGTAGTATAATTTGAAATGCATATGGTAATGCCTTCAGTATTGTTTTTGTTATAATAGAACTTTGCTGCTATTTTTGATGGTCACTCATAATACTTTTGTAGAATCCCAGATTTCAGAAATTTTCTAACTCAGTAATTTCTATACTGTGTTCCCAGATCCCAGCTGTTTTTAGAAGGGATACCAATGTCAATGAAGCTACAAAGTGTATGTTGCTGGTGGATGCTAAGATGTCATGAGTTACTGTTTGTAACATTAATGGTACTTAGTGATATTGAAAAAAGACACACAATCATTCTAAGACCTGACCTTACTTTCCATGTGAATTATAAATTCACATAATCCATCACCAAGTTAAGAAAACTTATGCTTTTCTGTTAAACAGTGAAAGTGTGAAAGTTCACAATGCAAATGATTTTTCTTTGCTTTGTTCCAAATGTTGAAGTCATGACTATAATTTCAGGTAGCAGAAGATGAGTAAAATGGGCCTAACCTTCTGTAGAAATAGCAGGAAGGTCATATGAGGAATTAGAAAGATTGAGAGTCCTCCAACTTCCATATCACTTATCTTTATGGTATCATTTTGCCTCTTGTACAGAGTCATGTTGTATCTCCACCTCAACCTTCCTTTGTCGTTCTTTGGTTTGCATATAAGAATCATAAGCCCATCTTACGTGTTTCTTCTGTGGTTTGAATGTGCCTTGTAAAGTTCCTATATTAGAAACCTAGTCTTTATGTTCCTGAAAGAGTGGATAAGAGAACACATTTGGCCTTCCTCTCTGTCTCCCTCACATGATGCCTTCTCTCAAGCTATGACAAAGAAAGAGTTATTTCTAGATGTGACCCTTCCATTTTAGATTTTTATGCTTCTAGGACTATGAACCAGATAGATTTATATTTATTATAAATTACTAGGTCTAAGGTATCTATGCTATGGGGTATGGTATCTTTTTTTTTTTTTTTTTCAGACAGGGTCTTACTCTGTAACTCTGGCTGTCCTGGGACTCATTTTGTAAATCAGGCTGGTCTCAAACTCACAGAGATCTCACTTTCTCTGCCTTCTGAGTGCTGGGGATTAAAGGCATGCACAACCACACCTGGCAATGTTATTTTGTCATAGCAGTACAAAACAAACTAAGATAGTCATCAGTGATAAGGTTTTTAAAAATATTTTAGTTTTTTTAAAAATAGATTAGTTTTAAATCTACTGTTTTTTGTTTGTTTGTTTGTTTGTTTGCATGTGAGTCTTTAACCACAGCTTATGAGGTAAGAGAGGGATATCACCAACACCATCACAACAGTATTAATACTGCTTTCATTTGTGTATTGTGGTGTAGAAAGTTGTGAGTCAGGGAGGATAAATGGGTGGCTTAGGATCAAGTACATAGTAATCAAACTGAGATGGTCATCATGACATATTCATTTGACTTTTCTGCACATGAAAGCAAAACACAAAGAATGTTTTCAGAAAAGAGATATTCACCAAGAAGCTTACCGGAGAATTGTTTTACTGCTGAATACTTCTTTCTGTCAGAGCTGTTAGCTAGCTAACATCTTTATTCAGTGACGCCACACCATTAGATGATTTTAGTTGTAAATGTGATCCCATATTTATAGACCTGCGATGGGCTTGTGGCTGCACTTTGGATGTTTAGTGTCACAGTGACAGTTCTAACAGAGATCACCAATGAGTTCAGTGGCCAGTGGCAGAGCTTCAGGTACCACAGGAGAGCGTGCCATACCAAGGAAGTTGTCCCAAAAGGGCAAGGGTGACAAGGATCAGTGGTTAAAGTGGGCATCTGCCATTGTTTGAAGCAATCTGTCTCCATTCACACTGCTTATTGGAGAGCTTCAAGGACTCATTACACTTGGCAGATTTCATTCTGTTGTAATTTTCCCTTTTAAAATGCATCTTTCCTTTTAAAAATTTAATGAAGTGCTATCACTCTTCTACTGTTTTAAATGGTTGATCATTTTTTTAGCTGTCACAGAAATGACTATAAATGTTAACACTTAGAATACCAAGTTAAAATTGGACAAATTGCCCATTTGTTTGGTTCATGATGTGAGTAAGGGTGGTACCTGCTATGCATACTAGAGTACAATTGATCCTTGCTCATTTGGCACCTAGGCCATCCATGGATGACAAAGAGAAAAATGTTTTGGTCATATCAAGACACTTAACGTCCTTGGTTACTGAGCTAGTGTGCTGTAGGTCAGTGTCATGGTGTTGGTGATTTAGATACTCACACATGACTCTGCCACTCTTTTAAGTCTCCCATTAGTGATCAGAAAGTTTCCATCTTTAGGGGTGTCAAGTTGCATGATGCTAAGTGTGCTTAAACAAGGCAGACAAGACACAATTTTAAGTGAATTATTCTACAGCCAAAGATGTTTTGAGATAGTATCAAACTATGTAGCCCTTGTTGGTCTGGAACTGCTACATAGGGAAGCTTGGCTTCTTACTTGGGGTGATCTTCCCCTCTGTTTCTTGTAAAGGCTGAAATTATATGTGTGTGATCCACGATGCCTAACACAAATTTCGGATTAAAAGTAACACTTAATGATTGAGATAAATTTTTCCTGGCCAGGATTTCTCCCCTTTAGAACACAGATAGACTTCAGAGGCAGAAGTTGCTGCTTCTCAGAGGCAGATCCCTCCCTGCTGCCTCAGTGAGTATATTATAATTGTCAGTAGATTCCATAACTCCCTGGTCAACTTAAGTATTTTATGTGGGTTGTTCAAGTGATGATATCATACAGAAAGGGAAGTAAATGTTTGCACCATGAAAACTTCTTAATCACCCCCACCTATTCCACTTCAGAGAGTAGAATAGGATACACATAAAGGTTTTATCAGTGAAGCAAACATTTCATATTTCATACAAGATGACTGGTTAGTGAGTTTTCTTTACTAATTCAATAGATATAATTCCATGACAGCTTACTAAGCTCAAGAAGAACAGATGAAATGACAGAATTTAAGACCAGACAATTTGATCCTCAGTGAAAGAAAAGCCAGAAAATGGATATTGCTATTCAGTTTCCATTTGTAAGGACAATGTACATTATGTTTAATTTAATGGAATTTTAAAAATACTTTTTTATTTTTTGAGAATTTCATGTAATATATTTTGATTATATTCTTTCGTTCCCTTAGCTACTCTCAGGCCCCTTCCCTACCCTAATTCATGTTCTTAAAAACAACAATTACAAAATAAAACAAAACCAAAAATGCTAACACACACACATACACACAAATATGAAATCAAATTTGTGTTGACTAATTTCTCCTGAGCATGAAGTCTGCCATGGAGTATAGTTGATATATTCAGTGTCACTCTGTTAGAACACAGTATTATAAAGGAATAAACATGAAATTAGAATAGAAGATTAAATGTGATAGGGGAGGGAAAGGGAAGGGGAAGAAAGGAATATAGAAAGGGAGAGCTAGTAACTTGTTGAATTCCTTTTCATTTTTCTCTGAGAGACCCTAGATATATGTTCTTTCTGTGTAGCCTTGGCTGTCTTGGAACTCACTATGTAGACCATGCTGCCCTAGGACTCACAGAGATCCTCCTACCTCTGCTTACCAAGTGCTTGGATTAAAGGCATGTGTCACCACATCTGACTTGTTTGATTTTTTTTTTTTTTTTGATGGCCACTATCATTCAGAATCCCAGGTCAAGGATTGTGAAAGGTATTTTGATTGCTATAATCTTAGGTTTTCCTAAAAGACCTGCCATAGGCAGGGGCTCATAAATTCTGATTGACCAATTTGAGAGGGTGGTTTTGGAAGATGCTTCCTAAGGATGACAGAAATTAATAATTCATCTGGAGATGCAGGATACATAGGCAACTAAAAAAGCAAAATAGAGCCCTGTCTGATGCCACAAGTTGTGAGGTTTCCGGAATGAACCAATTGAGGAGAAATTTTTATCAGAATAGAAGAAAAATATGAACTTTTTGTAAAAAGAACATTCCATGTGAAATTATTGTGAAGTCTCAGGGGTGTAAATTCTAGGTTTTAGGCCCCAGATGATTCTAAGATATTTGATATATGTAAAATAGATACCACCCCAGACCCGTATATACCAGGGCCTGCATTTTTGATGCCATTGATGGGATTATGTGTAATCTGAGAGAAAGAGATTCAAGTTGTTGCTCATTGTTTCTAACAGAGACCAATACAGTGTATCTGTGAATTTAAATGAGAGTTAAAATGCAGGAAGCAGAGATCTAGAAAACAGGTGACTCTTAGAACTGGTAAGGTCTGTAGGTCTTCTTGAATCCAGCCTCTTCAATGAACAGATGAAGAAACTGAGGCTCTATGGGGAAACATAAGTTGCCTTTGGTTCTTTTTGACACCTAACTGTCAATCTACTGTTTTCTTCCATTTGTACATCAGTGTGATTTTGCTAAAATTAGGGTCATGAGATTCTGAACAAAGCGACTTGTATGCTTAGCTGGTGATGGACACCAGCTGAGTAGAAGGAGCCGGAGTCTGTCTGGTTCTAGTTTGTGGACATAACTCTCAGAGTGTGTGATGAAGACGTTTAAAGTGGAAGGTGGAGGGAACTTAAGAGAGTTCTCAGGAAAAACCACTGTAAAGAGGTTGTATTTAAACTAAAGTCTAAGGATCTTGGGGAGGAAGGAACCATGTTAAAGATGGAAGAATCCAGCAGCCTGAGAGTTGCACAGCCCCTGAGGTAAATTTCCTCTTTGGACTCTTGCTGAGATTATTCTTTGATAGGCCTACTACAGTCTAGTACTTTCAGTACACAAGTGCTCTTTTGTCCGTAGCTCTATTGTCACTTGAGTTTTTTGATCTTAGCCAATCTGATGGTTGTAAAGTGAAATCTCAGGATCATTTTGATTTGCATTTCCCTGATGACTAAGAACATTGAGCATTTCTTTAAGTGTTTCTTTGCCATTTGATATTCCTATATAGTGAATTCTCTCATTAGCTCCATACCCCATTTTTTAAATTGGATTACGTGATTTGTTGCTGTTTAACTTCTTAAGTTCTTTATATACTCTGGATATTAGCCCTCTGTCAGATATAGGGTTGGTGAAGATCCTTTCCCAGTCTGTAGGCTGTCGTTTTGATCTGAGAGTTTGCACCAGAGGCTCATGTCATGAAAGTTTCTTAAAGCTTGTCTGTCTGCTGTGTTTTCAGTAAGAGCAGGATGAATCAAAATGCATAAGCAGTGGGAAGGAAATGAGTTAGGGACTGCCTTGTAAATACCTGTAATCCCAGATTACTGGTAGAATACTGACAAATATTTCTTTTCTAAGGATATTTTAGGATGCATCATGCTACAGAGATTCCTAGAAGCATTTCCTATGACCATGAGAGGCCTGTATTTGCAGAGGCACAGAGATCAAAAGCAAAGAACTACTGGTTGTGAGAAATATAAAACCATCTCGGTATGAGTTAGATTCTAGAACAAAGGCATCCAAGGCCAGGCTTTGACTTCCTGCCCTGGGATTGAGTTGCCTTTGATTCTGCCCATTTGCCTTTCTTGTTAATTTGTGATATACATAAAATGTCTAATTTTTTTTTTTTTAAAAAGAGAATTGTAGTTTCATCAAAAAATCCATAAGGCATTCATCATAAATTCATAAGGCACTATGTTATCCACATTCTCCACTGTATCGTTCTCTGATGTTGATTAAAGAAAAGCATGCTCATTGCATGAGTGTATGTAAGTTGTCTTGTACATTATTCACTAAGAAAAGACAATAGATTCAACTTGGCTTCTTATTTTTCTTCTTTCTTGTGTTTTTCAAGATTTTGTTATTTACTATTCTCTACTGTTGGCCACTCAGAAACTGCTGGAAAAGAACTGGATCTAAGGTTGTTTGGCCTAGTAAAGGAAGTAGAAAGAGTTTTACTAAAATAAAATCCTTATATTTATTTGGTTCTTTCCTTTTCCCTCTTTATTGAAATTTTAAGAACTGTTGCTGATATTCTAAACTTTTAGCAAGTAATTTCCACAAGAGTTGGAAAGAAAGGAATAAAAAAAATCACTTTATCAGAAGATTCAGGACCAAATTTGAAGGTTTTCAAGGTCCTACTATGGCAAATGATGGAGTGAATGGGAATATATTATAAAATCATGTTCATATCATCATCTGTCAGTGAAGAATGGAATGAAGGTGCGATGGATAGAAATGTCTGATGTTGGCTATTGAAATGATGACCATGCTTGGTGGTAGTGCAGCATGATGTATGACATGATGCTTCCCTAAGGACCTTGATACAGGGCAGAGGTGATTATAACAAAGCATTGCTGCTGCCATAATGTTCCATATAGCAAGATTAAACCACTAGATGAAGTAATGTGCTTTTTTTGTTTTTTTCCCTCTGCTTTTGAAAAGCAGCTGGAGGGAAACCAGGATACAAACTGCTGCCAAGTGAAATCTAATGCTCCAGGGGATAAAAAGAAGATACTGTAAACTCACAAACATTACAAAACTGACCATCTGTGTTATATATTAAACCACAACTTTTTGATTTGTTATGGTTTCAAGAATGACTTCATAACATGTGCCACTTCCCCTACCTTCCTCAGGCCCCCAGAAAGCATTCTATTTTCATAAATGGACTTAACCACTTTTTGTTTGTTTGTTTTCAATGTTCAAATCTGCGGTCCTTAATTAAGTCATTTTGCTTACTTTGCATTAAGCCCTACCATGTAGTCTCACATTGCTAACTTGATATTAGCTGTGGTCAATGCACCAGTATATAGCCACCCATCATGAGATGAAGCAAATCAGTACAGAGTTGACAGTTGAAAAACATCTTTCTGCCTGGATTCACGAAACAAGAGCCTGTTCCACTTATTTTTGGAAAACTCTGAGGTTTTAAAATCCTAATCTTTCCATGTTTTGAGAGAACTGAGCAATAGATTTGGCACTTGAAGGGGGGGGGGGCTGTTTTTCCTGCTGGAGTTGGAAACCAGAGCTTTGTATACATTGTTTTCAGTTGTGTTTGACAACTGTGATCCTGGCCCAGCTCTAGTAGCTTGATCTTGATAATGCCATTAATGTATTTTTACTTAATTAGAATATAAAATAGTATGGACTTTCTATGACCGCCCAGCTCTGAATAATGACATGCAGACTTATATTTATTTATAATAGCTGTAGGCCTTATCTTATTGTTTTTCTCAACTATATCTTATAATCTATGTTCAATGTATGTTCTACCACGTGGCTCTTTACCTCTCCTCAGTTTCATGGTCAGGCTTCTTCCATGTCTGGCAGAAGAATCCTTTCTGCCTCTTTCTTTCCCCGAGTTCCTATCTCTCTGGAAGTCCTGCCTTTGCTGTAGGCCCTTCAACTCTTCAACTCTTCAACTCTTCAATTAGCCAATCAGAAGGTGAGAGAGAAAAGTGTTTACAAAACGCTGAGACAGGTGAGGCTTATCAATACCAAAATCCAGGTCTGTACCCAGCTCTTTGCTGGTACGGAAATTAGCACTGGAATATACAAGGACAGCATTTTCACAGTGCGCAAAAACATCACAGGAAGAGAATTTTCTCAAGCAGAAAATCACATTTATATGTTAACTAGAATGTAACACCTCATAACTACAGCTTCGTGCTTGCTTGGGATGTCTATGGGTCTGGCTTTGAAACACTTGTAATTTAGCAAGGCAACTAGTGTTCAACCCTGCCTCTTTATTAAGCTTGTAGGATTCTGAAGATTTGAAGTTTTTTTTTTTTTTAAGTACAGCTTTTTGAAGCGTAATTCATGTTACAATTTAGTTTATACATCTGAAAAGAAAATTTAAATTTTAGGAGAGTTGTGAATCTAAAACTATGGTAAGTCTTAAAGCATTTTTATTATTCCCCAAAGAACTCCCACACTCCTTAGCCTATATACTCAGCCTTTCCATTCTTCAAAGCTCTAGGCAACTAATAAACTGCTTTTTGTCCATTTGTGCGTTCTCTACATTTAACATAAATGGGCTGACAGTGTAAAGGATCTTTTATGACTGACTTCTGGGTTCATCTGTGTTGTCTCTCTTCGTGCTTCATTCAGATTTGCTGCTGAATGACATTCCATTCTACAGTTATACCACAGTTTATCCATTCAATAGTTAATGGGCACTTGGGTTGTTTCCTGTTTTTGACTTGTGTATAATACTGCTCTAAACATTTGCGTAGTAATAGAGTTGCTGTGTAATATGGAGTCTCAATGCTTAGCTCTTTGAGGAACCATCAGACCATTTTACACTCCCATTAGCCATATATAGGTTTTCAATTTCTCTGTATCCTTGTCAGTTCTTGGTAGTATTGCTATAAATATTTTTTTTATCGTAATCATTCTAGTGGAGATGAATTGACATAACACTGAGGTTCTAACTTTGTTTTTCTGATCACTACTTACATTAATCAACTGTTTATCAGACTATTAGTCATTTGTAGGTTTTCTTTGGCAGAAATATTTACTTAAGTTTGTTGGCTATTAGAAAATGTGTTATCCATTTTTTTAGTTAATGAGTTATAATTTTCCTTGATATATTCTAGATTCTGTTCATAAGTGAAAAAGTGTTCTAACATTCTGTGAATTAGCTTCCTATTGATTTCCACCTGCTCAAGTGCAAGGGATTGAATTTAGGGGCCTTATATGAGCTCAGCAAACACTCTATTACTGAACTGTATTCTCAATCTTCTTTTCACTTTCTTGGTGGGGTTCTTTGAAACCCAATAGGCTTACATCTTGATGTATAGTTTTTATATTTTATTTTTTTTTGTTTATTGGTTTTATAGCTTAGAAGCCTTTGCAAGTCATGAAGATTTATATCTGTGTCTTCTTCTAAGACTTCTATACTTTTTGCTCTTCACGTACTTGTGTGTGGTCATCCCAGTTAAATTTTATATATAGTGTGAATTAAGAGTTCAGTTTCACCTATTTGCATGGGTATTGTTTTGAAACAACCATTTTGCAATAAAGCTATATTGTTGGTTGTTTCCTTTCCTATCTCATAGTAGCTAGTCATAGTATAACTGTTTCAGTGTGGCAGCTATGAGTTTGTTAGGCTGCCTTCAGCAATGGTGGTACTGTAATCATATTCTGGGATTTCATACATGATGACCTACTAATTTTCAACAAAATTGGCATCAATTCCCTTACAAAAATGAACAGAATTCTATTTTACTTAATGAACAGAATTCTATTTTACTTACTGTGCTTGAATCATTGGCCACAGTATTTCATTACCGTAGAGGCAACTGTAGAGAATTAGTGGGTTACTGTTACTGTTTAAATTTGAAAATCTCCTTTCAAACCCATTGTTGAATGCTTGTTTTCTAGCTCATAGGAATGCCTGGGGAAGAAGTAGAAACTACTGGAGATGGGGCCTCACTAGAAGAAGTAGGTCACTGAGGTGTGCCCCTAGGAACACAACACTGTTCTGGGTCCTTCCTGTTTCTTTCCTCTCTGCTTCCTGGCTTTGATAAGGCAACAGCTTCTGTCACATGTTTCTACCACTGTGATGCCCTTCCTTACCACAGAAACAATAGAGTGGGATGAGCGTGGACTGAAATCTTTGAGGCCACCAGTCAAAAAGTGTCCTTCCCTTAAGTTATTCATATCAGATATCTTGTCATAGTGATGAAAAGGAGCAGTAAAACACAGAAACTTGCTATTAGAAAAGTGGGTCATTGCTGTGACTATTTGACAGTGTGGTCCAGAGGTGTTTGGAACTGGTTTTGTGGGATGAGTTAGCACAAGTCAGAAAGGCAGGTTAGAGACAGCATAGAGTGCTATAAGCAGAGCCTAGTGCATCTTTCTAGTGGAAGCTAAACAGATCAGCTTGCCTTTAGGAATGATAGGAATGTGGACAGAAAAGACTGCTCAGGAGGTTTCAAATTACAGCAAGACCTATTGGGATTTTGATCATTTGTGTTACTTGCTGGCAAAGAAATTCTCCAGATTTTATCTCTACCCTAGGGTTCTGTTGGAAGCTGAGGTTTTTGGTTTGTTTGTTTGTTTGATTGTTTTTTAATTTGTGAGCACTACTATTATTGTGTGTTTGTACATGATATGTTAAGAAGATCTATGTGTTTCACCGCACATTTGTAAAGATCAGAAGATTAGAAGATCAGATCAGGGAGTTGGTTCTCTCCTTCCAACTTTGTGGTGATCAAAATCAAAATATTAGGCTTGCATAACAATTGACTACCCATTGAATCACTTGGCTGACTTACAAAGCTGAGTTTAAAGGTGGTGGAGAGTTTAAAGGTGAGTTTAAACTGGTGGAGAAAACTACAGACAGCCCAGGATTCAGGCTCTTGCATAAATTTTGCTGTCTGCTTTTCTCCATGTTTACAGTGAGAATCAGAAGCAAAAGAGGAGTAGAAAGATTTGGATAGTTTTCAGTTTGGTCAAAAAAGAAGTATGTGCAAATTTGGGGCCAGTGATGATTTGGTTGCCTGTATACTATATACTAGGATAATAAAAATGACTTGAAAGGGTTTCAGGAGTAGCTAATAACCATTCATTGCAAGATGTAAAAGAGTAAAGGCATTTGAAAGGCTTTTTGTTGTTGTTGTTTTGACGAAGAAATAAAAAAGAGGTCTTGCTCCTACATGGCACCTTAAGAAATCATTTACCCACGTTTACCATACAGATTACTAAGCGAATTCATGATCTAAAGGATTCCAGCTCTAAGGTGAGTTGGCAGCAGATCTTTGCCTCATTTTCACAGCAAGGTCTTACAGATAAGCAGGATGCAAGTGTTATAGAACAATGCTAGAAATTAGAGAAGAGACTGTGAAAGGAGTGGAAAAGGTCTTAAGGGCATTTGAAAAGGAGAAAATGATATTCATGTAACATGAAAGCAGGAGGGAAGTCATTGGAGAGGCACAGCAGGGGGAAGGAAGGCGAGATGGGATTGGGCATTCAGGAAAGTAGGTGAATAAGAACAAAGTATGTCATATGTACATGACAGTACCACAATGAAACTCATTGTTTTGTGTGTTAACTTAAAAAAATCAGAACAAAGAAGTATGGGGTCATGGAGGCCTCCACCTAGATTTCAAAGGAAACCTTAGGAGTCTAGGCAATGTGATGAGGTCAGAGTCCCTGCATGTGATTCTTGAAAGCGTGATTCATGAAGTTGTGAGGATGAAACCTAAGTTGCAGTAGAGAGTCAAAGAAGTTGAGGATGCCCGGAACAGATCGCTTCTGCTGAAGAAAAGCCCAATACAGTGAGCATATTATTAAATGAAAAGTGTAAATCAAAATCCAACAAATTATAAAATATGAGAAACTAAACTATATCACATGGTAAATTTATAACAAGAGATAATAGGTAACAAGAGACAAGTTTCTTTATCATATCATTACATCATAGCTGATATACAACTATGTTTGCCCTAGTTTGTTTGTTATGAGTAAATCATTGCATTCATTCATTCATTCATTCCACATTCAAAGAAAGATAGCACACAGCAATGAATACTGGATCGTTGGGAGCCAGCTACCTACCACCTTTCTCTAACTTTTAACATTCTACCTTGAAATATTGTAGCATTTGGCATGAGGTATGAAAAGCATGTAAGTTTATTTTAATTTTTTAATCTCAGCATTTTTTGCTATTTTCATAATATTCCACATATATTATAAAGCACATAATGTTAATACATTTAAAATTCCAGCTATATTTTAAATAATTAAAAATCCCAAACACAGACATTTAAGTTATTCATATAACTATCAATTATCATGTTATTTATTCTTTTTTAAATTAAATTTTTATTTTTTTTATATTAATTACAGTTTATTTACTTTGTATCCCATCTGTAGCCTTCTCTCTCATTCCCTCCCAATCTCACCCTCCCTCCTACATCTCCTCCCTGCCCCTCTTTAAGTCCACTGATTGGAGAGGTCCTCCTCCCCTTCCATATGACCCTAGCTTATCAGGTCTCTTCAGGACTGGCTACAGTGCCCTCCTCTGTGGTCTAGTAAGGCTGCTCCTCCCTCGGGGGGTGTCAAAGAACCAGCCACTGAGTTCATGTCAGAGACAGTCCCTGTTCCCTTTACAAGGGAACCCATTTGGATACTGAGCTGCCATGGGCTACATTTGAGCAGGGGTTCTAGGTTATATATATATGCATGGTCCTTGGTTGGAGAAACAGTCTCATAAAAGACCCCTGTGCCCAGATATATTTGGTCCTTGTGGAGCTCCTGTCCTCTCCAGGTCTTACTAAGTCCCCCTTCTTTCATATGATTCCCTGCACTCTGTCCAAAGTTTGGTTATGAGTCTCAGCATCTGCTTTGATACACTGCTAGGTAGAGTCTTTCAGAGACCATCTATGGTAGGCTCCTGTCTTGTTTCCTGTTTTCTCCTACTTCCATTGTCCATCACATTTGTCTTTCTGAGTGAGTATTGATCATCTTACCCCAGGTCCTTTTTATTGTTTATTTTCTTTAGGTGTACAGATTTTATATTTATTCTTTTTTAAAAAATATTCCTAGTTATCCATTTTCCTTCTGCTAAGAGAACTCTATTATTTTTTTTTTTTACTTAAGATTTTTGGGTAATGAATTTTTTCTTTAAAGAAAGGAAAAGAAGTAAGAATGAGGATTGAAAAGAAAGATATAAAGCTTTTATTACTAATAAGAATGTTTGGAAACTGCCAAAAATCCAAAAACATTTTACTATATCAACAGTAAATGACTGAAAAAAAAGTTAGACTTAAGTAAATTCTTCCATAATACTCATTATTTCACTTATTTATGAAAAATTAGAAAGATAAAGCATCTCCAGCTATGTCAGTAAGTTCAAAGTTTACACACCCATTCTTGATTGCCTTTCTTGGCTTTTGAAGGCTTTCTGGTTTTCTTGGCTTCTGATGCAAAGTCTGATGTTATTCTTATCTTTGTTCTTCTCTATGGACTTTCTTATATTTTCTTATTTGGATTGGGATGTTCTGTAGTATGTTTCTTTCCATTCTTTTTCTGTGTAAGGCCTATTAATGTTCTTAAGCTGTGCATTTAAAGTTTTTAGACAATATGCAGAATTTGCTCCTTATTTCTTCATATCTTTGTGAACTTTCATTAAAGCACTTAGTGTTTGTCATATTTAATATGTGTATGTGTTTGTGTTATGAATGCTAATGTATGTATGTGTATGTGGATGGCTGTGTTTTTTTAATTGTAAATAGTGCTGTTATGGATGCTTCTGTACATTTCTTTGCATGGACTGTTATCTTAATTTACCTTACATTTTCATCTAGGAGTAGACTACTAGGTTACTTGGCAGCTGAATATTGTTATTTTTAAGAAGTTGCCTGAATAGTCTCCCAAGTGGCTGTACCATTTAACTCTTCAGCAGTGATTACTTTCACAATGTTCTAGTTCACAATGCCACCAAGCTGATTATCATCTGCTTTTGCCACTTCAAAAGATGTATAGTGGGCTCTCATTTTGTTTTTAATTTAACTCACTGTCTAATGGCAAGTGGATAGCATGTGTTGATGAGCTGTTATTAACCCATATCTTCTTTGAAATGAATATTCAAATATTTTGCTCAGTTATAGTTAGCTTGTGTTCTCATTAGTAATTTCTTAGAACACTTTTTTATTCCACATATAAAATGATTATCTCTTCTACTCGTGGCAAATTCTCTGTCTTTACCTATCTAGGAGTATTCTAATTTTGCTATCACTATTGAACAATACTCTTACTACATGGAAAATTCTATGTTGACCAGTTTTTCTCAATGTTTTGAATGTTATTCTGCTGCCAATTTTCTCCATTGATAAAGATAAAAACTCAGCCATGTACTATATAGCTTCTCCTGTGAATATAAGATTTCTTTCCTCCCTTGCCTCCTTATAAAATTCTCTTTTCTTCAGAAGGGAGTAGTAATTGGACTCAGGGCTTTGTGGAAAAATGCTCTACTGAACTGTAACTCCAGCATGTTCTTGTTTTTGTATTAATCTCTTTCTGTCTTGTCTCTACTTTGACCTGGGAATGGTTTGACCATGATGTTTCTATGTGCAGAATTCTTTGTGTTTAGCCTTCTTGACATTCTATTTGCCTTTGCCTGTGAGTTAATGTTCTCAGTCACATTTAGGAAAGCTTTAACCAATATTTCTTCTTATAAATCTCTCTTTCCCTCCAGAAGTTTCATTAGCGTGGTGAGTGATGTTGTTCTACATAGCTCAAAACTGATTTTTAAAATTTTATTCTTTTCTTCTTCTAGTCAAAGTATTTGTTATTTATCTTCAAATTTATTATTATTTTCCCTGCCATTTGAGTCTGCTTGTTTTAGCCTCTTTAGTGCATTTTTAAGTTTGCTTTTTAAAAATCCCATTGACACAGTTTGCTTTTATCAAAAGTGATTTTATTTATTGTTATATTTCCATTTGTTATATCTGTTGTTTCTCTCTCTCTCTCTCTCTCTCTCTCTCTCTCTCTCTCTCTGTGTGTGTGTGTGTGTGCAGGTCACAGACCAACTTTAGGTATCATTTCTCAGGCAGAATCCACCTTGCTTTTTGAGACAGACTATCTCCATTGGTCTGGAACTCACCAAGTAGGCAGTTAGGTTGACTGACCCATGAACTCCAAGAATCTGTGTTCTCTGCCTCTTCATCTCTGGGATCATGTGCTCGAAACCTTGGTGGTCCTTTTCTTTACTTTTCTCTTTTTTTCTTCTTCATGAGTTCTTTAAAAGAAGTGTAAAAGAAGCACTCCACCCCAGGGCTATGTCTCCGTCCTCCTCTCTAACTTTAAAATATGGTTACTTTACGTCATGAGATAAATATATTTTCAGAAATCATTTAAAGTCTTTCTATTAAATTCAACATTGAACTCTTTATACTGACTGACTCATATCTCTTGAACATGTTTCTCTTTTCACATAACTTTTTGTTCAAAAGTAACATTTTAGATAATGGATTGGAGTAACTGTGGATTCTAATGTTTTCTCCTAAAGTCTGGCATTATTGCTAATTTTCACATTTGATTTTATTCTTCTTATTAATTTGTGTGAATTGTCTCTCATATGGTATGTAGCTTACAGTTTTTCTCTCAGGATTTTTCTTCATTCTTTTCTTCCTACTCTTATTCATTCTTTCCCTGTTCCAGGGTTTCCATGGGACTTTCCTTTGTGTGGCACAGGATTGACCACATACTCTTATGGTTGTATGGATTTGGGGAAAGTGATGCATTTCAAGTTTAGGATATTTTGAGTCTGTTGTGACTACTCTTTGACTTACATTGCAATCGTTTTTCGTAACTTTGAGTGGTTATACTAATTGTGTATCTTTTTTTCTTTCAGTGACAATAATGTATACTTTATTTTTCTTGCTGCCTATTAGCTCAAGACCTTAAATCTAACCTCTTTCATCTCAGTAGTTAACTAACTTCATTTTCTGGAAACATGCTGAGAATTCCAGTGGAAATGTGACTTCTCATTTTCTACTTTTAATTTTGATATAATTTTATATTATAAACTGTTTATGCTTCAAAAGTGTGCATTTCTCTTATTTATTTTTTTACATTTATTTTGTGTGTTTCTGCATACACATGTATGTGTGTGTATGTGTGTGAGTGGTGGGGTCAGAGGATTAATTGCAAGAGTCAGTTCTCTCCTTCCACCAGGTGGGTCCCATTGATTGAACTCAGATCATCAGTCTTTATCTACTGAGCTGCATCACTGGCCCACAACTTTAGTTTTTAGTATAGTCACAATGGTATGCAACTATCACCAGCAATTTAAGAATGTTTATATTGCTCTGAAAAGAAACTATGTGTTTATTAGCACAAAGTTCATACTTTCTCCCATCACCCTTGAAAGTACTTGGTTATAAATCAATACTTCATTCTATGTTGTGTCTGAATAATATTTCATTGTATGGGTGGGATGTTTAGTTTGCTTATTTATTACTTGATGGTCATTTTGTTTCTTTGCATTTTTGCTGAAGTGTATACATTTTTCTTTAGTCAATCTTAGCTCTGTTAAATATATGCCTACCTACATTCTATATAGTATAATATTACTATTATACATTCTAATAATATTCTAACTTATTTTTCCTCATTTAAGAATTTTATACTATGTAAATCTTTATTTCCATTCTTTATCACACCTAAATTCTTTTTCCAGTGACATCACCTTTTCCTACATTCATTTTCTAACTATTTTTTAAATTTTATATTACTATGTTATCTATATGAATGTTTTGCCTTCATGTATGTTTGTGTAACATGTGTGTGCCTGTTACCCTCAGAGACCAGAAGAGGATTTCAGATTCCCTGGAAATGGAATGGTTTTTAGCTGCCATGTGGGTGCTAGGAAGTGAAGTTGGGTCTTCTGCAAGAGTAACAAGTGCTCTTAACTGCTGAGCCAGTTCTCTACTCATTTTTATCTTCACTTCTAACTATTATGTCAACTAGAAAAATGATCTGATATGGCCTGATCACAAACATTGTGAATTCTTTTTTAGTTTTCCATCTTTTTTTTTCATTCAGTTGGTTGCTAAATAAATGTGATTAATTTTATATTTAATATTTTGAAATTTATTTTTTATTCTTCTCCTTTATTTTTAACAGTCATACTTTTTTCTTTTGAAGACACATCCTGTCTTAGTTACTGTTCTATTACTGTGATTAAACACCCTTATGAAAACAAATTACAAAAGAAAGTGTTTAATTGTTTCCAAGGGTTAGAGTCCATGATGGCAGAATGAAGGCATGACAGCAGGCATAAGTGAGAGCTCACATGTCAAAGAACAAGCAGGAGGCAGAAAGTTACCTTCAAAGCCCACCCTTGTGACTTACCTTCTACAAAGCTATACCTACTAACCCTTCCTGAACAGTTCCACTAACTGGGGACCATGTATTCAAACATAATTAGTGTATGGGGGCATATTCATTCAACCCCCCCCCCCATATGCTTCTTCTCTCCTCTATGGTATGTTGTACTTCTACAATGTCATTTGATCATCTGTCTTATGGAACAATTGTGATTTAGCTGTGTTTTCTTTATTATCTCTTTTTGCACCCACAGAGTTGTGTAGCATAGGATCAGAACATACCAACACTCAAGGAATCAAAATATTTTCAGACTGGGGATTGATTTATAATTTAAAAATTTATTATATTATTTCCTCTTCTTTACCTTCTCCATGTATTCTTTCTGCCCCCACATCTTCTTTAGGGGTCTCTTCTCTTCTCTTCTTTCACCATAATCATGTATAATAAGAATTTCTATAGAAGTTTGATTTGTATTATGCATTAAATAAAAAATATTGGTTGAATATGAAAAGATAGATCAGTGGTTAAGCACATACTTCTCTTCCAGATGTCAGTAGTTTAGTTGCTAATACTCACTTCAGGCAGCTCACAGCTTCCTGGAACTCCAGCCTCAGGCGTATGTGACATCTATGTCTCCCAAGAGCACTTGAATTAGTGTGCACATACCCACATACAGAATACGCTCGTGTATATAATTTTAAGATGAATATTATGAAAAATGTTGGTTAAATTATATCTCTGTTGCCAACCCTTTTAGTGCAGCTCTGTAATCTCACTTCTGAAGCTGAGATAGGACTGCAAGTTCAAGTCTAGCCTGGGAAACTTTTTGAAACCTTTTCTCAAATTAGAAAGTAAAAGAGAGCTCCAGTGCATTCCTGTAATCTCAGCACTCAGGAGATGGGACAGAAAAACCAGGAGTTCATTAGGCTTCATAATAAGCTTTAAGCTACCCTGGGCTATATGAGACCTGGTTAATCTAGTTCCATAAAGAGAGAACTGGAGATGGAACTTGTTTAATGTAGGAATACTTGCCTAGTGTGTACAAGGCCTTAGGCTCAATTCTCAGTATTATAAAAAAAAAAAACTCTCTGCTGAATAAACAATACATTATCAAGCAAATTTTCTTTCTTTAAACTTCTTTGTAAAGATTTTTGGTTTTCGTTTTGGTGAAGGTTAACCCTTGCATTTAGACAAGAGGCTTTGTATGAAAAGTGCAGCAAACAAATATTTTGTTAGCACTTGTTATTTAGTAATGGAAAAGGCCGTAGAAATAATTCACCCCTGGTGTGTTTTAGCAAAGACTAGACACTAACAATTGAGTGTTTGTTCCTGGAGGGATTCTGCTTTAGGTACAAGATTGGATTCATGTTCATTGTATTTTTGGTTTAGCATGCTAGCAGACAACAAGAAGCGCAGGAGAGTGCTAAAACAGTAGATTCTTAGTGTCTAAACAGAGGGGCAAAGGTTTCCCAGGGAACCACAATCTTTCTATATATTTGTTTGCTTTATATCCATCAGTTGGCAAAGGGAGTGAAAATTTAACTTCTATTTCCAGAGGCTTATGCTGAGGAGGTCTTCAGTTGTGATATAACAGACAAAAACAAATCGAATTGAAGATTGAACTGAATTCCAAATCTGAACTCTAAGGTTCCTTGCAGTCTGAAAATTCAGGCTCCTTGGATTTCAGCCATAGCAGTTCTGGCTCAGCCTCCCAGAGGAAAGCCCTGTGCTTCCTTTGTTTTACCTACCTCTTTGTGTTTGAGTAGTGTAGGCTTTCAGGAAAGCCCTAGGAGGGTGTCGGTTTCTTGTTGCACTTACTAGGATGTGATAGGATTTCAAGCAACACCCAAAGAATATGTTTCCGGGAGATCTAGCCACACTTTTTACACATACAGTGGTCTGAAATTTTATGGGTGTTTAGAGCAAGCATTCTTTATGATGCATAAGACTCCTAGGCTGTTAGGGAGTGACAGGGACCATTCATTTCAAACCTCACCCTGCTTTAGCTTGGCTCTACTTAAAGGATGGAATTCCTCTTGAGGTAAGCCCTTGCAGCATCAGCTACTTTGCATGTCACATGTCTGTACCATATAACTTACGAGTCTCTGATTTACGGAGGGCGCCAACAGCCTTTTGAACTGAGTTGTACACTCCAGCTTGCTAATTAAGCATAGATGTTAATTCTTTAACTCCTTGTAATTAGTAGATTTCTAGATTTGTGTTGGTTTTGTTAAGCAATCTGTTTGGGACGCATGAAGCAACTGGGGCCTTGTTGGCTTTGGTGAAACTTATTTAATTTATTTTTATGATAGTCTTCATCTTAGAAATAGGATTACTTATTTGATGGTCTTTATTTCAGGATTCAGACTGGCTCAGGATGCTCGGGAAGCATTTTGTGCTGCTCTGTTTTACAGTTGTAATATCCAAGAAAATTGTTTGTTTGTATGTGGTATCTAAGATGTTGTACTTTATTGAAAAAATTCTAGATTTTGACAATGTGATGCATTACTTATTCCTGATTTATATCACAAATGAGCTTATTTCTTCTAAATTAATACTTAGTGTAATCTTCGGGATTCTATTTTGCTTTCTAGCATCACTAAGAAGCATTTCATTGGTATTTTGTATCATTCGCTACCCCCAAGCATTAAAAAAGGAAAGAGAAAGTGGATACCTTTCTTTTGTAGAATAGAATCTCTTTGCTTTAAAATTCGCCTATATCATGAGCCAAACCAATTGTTAAAAAGCTTTGGCAAAAGTGTTCACAAGTGTTTAGAATTAAAGGAGGGCATTCAGAACCTATCCCCTTAATGGTTATTTTTACCTGATTTTCTTTTAAATAGCAATACTCTTAGCTCTCCATCTCTTGGAATATTATTCACCTCCATTGCCCTGTACAATTTTCAAGACCACCTCTTCCATGAAGCCTCTACAATGTCCCTGCCACCATATTAGAATTAATGGCATTATCACTTTTGGTACCACAGATCTCACCATCATCTTTCTCTGGATCCTTGCCAGTATTTTGTGAACTCCTTCTTGGTTATTGTTCCTTTCAACTCTCAGACACTTGAGAAAAGCAAGTATAAGGTTTGGATTGGAGCCGCTCATTGTCTTCCACCATGCTCAGTGCATCCATGTTTGCTGAACAAACAGCCTTCCTCATTAAATGAGGTAATTCTTTTGGGAGACCATTTGTTGAGTCGAGCATCATGTATGGAATGGGGTGTGACTGCAGGCAGATAGCGCTGATGCCTGAGAACCGGAAGATTCAATTGAGCTCCCAATATGCCACTGAGTAGTAGCATAACCTTCAGTGACTTCCTTTTCCCAGGTTATTCTGTTCTAGGTATTACTAGTTGGCATACATCACTTGAAATGATACCATCAGGATGAAAAGAATGAATGTATAACCAAGCCTTTTACAAAAGACAAACTTAAATTTCCATTTTATAGCCTCATTTTCCTCACCTGTAAAATAAAAATCTCAATGCCATCCAGACTGAGTTAGTGGGAGAATTAAATAAGACAACATGGAGAAGAGCTTAGCAAATAGTAAGCGTTTAATAAGTTTTGTCTGTTCTAATGTGAGGCTTTCCTGGAATTTAGAGAATATGTGCTGAAGTTGGGCTGCTTGGACTGTGAATTCAGTTATTCCCCACCCCTTAGCCTTGCTAGTTCTAATCATAGTTATAACAGCAAAGTAATTAAATTTACTAGTAAATGTTTCCAGGCCTTTGAGTGGAAGCCAATAAGAAGAGTAAATATTATTCTTTAAAAAAATTGATGCCCTTGATGTGGTGGAAATACCATATTTACTTATATGTACTCCTGTCTCAGACTGAGAAGACCACTAAGAAAATTCTCTTTTTTTTCCCCTCTGAATTTCTAACTTGACGGTCTTGTCTATATAGAAATAGTGATGGCAGCTGCCAGCAAAAGTAAACCAAGAGTTCAAATCAGAATTACAGCCACCCCTGCTGGTGGACAGGAAGAGAGCTCATTCCTTAAGCAGGCTCTCATTCCTGAAACCTTTCATCTGCCTCTTACCTCTCCCTCACCATAAAAGGTAGCTGCTCTCTAAGGACTATGCACTGGCTTCCCTCCCTCTGTCCCTCTTTTCCCCACCCATACATACTTCCCAGAACCTCTCTACCCTGTGGCTGCTTTTTCTTTCCTGGGACCAAAGGCAATTAAGCCTCAAAACTAAAACTTGCAAGGAAAGACAATCCTAAATGTAAACACCCGCCCCACAAGGGTGATTACTTGACAATAAGCTGTTTTTCTGTTTCCAGATCACAAATAGTCCCACTTTGAAATGTGCTGCTGAAATCACTATTGAAGGATGAGGGAAAGTCAGTGCATCCAAGTTCTAATTAATTTAGCACCTGATGCTTGTGTTGCTCAGGATGGGTCACAGTTCTTGAGGAACCAATAAGGGCCCAAGAGTTAATGAAGTTTGCCTAAGGTGTTGCTTGTCTAAGCCTTTCATTCTCAGAGAAATTGCCAATCTTTTAGTCCCCTTTGTACTTTGATATTTTTACCACAAAGGGGTGGGTGGGGGAGAGATCAGAGGAGATAAAAGCCAGACCATATTTGTGAAGACATGATTATAGACCTGTGTTTTGGAAAAGAGGTATTTTCAGATTTTTTCATTATTCAAACCCCTTACTTGTAGGACTTTGGTGGTTTTGAAATCCCCTGCATTGGCATGACCACCTGGAAAAAAAAATCTCTATATTGATGTATCTCTTTCAAAAAAGCTAAGTGTTTCTTTTAAATACTTTATATTTGAATTAGGAATAGCTACCTCAAGATCCATCTATATCACTCCTAGGCATGTATCAAAAATTTGCTCAACTATACAACAAGGACATTTGCCCAACCATGTTTGTAGCAACTCTATTCATAATAACCAGAATCTGGAAACAACCTAGATGTCCCTCAGTGGAAGAATGGATACAGAAATTGTGGTACATTTACACAATGGAATACTACTCAGCTGTTAAAAATAAGGAAATCATGAAATTTGTAGGCAAATTGTGGAATCTAGGAAAGATCATCTTGAATGAGGTAACCCAGAGAAGCAGAAAGACACACATGGTATATACTCACTCATAAATGGATATTAACCACATAATATTGGATAAACATACTAAAATCTATACTTCTAAAGAAGCTAAGCAACAAGGAAGACCCTAGGAAAGATGCTAAATTCTCATTCAGAAGGACAAACGCAATAGACATTGGAAGCAGGAGAAGACAGGGAACAGGACAGGAGCCTTCCACAGATGGCCTCTGGAAGCCTCTTCTGATCAAGGTATCAAAGCAGAGGCTAAGACTCATAGTCAAACTTTGGACAGAGTGCAGGGAATCTTATGAAAGAAGAGGGAGATCAAAAGACCTGGAGGGGGCAGGAACTCCAAAAGGAGACCAAGAGAGCCATAAAACCTGAGCCCTGGGGGCCCTGAAGAGAACGATACCCCCAAGCAAGGACAATGCATGGAGAGGACCTGAAACCCAGGCTCATATGTAGCCCATAGACTCAGTCTTCAAGTGGTGTCCCTACTAAGGGAAGCAGAGACTTTCTCTGGCATGAACTCAGAGACAGGCTCTCTGATCACCTCCTTCTGGGGTGCTGCAGTCTTGCCAGTCCATTGAGATGCAACTAGTCCTGGTGATACCTGATAGGCTAGGGTCAAATATAAGGGAGGAGGACCTATCCTTTAGTGCACTAGGGAAGGGGCATAGGGGGAGAAGAAGGATGGAGGGTGGGATTGGAAGAAGAGGGAGAGGGCCACAGCTGAGATACAAATTGAATACATTGTAATAAATAGTAATAATAATATAATAAATAAAAAACTTCTCTATATTTGTATTTAACTTTACATGCTTTTGGATGTTCAGAGGTAGTATTATTTTTAGGGGAGGGTAATGGAAAACAGAATGCCAGCATAAAACCAAGTGTCTCTTTACCTTCTCTGAGAAGTGATCTTCAAAACATGGAGATATGAAAGAGGAAATATCTATGTCTAGTCCAATGCTTCGAACTTTAGCTTTCTATGTGCTTTTCCACAGAGGATCAACATCCCCTTGAATTTTCCTCAGCTAAAGAAAGTGAATTCGTTCGAGTTCTCTTCTGTCACCCATCAAGAGTCTCCCCCAATATGAGCTTGCTGGAAAGGTTTATACGAATAGTAAGCTAACCAGTTCCCTGGGCCAGATATCTTGGGTACTGCAGACACAGATGGAGAGAGCTAAAGGAAGCAGCTGGCCGAGTTCCTGACTTCTTTCACTCTTCATCCTGCCAGCTTTTGCAGATGGGGGACTTTGAGGCTGTTCAGTATTTCTCAGACAGGGCTAGAAAGATACCAGAGCCTCATCTCTAGACAGCTAAGCTCTATCTACTCCAGGAATCCCCAAGCCGCTTCAATCCTACACTTGAATCCTGAACTGAAAGGGATGTTAAATATGAACAAAATCTTTAAAATCACTTTGACCTTTCAGACACTGTCTGATTTTCCTAGGGATGCATAAATGCCTTATGTTCTGTTGTCACGGACAAGTTGGCAATAAGGCCATTAATGGACACTAGATGCTCGAAAGTCAATGTGTCCTACCCATGCCCAGTCTCAGAGCTTAGCCTTCCCCGGGTCTTCAATGCGCAAGTGGCATTAGAGAGGAGCCAAAAGCTGGTTGTCATTGAGAAATAGCCTCCATTTCCTCTATTCTTGGCATCTACCTTACTTTCTCTTGACCCTCTCTGAGATAGGGCAGAGAGAGCATTCTTGAGTCTCTGTCACCCATGTTTTGCATAGGCTTCCTTTCTGGAGGAGGAAGAAGCCTAGGAGAACATTGTTGTACAAGTAGAACAGCCAGCCAAGTCCAGAGAGGTCTTTGGCAGTCACCTTGGTCTGGATATTGGACTGGACCAAGACTGAGTTGAGATTTGTCTTTTCCATATTCATACAGCTAGTTGAAGGTGGAGGAAGTACATAATGGAGTCCTGAGGACTGTCAAGGGAAATAGTGTTTGATTGGTACTATAAAAGAATTTCCATCACAACTTTTGCATTTCCTGATGAGCTGACATCCTAAGCTGAATTCAAATAAGTTTTTTTATTACATTCATTTATTGTGTGTAAATCTATGTATGTGTTTATGTGTGCATGCCATGGGGCATACATAGAGATCAGAGAAAAACTTACAATTTTCATTTTCTCCCACAATCAAGTGCATTCTAAGGATAGGACTTATGTCATCAGTCTTGGTGAAAGGTACCTTTAACCATTCAGCCACCTTACTGACCCTGGATAGGGGTGTGTGGGCGAGTGTGTGTGTGCTTGATGATGGTTCTTTCTGTTCCCAGTTTTGAGCTTGCCTTGTACCTTAAGGAAGACATTTCCAATTGTAATAAAATTGTGTTGTGAGTTCTACTTATTGATTCAGATCCTTCCATCTTGTTCGAGCAGTTCTAGGGAAAATTCACCTACTTATTTATTTAAAGGTACACACAGACAATTCTCCTGGTCAAAGCAAGAGTGCTGGGAAAGTGCTTTCTCTGATCTCGAGCAAGCTTGAAGTTTCAGTGATACGAAAAGGCCTCTCAGAGGGCAGTGTGCATAGCCTCTGGCTGCCCAAGAAACACCCTCAGATGCATAGCTACTCTTAGAAAGGAGAGTTGTTGAAGAATGGAAAATGCACAAAGATAGTATCTTATGACTCTGAAACAGGGGTTTGCACTAAGAACTACATACAATTCTACTTTGGCGCCAGCCAGTACTCAGCTCTCCTTATCCAAGTTCTTGATCCTGGCCATTGAGAGAACTGAAACCTAAAGACCATTGAAAAAATGGTCTTTAAAACCATTCTGAGGGGTATGTGTATGTTCCTACACTCCGATGTACATGCCATTTCTATTCTTTGCCAGGTCCTTTGTTTGTTTAATTGATGCATCAGAGTCATGTTGTTAAAGTCATTCATTTCCTTCTATAACCAAGAAACATTTTAAAATTAAGTCTGTGTTGCTATTCAGTGATAAAAAAAATTACTCAGATCCACTAAATTGCAAGCTTCTTAAACGTAGGGAAGTGCATGTTTCATTTATGTGTACATACTGCTGAGCATATAGTTTCCATAAGTATGAATGGATGCTTGAGGCAAATGCAATTTAATCAAGTTTGCTACAGAGGCATCTCTTTCTCAAGCCAGATGTTGGTATTTTAATATCTTTTCATAACCGGAGGTCTGAGGGCATGGGGAAATAGCCGAGAATGAGAACTCTGGAATAACATGATATTAAAATAGATGCATGAATGAGAACCCAAAGCTTCTCACTGTCGGAGTCACTGAATAACTTTTGCTTCTTGTTTTTCCTGTGAGAAAGCTAAGAGGAGGATGACTGGGAATGGAAAGAGCAACAGGCTCATAGAAAGCAGACGGAAGGAAAGCAAAGACAAAGATCTAGAGCAGCCAGCCCTAGCTTTCTGCTTTACAGCAGTAAGACTGTGAAACACACATTAGCATCTCACATAGACTTGTCACTGGACACCTCATTAAAAAAAAAATCACATAATGTGTTTTAGCGTTTACAGTTCCTAAGGTTTGAGTTTCTTTCTGTTTTTTTTCCCCTTCCTCTTTCCCTCTTTATTTATTTATTTATTTATCTATCTATTTATTTATTTATTTATTTATTTATTTATTTATTTATTTATTTGATTTCTAAGGTGTTTTATTGGCCTCAGCGTGGGGCTGAGAGATTGCAAAGGGGATGAACCAGGTTGAAAGTGTCTCGACGTTCATATGACTTAGGGATGGAACTCCAGAGTCCAGCCCATTGTCTTGATTTTAAGGAGTCTAGGAAGAAATCCATGTAGCCATTGATTACTTCGAACCCCTTATTCTCCAGCCTTTACCTCCCCAGTGTTGGGCTTACCAGTGTGGGCCACCACACCCAATGTATCTAGTTTTGTGACTTAAACTCAGAGATTTGTGCCTGCTGGGTAAGCACTCTGCTGACTACGTCATATCCTCAGCCCTAAGTTTCTTGCTGTGTGGTCCAAATATGATTCCTTGATATAGATAATTTGGATTTTTTTTGAAAGTGAGACATTTTATTAAATGAGAAGATATCAAAGTCATAAATATTTGAATGAAAAGTAACGATAACTTTTTTCCTTATTCTAGTATAGAAACTAATTTATTTTAATGTAATTAGCATGTAAATTAAGTAGCGAACATAGTACATGTTTTTTAATGGTTCTTTTTTATTTTTATTTTTTATTTTTTTTTATCAGTTACATTTTATTAACTCTGTATCCCAGCTGTATCCTGCTCCCTCATTCCCTCCCAAACCCTCCCTCCCTCCCTCATCTCCTTCCTTCCCCTTTCCAAGTCCACTGATCTAAGAGCAACAATCAATAAATGGAACCTTATGAAACTGAAAAGCTTCTGTAAAGCAAAAGACACTGTTGTCAGAACAAAACGACAGCCTACAGACTGGGAAAGGATCTTCACCAACCCTATATCTGACAGAGGGCTGATAGCAAACATATATAAAGAACTAAAGAAGTTAAAAAGCAATAAATCAAGTAATCCAATTAAAAAAATGGGGTACGGAGCTAAACAGATAATTCTCTGTAGAGGAACATAGAATGGCAGAGAAACACTTAAAGAGATGCTCAACATCCTTAGCCATCAGGGAGATGCAAATCAAAATGACCCTGAGATTTCACCTTACACCCATCAGAATGGCTAAGATGAATAACTCAAGTGACAATTTGGATTTTACTAGTAGCTGCATTAGTACTCATTTGAAAACCTGTAGTACATATTTCAGCCACTGCATTTACAGTCACTGCATGAAGCACCTATGGTAGATCTAGACAATAAAAATTTCTGTGAGATAAGAAACAATTTGTAATATGAACACTCCCCACCTCTGATAACCATTAACATGTATGAATATTAAAGACTCGATTATTACTAGTGAGACTGAGAAACACGCTTTTAATTTTGATTTTGTAAGTAAGTAAGCAAGTAAGTAAGTAAAGTAAGTAAAGTCAACAAACAAGGAAGCTTCAGTTGAAAACGTTAAACAGTTTCCCTGGAATCTCAGTTAGAATGTTGAAATCCCTGGATTTAGTTCTGAAGCCATTGCCCTGATATTTCTACCATATTCACCATTTAGGCTCTGCTTGCTCTAGTTGTATCCAAGTCTGTAAATGAACAATTCTGGTAAACTGGTAATTAGTCACCTAAGGAAGTACATAATAAAGGACAACAGTCATTAAAGCAGTGCAAACTGATCCCCAAATCAAAGCAGTTTTAATGGTGTAAATGAAAAATCAAACCACAGGAAAAAATGGCTGAAAATTCATTTGAGAAACCATTTGTTTCTGGAAATTTTGAAAAAAAGTCATGAAGAAAAAAATTATAGACTGGACTACTATGGCAAAATGTGCTTAAAATTAAAAAATAGATTTGGGAGGATATTACACAAATAAGAAGGAAATTGGTAATAATTACAATCATGAAACACCTCAGGATAGATACCCAGGAGTTAGTTGAAAAGAAGCTGAACAGATAATTCACACAACAGGAGCTAGAACTAGTTAATAGGTGTATGGAGAACAGCTAAAATGAGGCTTTTCAAAGAGCTACAAATTAACTGCTGATTAGATAGCATCTTGTATCTTTTGAATCAGTCAGTTTTAAAGAAAAAAATTAATCATTTGTGTTGAAGAAAGATGGCAAAGCTAGCGCACTCATATGATATGTTGTTCATGGTAGCTGAAATTGCTCTGATTTAGAAAGCAACTTTGAAGTAATCAGGAATCATTAATTTATGCATTCTTCCTGAAAATTTGCCCAGTGTAAACAAGCCTACAGGAAAATACATGGGCTGGATTAGAGTTTTAAACTGTAGAAAAAAAGCTATGCATTGAGTATATGATGATCTTAAGATATAATGTGATCTTGCAAAAGGGAATAAAGTGAAACAATATAAAAATACCAAGTCATGGGTAGTGTGTGTTTAAATACATCGTCTCTCTCTCTCTCATACACACAGACACACACACTCACACATACTTTGTAGAATATTAGATCTCTATTAAATTGATAAATTATAAACACTGTAACAACACAGAAAATGTTTATTATGGCAAATGAAAAACAAGACACAAATTTGTATACAGGCTAAAATTTCAACCTTGTCAGAAGACACACACACACACACACACACACATATATGTATATGTGTATGTGTATGTGTATCTGTATGTGTGTGTGTATGTATATGTATATGTATATGTATATGTATATGTATATGTATATGTATATGTATATGTATATGTATATGAATCTAGATAGAAAGGTAAATTCAGAAAAGTGAAAACATCTGGTATATTGGGGTAAGGGATTTATTTTCATTTACCTTGGTCCTGTTTTCTGAAAGAGACAAAATAGAAATGAAAACACAGACAAGCAGTCACAGAAACGGGCTTCATTCACAAAACATCATTTCTTATTGGAAGTTACTTCCTTTTCTTCTTTTTTCCTCCGAAATCTATTTCTCATTTTGATGAGCTGCACGTGATCAGAATGATCCAGCCTCAGCTGAACAGAAACAGAATAAGAGAGTACTGCTTGCTATGAGGAGATTTATTATGATGGTTGGCAGAAGAAAGGATGTACAAAGAATGTGTGGGCAGATTTAGCAGAGGTAGTGGGAATGAAAGAGGAGGCCATCTGGTAGAGTGGGCTGTGGCAAATTAAACTGCGTATAATGAACATGGAACACCAGAAAAAAAAATTCAAACGCCCCGGAGTTGGAAAATGACCAGCTGAGGCACTATAAAACAAATCAGCTACAGATTGACAATATGTCACTCATAAGCTCAGATAGTCCCATTACTAGGGAGAACATCATTCAAGCTGAAATTTGTAGATCACGTTGGATGTGGATTTCCCTTAGGGGGGAGAAAAACATCCACCCACATACTTCCACACACAGATGCCTCTAAGAGAGCTATTTCAATCACTATGGTAAATTCAGAATGAATTGATAGGCATTGGGTTTGCTTTCAGCTTGTGTTCATTAGAGGACTCTGACACCCGTCAGGCAATCAGAATTGTCAGAATTACATCGAGCACAGTTCTTATTCTTTCTCCTACTCTTCCTCCTCCTCCTCCTCCTTCTCCTTCTCCTCCTCCTCCTCCTCCTCCTCCTCTTCTTCTTCTTCTTCTTCTTCTACTTTTCATTTTGTCACTCTTGGATGTATTGAGATATGTCTTCTGTTAATTACATTTTTATTTTTTATATTAATTACAGTTTATTTATTTGTTTCCCAGCTGTAGCCCCTTCTCTCATTCCCTCCCAATCCCACCCTCCCTCCCTAATCTCCTCCCATGCCCCTCTCCAAGTCCACTGATAGGGGAAGACCTCCTCTCCTTCCATCTGACCCTAGCCTGTCAGGTCTCATCAGGACTGGCTGCATTGTCCTCCTCTGTGGCCTCATAAGGCTGCACCTCCTGCCATTCTATATTTCTCTATTGAGAATTCTCTGTTTAGCTCTGTACCCCATTTTTAATTGGATTACTTGGCTTGCTTTTGTTTAACTTCTCAAGTTATTTATATATTCCGGATATTAACCCTCTGTCAGATATAGGATTGGTGAAGATCCTTTCCCAATCTGTAGGCTGTCATTTTGTTCTGACTACAGTGTTCTTTGCTTTACAGAAACTTTTCAGTTTCATGAGGTCTCATTTATTGATCCTTGATCTTAGAGCCTGTGCTGTTGGTGTTCTGTTCAGGAAATTGTCTCCTGTACCAATGAGTTCAAGGCTCTTCCCCAGTTTTTCTTCTAACAGGTTTAGTGTGTCTTAGATCCACTTACACTTTAGTTTTTTGCAGGGTGATAAATATGGATCTATTTTCATTTTTCTGCATATAAACATCGAGTTAGTCCAGCACCATTTGTTGAAGATGCTGTCCTTTTTCCATTGTATGCTTTTGGCTTTTTTTTTTTTAATCAAGTATCTGTAGATGTGTGGGTTTACTTTTGGGTCATCTATTCAATTCCATTGATCAACTGTTCTGTTTCTATGCCAGTACCATGCAGTTTTTATTACTATTGCTCTGTAGTACAGCTTGAGATCAGGGATGGAGATACCTCCAGACGATCTGTTGTTGTACAGCATCATTTTGGCAATTCTGGGATTTTCATTTTTCTATATGAAGTTTAGAATTGTTCTTTCAAGTTCTGTAAAAAAATTGTGTTGATATTTTGATGGGAAGTGCATTGAATCTGTTGATTGCTTTTGGTAGGATGGCCATTTTCACTATGTTAACCCTTCAGATCCATGAGCATGGGAGATCTTTCCAACTTCTATCTTCTTCAATTTCTTTCTTTAGAGACTTCAAGTCTTTGTCAAACAGGTCTTTTAATTGCTTGGTCACACCAAGGTACTTTATGTTATTAGTGGCTATTGTGAAGGGTGTAGTTTCCCTCATTTCTTTCTCAGCCTTTTTGTCTTTGGTATACAGGAGGGCTTCTGATTTTTTTGAGTTGATTTTGTATCCTGCCACTTTGCTGAAGGTCTTTATCAGCTGGAGGAGTTCTCTGGTTGAATTTTTGGGGTCGCTCATATATACTATCATATCATCTGTGAATAGTGATACTTTGATTTCTTCCTGTCCGATTTGCATCTCCTTGATCTCCTTTACTTGTCTTATTTATCTAGCTACGACTTCAAGTACTATGTTGAAGAGATATGGAGAGAGTGGGCAGCCCTTCCTTGTCCCTGATTTCAGTGGGATTGATTTAAGTTTCTCTCCATTTAGTTTGATGTTGACTATAGGCTTGCTGTATATATTGTTTTTACTAAGTTTAGGTTTGTGCATTGTATCCCTGATCTTTCCAAGACTTTAAGCGTGAATGGCTGTTGTATTTTGTCAAATGCTTTTTTAGCATCCAAGGAAGTGATCTTGTGGTTTTTCTCCTTCAGTTTGTTTATATGGTGGATTACACGGATGGATTTCTGTATGTTGAACCACCCCTGCATGCCCAGGATAATGCCTACTTGTTCGTGTTGGATGATATCTTTTATGTGTTCTTGGATTTGGTTGCAAGTATTCTACTGAGTATTTTGCATCAATGTTCATAAGAGAGATAGGTGTGAAGTTCTCTTTTTTTGTTGGGTCTTTATGTGGTTTAGGGATCAAGGTGACTATGGCTTCATAGAATGAGTTTGGTAATGTTCCTTCTGTTTCTATTTTGTGAAATAGTTTGAAGAAAATCTAAGGTCTTCTTTCAAGGTCTGGTATAATTATGTGCTGAAAACATGTGTCCCTGGGCTTTTTTTGGAAGGGAGACTTTTGATGATTTCTTCTATTTCCTTGGGGGATATAGGCCTATTCAATCTACTTACCTGATCTTGATTTAATTTTGGTAAATGAAATTTATCAAGAAAATTGTTCATTTTATTTAGATTTTCAAATTTTGTGACATATAGGCTTTTGTAGTAAGACCTAATGATTGTTTGGATTTTCCCAGTGTCTGTTGTTATGTTCTCCTTTTTGTTTCTCATTTTTCTGATTTCGATGGTTTCTCTCTGATTTTATTTAGTTTGGCTAAGGGTTTGTCTATCTTGTTGATTTTTTCAAAGAACCAGCTCTTGGTTTCTTTGATTCTTTGAATTGTTTTTTTTTTGTTTCAAATTCATTTATTTCAGCTCTGAGTTTGATTATTTTCAACCATCTACTCAACATGGGTGTGTCTGTATCGTCTTCTTTTTTTTTTCCCTAGGGAATTTAGGTGTGCCCTTAAGTTTCTTGTATGAGATGTATCCAACTTCTATCTTTAGGCACTTAGGTCTATGAACTTTCCTCTTAGCACTGCTTTCATTGTGTCCTATAAGCTTGGGTATGTTATGCCTTCATTTTCATTGAATTTTAGGATGTATCTAGTTTCTTCTTTTATTTCTTCCTTGACCAATCTGTCATTGAGTAGAGAGGTGTTTAGTTTTCATGTGTATGCAGGCTTTTTGTTATTGCTGTTGTTGTTGAGGTCTAGTTTTAGGCCATGGTGGTCTGATAGGATAAAAGGGATTATTTTGATCTTCTTGTATCTGTTGACTTGCTTTGTGCTCAACTGTGTGATAAATTTTTGAAAGGTTTCCATGTTTTGCTGAAAAGACGGTATACTCTTTTGAGTTTGGGTAAAAAGTCCCATAGACATCTATTAGGTCCATTTAATTTCGCTCCTCTGTGTTGTTATTTCCCTATTTTGCTTTTGTCTAGATGATCTGTCCCTTGGTGAGAGGAGAGTGTTGAAGTCTCCCACTATTAAGGTGTTGGGATCGATGTGTGATTTCAGCTTTTTTTTTTTTTTTGAATTTTATTTTTTTCTTATCAGTTACATTTTATTAACTCTGTATCCCAGCCGTGTCCCGATCCCTCATTCCCTCCCAGTCCCTCCCTCCCTCCCTCATCTCCAACGTGCCCCTTGCCAAGTCCACTGATAGGGAGGACCTCCTCCCCATTCATCTGATCCTGTTTTATCAGGTATCTTCAGGACTAGCTGCAAAGCTCTCCTCTGTGGCTTAACAGGACTGCTCCTCCCTTGGGGGGTGGGGAGGCCAAAGAGCCAGTCATTGAGTTCCTGTTAGAAATAGTCCTTGTTCCCTTCACTATGGGAAGCCAATTGTTTACTGAGCTACCACAGGCTACATCTGAGCAGAGGTTCTAGGTTACATTCATACATGGTCCTTGGTTGCATGTCAGTCTCAGAAAAGACCCTGTGCCCAGATATCTTTGGTCCTTGTGGAGCTCCTATCCTTTCCTCATCAGACTAACTCCCCTTCTTTCTTATGATTCCCTGTACTCTGCCAAAGGTTTGGTCATGAGTCTTTGCTTTGAAAACACTGCTAGTTAGAGTCTTTCCAATGCGCTCAGTAGACTCCTGTCAATGTTCAATGCGCATCCCATCTGTCTTTCAAAACGAGGATTGATAATCTTACCCCATGTCCGCTCTCTTGATTATCTTTTTTAGGTGTATAGATTTCATTATGTTTATCATATCTTATAGGTCTATATAAGTGAGTATATACCGTGTTTGTCTTTCTCCTTCTGGGATATTTCACTCAGGATGATCTTTTCTAGATCCCACCATTTGCCTGCAAATTTCATGATTTCCTCCTTTTTGATTGCTGAGTAGTATTCCATTGTGTAAAAATACCACAATTTCTGTACCCATTCCTCCGTTGATGGACATCTGGGTTGTTTCCAGGTTCTGGCTATTACAAATAATGCTGCTATAAACATGGTTGAGCAAATATCCCTTTTGTGTACTTGAGCAAACTTTGGGTATATACCTAGCAGTGGTATAGCTGGGTCTTGAGGAAGCACTATTCCTAATTGTCTTAGAAAGCGACAGATAGATTTCCAGAGTGGTTGTACCAGTTTACATTCCCACCAGCAGTGGAGGAGGGTTCCCCTTTCTCCACAACCTCTCCAGCATGTGTTGTCCCTTGAGTTTTTCATCTTGGAACAACAAATAAATCTATTCAAAGAATCAATGAAACAAAAAGCTGGTTCTTTGAGAAAATCAACAAGATAGACAAACCCTTAGCCAAACTAACTAAAAAGCAGAGAGAAACTATCCAAATCAACAAAATCAGAGATGAAAAGGGTGACATAACTACAGACACAGAGGAAATTCAAACAATCATTAGGTCATACTACAAAAGCCTATATGCCACAAAATTTGAAAACCTAAATGAAATGTACAATTTTCTTGATAGATTCCGTCTTCCAACATTAAGTCAAGATCAGATAGAAAGACTGAACAGCCCTATATCCCCCAAGGAAATTGAAGCAGTCATTCACAGTCTCCCCTCCAAAAAAAGCCCTGGGCCAGATGGTTTCAGCGTGGAATTCTACCAGACCTTCAAAGAAGTGCTCACACCAATTCTCCTCAAACTATTCCACAAAATAGAAACAGAAGGTACATTACCAAACTCATTCTATGAAGCAACAGTCACCCTGATACCTAAACCACACAAAGACCCAACCAAAAAAGAGAACTTCAGACCTATCTCTCTTATGAACATTGACGCAAAAATACTCAATAAAATACTTGCAAATCGAATCCAAGAACACATTAAAGATATCATCCACCACGACCAAGTAGGCTTCATCCCAGGCATGCAAGGGTGGTTCAACATATGGAAATCCATCAATGTAATCCACCACATAAACAAACTGATTTCAGCTTTAATAATGTTTCATTTACAAATGGAGGTGTTCTTTCTGCAAGTTCTCTAGCTCCAGGTTTTTCTCTGTGTTTTCTTTATTGATTCTACTGTTTTTATGTCTTGCACCATTTCCTTCATCTGTTTGAATGTGGATTCCTGCCTTTCTATGATGGCCTTTATTTTTTTGTTTGTTTCCTCTATATATGCCTCTATATGTGTCTCTACATGTGAGTCTATTTTTTAGCTGTATTTGTCTGTATTTCTTTGAGAGCTTTGTTCATTTCCTCACATGCCTCTAATAACTGGATAGGCATAGATTTGTAATCATTTTTCTGTGTTTCCGATTAATTAAAATATCCATTGATTTTGGATATTTTGATTTTGGTGAAGCCATGACTTCCTGATTTTTGTTGGATATTTTCTCATAGGGATCTCTAGCCATCTGCCTATCTGTAACCTTCGCTCTTTGTTCCTGGAGTCTGTACTTCAGACTGGTTCTGTCTATCTGTGGAGTCTGGAGTATCCTTCAGGAAGAAGAGAGAGGTCTACCAGTTAGAGAGTTGATGTTGGTGTTTCAGCAGTAGCTAAGGGAGGAAGGTCACAGGTACTTGTCAGAGGAAAAGAGGAGGATCAATGTTTGGAGATGGTCCATGCCAACCTGGAGCAAGGTATGCCTGGAATGTCACTTTTTAGTTGTTCCTGTAAAGGACACCACATGTACCATGGTTAGCCATAGCTATTCCAGAGAGAAGTGCCTCTGACCAGGTGGATTGCTGAAGACCAAGAAAGAGAACATCTGAGCTCAGGATTGTTTTCTCTTTATCATCTCCACACTCCTGGGTGTAGTTTCACTCATTTGCAGTCCTGAAAAATCTCTTGAGTGTTTGTTTGCATGTGATGTGATGTGATGTGTGTGTGTGTATATGTGTGTGTGTGTGTGTGTGTATTTGTGTGTGTGTATTTGTATGTGTTTGTAGGCTGGGGATCAACCTTGCGTGTAATTCCTCAGGAAATGCCCACCTTTTTTGTTGTTGTTGTTTTTAGACAACTTCTTTCACTGGATTGGTGCTTTACAAATAAGCTATGCTGTCTAACACCAGTGAGTGTTTGAGATGTAGTTCTTTACTTATTCAGGGCTGATGGGATTACAAAGGATACAGCATGCCCTGCTTCTTTTTGTGGATTCTAAGAATCAAACTTAAGTCCTCATGCTTGCAAGGCAAGAAGCTTACTGACTCAACTCTCTTCTCAAACCTAAAATTTTTCATAACATACCTGTGGGAATCTTGCATCTTTTCTATCACATGCTAACCCCAAGCATATCAACACTAAAAAGATCTTAAGGATGGATAATCTCGTGGATAGTGCTGAGTCATATTTTCATTTTATAGACTATTTTTTTTTCTTAAATGGGAATTGGCTTCTTATCATGGTTTGCCACAGAGGAGATATTGCAAACTGGAAGCACTATGAAAATTGTGAATGAATTTTCATCAGCAACATTATTACATTTCCTTGTTACACTAGGAAATCAAAGGCTCAGGATTCCAGTCATATTAGTGTCTGTACTGAGCCATCACTGTTTTTTGTTTCACCATCAACAATTCTCTGTCTTCTGCACTTCATTGTGATGTTCTTATTTATCAAGCACTTTTTTAGTTTGACCTTTATACCACTGACTTGGCTTGATTCAGAGTCTAACATTCGGTAGCAAGTCAACCATTTGCATGCATCCTATGTTTTCCTTGAATAGATTGTAAGTTCCTGGGGCCAGGTGCCATGTCATACTTTTCTCCTTTAGAATTCCACACAGGATGTTATGGTCATGTGTTATAATTAAATTGCATTGTTTTTTCCTTCTTACCCTTTCTTTCTTATGTCATCAAATGTCAATTGAGAATCTATCATTTTCAAGTCTTAATTCTAATGTCCAAAACTGACAAAGGGTCCTGGCCCCATGAGGCTTTCTATTCATGTATAGATCTGCCATTTACTCAGTATGTGTGGTCTTGAGCATACTGCTTTTCTCAAGGGAGGTAAGGGTGGCCTCCAGTGCACACAGAAGTTTTCATAAATATTTCCATCTTTCTATCCCATTATTTTTTTCTTAATCACTCATTGATTTCAAGATTGTCTAGTTTCCCCAAATTCCAAATATTTACTATTACACATAAAATAACAATGTCCTTTTGGCTGAAGCTCAGTTTTTGGTATCTTTATGCTCACAGTGTTTAGCACAAGTTTTCCTCCTGTCTTATGTAAGGATTTACTTAAGCCAGAGACAGTGGCTGTCCTAGTACCCGGCTCACAATGAAACTTTATTCACTTTCTCAAGTTTTACTCTAGTTTTCCTTCCATGACAATAGCAGCCCACTTTTGTTTCCTCCCTTTAGTCCTCTGTCTGGAGAGCAGCTCTCAAAATTTCAGCCTCGGCTTCTTGAGCTGAAAGAGATTGCCTCTTTAACCATGATAGACCCTCACAAGAAAATTGGCTTTTTTTTCTCTTCTAAATTTATTTATTTAGATCTTGACTGCTTATGGTAAACACTTTCTTCAAGATAATTTCATTTCCAAACAATTGGGTGTATGATTTGATGTAGCTTGAGTGTTTTCTGGGGGATATCTTTTTTCTTTTATAGTAAGTTAACAACAATAGTTCTGTTGAACTGCTTTTACATCCTATTTATTTATTTATTTAGCCTGACTACCAGCAGGATGCTGGTTAGCTTTTGAGACACTTCTTTATTGGCAGTAGAATCTGACTCTTGTTTTTTTTTTTTTTTAATGGAACTTTTTAGCAAATTTAATGATTTAAAATAATTATAAGAAAAATAAAATAAGGTTTTTACCATATAATTTTTATAGTATTTGAAGTGCAGTGATCATTCTCATATGTTTTAGGTTTTATTCAGTGTCAGGATACTAAGATGAAATTGGTATTGTTAGGGTCTGAGAATACTGAAGGAAGACCCCAGACTCAGGCAGTATGAAAATGCAAAAAGCATTTATTCTGCAGAAATTACCAGCATGCCGGGATCACTGTTTAGGCAAAATGGTAACCCAGAAGCGAATACATAGGCTCTTTTCATAGACCATTAGGGGATTTGTGTGGTAACTCTTCAGAAATGACATAGGGGTTCGAGGGGATTCAGGATTGGCTGATTGTTTAGGGATTTTTCCCTAGTTACTAGGGACTTTTGACTCATTGATGTTTAACTTTTACTCATGTATTGACCTTTAATTTGGTTGGTTAGGGCTGTCTGCGCTTTACTTTGGGGACAGCAAGGCCATGTATTCATAAACATAGCTTTTGGTCAACTTGACCTGTAAGCTGATTGGTTGTCCTCAGGTTGTGGCTTTTTCAGGAATTCTTTGTTTGAACTCTGAGAAACAGAAACTCAGGCCTAGTCAGACATAGCAGAGAATAGAAACATGTCATGGAGTCAGATTAGCCAAACATATAGACACTAAATCTGTCCATTTAGTGTCTTATTCAAATATCAACTAGGCCCATTCAGAATAGATCAGGGCTGTCTGGGATGATAAGTCAGTAGATCCGGATCCCTCAGCTATGTGAGCTTGATTAAGACTGGTTAGTGTCCATGGAGGCTATATGACTCTGACTAGGTTGGCTGGCTCTTGGAATTAAGCCCTCTCATTAAGTCCTCTCAGTATTAACATATTGTGAAAGCAAAAAGCAGCCAAATATGTTCTTTTTGGAATATGTACTGAGATTTAATTAAATAGCATTGGCCTAAGACATGAAGATTTTGTTTTGATCCATGATTTCAGACATGTCAAGTATGAATTTATATGGAAACTCTAATAGTGTATTGTCTTTGGCTATTCCTTCCAACATGCTGTGAACATTGTAACTTGAAGAAAAAGCACTGATCAGCTCAGTGAGGCACCTACAAGTTGTCCTGTATGGAAAAGAAATAAAATGTCTTTTACCCCAAGCCCGGCAATCATTTCTGTCTATGAGCTAAAAATGATATGTGATTTTAAATGGTTTTGACCCAACTCTAAATGGCAAGAGGGATGGTCTCAAGGTTTAATCTAGGTCAGTTTAAGGAGTAGAGGATTCAGGTCAGTTCACACCTAAGTAAATTTCTAGATAGTAAGTGGTTGGGAACTGTTAATTATTGCCAATTCTGTTGAAAGCCAATTGTAAGACAGACATTCTTCCTCCAAAACTGAAGCTTTATTGGATTCTAGGTATTGATGTAGTCATTTGCTCATTGTACCCTTCTTTCATCTGGCATTATGTACATATATTTTACTGTTTTTAGATATAATGCTAGTCACTGTATTTTGCTGTTAAATAAAACAGAGATAATCCTTTTTTATGAGACTTCCAGTTGGCTCTCTTTAAGCAAGTCATTTCAATTTCTCTCAACCTCAATTGTATCATCTTAAAACAAGCATAATGTCTTTTTAAAGAATTGCTGAAAGAATTGAAAAAAGCCCATGAAGTGTCGATATGATGGTTACCACATAGGACATGGTAGGATCTGAACAATGATATCTCTTAAAACTGTTGTGCATGCCGGAGAGACTTTGGTACTGGTAAATGAACTAAAGAGCTTCTGGGTATATATTCACCTCATAGAATATTAGCTGAGAACATTTGAAGATAGCATGCTGCAAGGAGGTTGGTTAGCTTTTTGTACATAGGCATTGTAATGTATACTTCAAAGAGACTTGAATGGGAGAGCATAGTACCTGAAGTGTGGCATTTCTTGATCTCTCTGTGGGAAATTCAAATTTTTGTAGCATTTGAAAAATGATAAAAATGCCAGGAAGACTGAGCAGTTGTTTTCAGTAACCAGAAGTGAAGGAGTTCAGCAGGGAGGGCAGATAATGGGAATATCTGCTCAGTTATATTATAACAATTCTGGCTGTTAATTTTACTTCCATGAATCCAGGGTAAATGGGAAAGATTTCTAAAGAGTGTAATGGGATACTTTTCTCCCCCATAATGAACATTTGAAGGTAGATCTTGTGATGACTATCTCTATTTGAAAAGAAGCAATCACGCTGCAGTTTCTCAAAAGGAAGTTGCCTGTGCCCATTAAAGCTACTTTTATTTATTGTATGGTAGCATGGATTAAAAGAGACCACAAATTCATTACATTTTGCCTCGAGATGAGTGGATCTTGTAAACAACACATAATGATGGTTTATGCACTCTAAAATGTTTTTGTGCTTCTTATATTCTGCTAGGTGGGCAGGCATTGTTATGTCCCTTCCAGAGGTGAAGACACTGAAGGATAGATGCTTGCCCTAGAGACTCTTCGATGATGCAAAGCCTAGACCTACATGGAGAGCCTTTCTTATGCCACAAGCACTGAGCTGTGGCCAACTGCATTTTGCTCTGTCCCTCAAGTTGACATGACTGGATCACTTTTCCTTAGCTGGGCTGCCTTGCATTGCCCTAGTGGAAGAGGATGCACTCAGTCCTGATGAGATTGGAAGTGCTGGGGTGGGTTGATACAGGGGTGGAGGGCTCTCCTTTTCTGAGAAGAAGGGGAGGGGACAAAGAGAAGCGAAGATGAGGTTGGGGCCAGGAGAAGAGGAGGGAGGGCCTGCGGCAGGTATGTAAAGTGAATAAATAAGTAAACTTAATAAAATAAGTAAATAGCCAGAAGCAGTGGCAAACACCTGTGATCCCAGTACTCAGGGAGGCAGAGGCAGGTGGATCACTGTGAATTCGAGGCCAGTCTGGTGGTCTAAGTGAGTCCAGGACAACCAGGGCTACACAGAGAAAACCTATCTTTAAAAAAACCCTATATATATATATATATATATATATATTAAATATGTTTATATATAGAGAGAAACACTTTTAAAAAACTAGAAGTAATTAAATCTGAGTTTCTTAAAACAAGGCACATCTATAAGAGGATGGAAGGTTTGTTGAACCCTGAAGATGGCACTCTTGAATTCTCAGCAAAGGATGGTGTTATAGCTAGCAACAGAACGAAAGCTGTCAGACTTGTTCAGATTTCAAAATGTTGCTCTGCTGGGCCTGCTGGCTGCTCTTCATAATTGGAAATATGACTTTCTGGGTTATGGGCATTTGTTTGTTCTTGGATATACGTTGATTCCTTAGTAGCTTTTGAGCTCATTTTCCATGTGTTCCAAAGTGCTCAAGGCTTGGAATGCCCACTCTCAGTTCATAATGTATATTTTACAATGATTCTAGAGATTGATATGGGGGGGTGTGCATAATTCTACTTGCATGCCTACCTTTTACATTTAAAAGTTAAGATTCCAAGTTTGTATAGGGCTGAAGACAGAGACGTAGGTGGAAACCATTTTTTTTCCAGCACAAATCTTATAGACAGAATAATTCAATGAGAAAGACATTCCTGCTTCTTAGCTATAGGGTGTGGGAAGATCATGAGTTTCAGTTATCTGTTTATGTTGTCCCTCAGGATAGGTGGCTATAAATGAGAGCTCAAAGAAATCTCAAGCTGAAGTTACTATGTGTCCTCAGGATGACAGGATTGATGGCTGACAGGCAGCAGAGCCTTTGGCTATCGGTGGTGTATTGGCCTCTCGTTCAGAAACCCTTTCCCCCTTTAATCAGAGCTCTGGCACTCGAAGGGATGAACTGTTTGTGGCATCTATTTAGAACTTTTATGGAATAGCTCTAGGTAGCTACAGTTCCATAATCTGTATCCTATATTGGGATGGTTCCTAAGGTTCACTGATAATAGAAGACTTTGACACAAACACATTCATTCGAGATCACTGAATGGGTTTCTACCAAATATGTCACCCTTTAAATGTCAGTGAATTTTTACGGGTTGATAGCAGTGTAAACAAGCAAGGAAAAAGTTATCTATTTAATACGCAGCCCCTCCCAGAAGGTTTTGTTGTAGTAGTCCTTTTTGTGCCAAATATTGATTGAAAAGTTAAGCAGGTACCATGGAGATACTGCCTTTCTGACATGCAGTGGAAGTAAGGCCGTTGCATGTCCTTGCACAGGTTGTGTCCCAGCATCCTGACTGAAGGTGGTGAAGGAATGAAGGTGGGACAGACACACAAACACATGTACACAGAAAAGCTGAGATCAAATGGGCTGTGCTCATTCCAATGGATGAGCCACAGCCCCCCTGGAGGGTAGTGTACTTGTACGCACTTGAACATGGAGGTGGAGTTATTCCATACAACCGAACGACAAGAAGGCGATTATGGTCTAAGAGCTGAACAAGGAAGCGGGTTTAGCTCATCTTGCTGGAAGCGGTTTCTGTAGGGCAGAAAAAGCTATGGTGGACATTTCCCGCACGCACTACCATCACACTTGCGCCAGGAGAAAGAAGGATTAGCCGCTTCCACGAGCCTGGCTCTGGGAAGACTTTGCCACTTCCTTGTGAGTCTAAGCCACTGGGTCCTTGATTTGACTGGCTCGTGTCAACAGTACACATGTACTCAGGACTTTACATGCTCCCTTACAGGATTGAAATTAGACTGTTGGAAGAGAGATATATAAAAGGTTATTTATGAAGATAAGCTCCAGTAAGTGGAATCCACTATGGTTTTATTAAACAGAGAGAGATTGCCATGTATGTGGGTCATATTATTATACATAATATGAAATACCTTCATGGAGCAGTATGGGAGGCAGAGGCATGCAGATCTCTGAGAGTTCAAGGCCAGCCTGGTCTACAAAGAGAGTCCAGGACAGCCAGGGCTACACAGAGAAACAAACAGACAAACAAAAAGATTCAGATATGTAAAACTATAGCCAATTTCTGTAGTGACATTTAAGTAGTCTCTGATACTGGATTTTTTTCTATTACTAATATTAAATAACCACTAACAGGAGAGCCGTGATGTCAGTTTAATTTTTGCTGCACATTAGATTGTTTTCGAGCATTGTTCAACTGAGTGTTAACATTGACCCTAATTTTGAAGGAGTTAAGTGAATTTTCCAAAACTCCAAACTCACAAAGTCCCAAGGTACAATTGAACCCAAACCTTTCTGATATCAACTAGAGTTTATGATCTTCCTGACACTTATTTTTCTAAGGAGAGCATTGCGTATGCCTTTGTAGAAAGGACAGGCAAGTGAATGAAATTGGTTTTGAGGCTTGTGGATTGAGTTTGGCTATCCTTTGGTAGAAACAGAAAGAGAAACATGGTTACAACTAAATCTTCTTTTGATCTTTCTCTTCTCTTACTGTGTTCCTTTAGTCTTCCATAGAAATGTCTTTTGCTTTCTCATGTGTGCTATGATCCTGTGAACTCAGTGTCTTTCCTGCATTTAAAAAGGTTAATGATACTATGTTTTTAACACAGCTCTTAATTTTACAAAAAATAGACTTCCAGGTGTCGCACTTGAAGAGGACATTTAGTAGAAAAGCCATGACCAGTTGCTGAGGATCAGTATAAGAAGGAGAAAGTGAAGTGCTTGTGAACATTCAATGGGAGAAGGAGAGTAGCTGGTCATGTGAAACCAAATCAAGAGGTTTTGAGCTCATTCTGGAAGAAGACACAGAATTGTTTTCCGTGTGTGTGTGTGTGTGATATGAAAGAGTATTTGTATGAGTATAAACGTGTGTGCTTGTGTTTTATATTTAAAATGAATGATGTGCAGATCTGGGTATTTGTCCGCTTCCTATCAGTGCTATAACTGGCTTGTTCTTTAGCACTACTGCCCCCAAACTTTCTTCCCCCAGTAAGCTGTGGTGTAAATAAACCGAGCCAAGGTGAAAACCCCAGTCTCAGAGTAGCTAGCAACTGGGCGCTTCCCTCATTTTAGACATGGAAAACAGGAGATTTCCGAAAGCCCTGCAAATGAGCTGAGACATTCTCGTTATTCTTCCGTGGTTCTCCTAAAACAAGAATACACAGGGGGAGGCTGGAGGATCTGAAGGGGAAGGGGAGGGGGTAAAAATGATCTAAATACAGTGTATACATTTGTGCAATTACAAAAAAACAAACTTTTAAAGAAGATAATATGTGGAACATGTGTTGGTATCTTAGTCTAACAGTGTCAGAGACTAACCTGGAGCTTAAGGAAACCTTTGTAAAGTATACATTGTAGGGAGCAGAACATGAGAATACATGGCTAGGAACCCAGGTCTTGGGAAGTGGAATTACAAGGACCATGAAGTCAAGCCCAGTGCATACCTGTCTTTTCTCAATCCTAAAAAGTTCATTCATTCATTCATTTATTCATTCATTCATTCTTGAATGTTTATGTCGCACACACATGCCACAGCATACATGTGGAAGTTAGAAAACAACTTTTGCAGTATATTCTCTCCTTCCACTTTTACGTGGATTCTGAGACCCCAACTAAGAATTGCTGACTTACTGCAAGCACCTTTACTGACTAAACCATCTTGCCAATCTTGGTCCTAGCTTTTAATTTTATTTGATTAAACCATCTTGCCAGTCGTCGTCGTCATCGTCGTCGTCGTCATCAACATCATCATCATCATCATCGTTGTTGTTTTGGACAGGGCTCCTCTGTGTAGCCCTGGCTGTCCTGAAACTTGAACTGGCCTTAAACTCAGAAATCCACCTGCTTCTGTCTCCTGGGTGCTGTAATAAAGGGGGGTCCTAACTTTTAAAAAACAGAGAAAAAGTAATGAGGGCAGTCGAGTGAGCAGAACACACACACACTTAAAAATACATTGGTTACGGTATAGAATTTTTGTAACATAAAGAACTATAGCAAATTATTCTAAAAATAAATGCCACAGGAACACCAATAAAATCATGTACTATACATTTCTCCCAAACACAAAGTTTTACTGAAATTTGATGTTTGCATGAAGATGCCAAAAATGAATCTCTCTTGATGCAGCTCATGAATAGGTGTTTTTAGTAGATATAAAGAGATAGCTTTCTTCTAAGAGCTGGTTGGATTGGTTCTGACTTCCTTTTCTATGGCATGCTGAGTGACTTTGCCAAGTGAAACTGTCTCTATGGACTTTTATATCTTTTTTTCCATGAAATATCAGGGTTGAATTAAGAATTTCTAAAGTACTTATATGTCTCCAGAAGTAAGAACGTCAATGATCTGCAAGTTGGAACATGGTTTAACACTGTATTTTCTGGTCTTTGTGTATCCTTCTAAAACTTTCATATCTATCATGGGCAATTTTATACACTGTGATCATTTTTGATAGATGATAATGTGCTTCGGGTTGTTAGGTGATAGGTGAAAAAATATGTGTCAAGTCTTGTTACTTGTATATCAGATAAGCCAGAGTTTCTGGCATTTGTAATGTCAACAAGTGAACAATTTACAAATTCAGTATGCTCTACTGAAACATTTGCACAGATATCTTACTTTATTGAATACTTGGGCTCCAGTTAAGGTAAATGCTGAAAAATATTGTCTTTTGTGTGTACTAATATTTGCAGCTCAGCAAGCTTTCCATAGGTAGGAATAATTGCCTGATATTGTTGGCAAAACCCTTAAGTTCCAATGTGGGCTTCTGTGATTATGATTTTTATTTGAAAAGATCATTATGTTTGGCTGACAACCTCCACACTTGCCTTTTTTTTCCTATATACAGTTCTTTGTCTGGCTTCTTAGAAGCCAGGAGAACAGTCTGCGTAGTTGAAATGCCTTCTGCTTCTTTTATTCACGATTTGACTGTGTTGCTGCATTGTCAGTGGGAGAACTGGATAGTGAATATGCTGTATTGCCTAAAGAAATAAAGGCCAAAATTGTGTATACAATGAAAAAAATCATTAGAAGGAATTTATTTTAAATTGTAAGAGAAAAAAACTGACACTAAAAGCAGATTATCTTTGATTTTTGTTTCAGTGACTAGCTGAGATTTATCAGTCTTTAATGAAGAACAAAAACCATTGTGTCTTGCCATCAAGCATCACCACATGCTTCTGCCCCTCTCTCTGTGTCCCTGTCTCTTTCTCTGTCTGTCTCTGTCTCTCTGTCTATTTCACCCCTCCCCCTGTCTTTCTCCCGACTAGGCAAGGAGATGTCTCTTTTACCTATTGAAAATATGCTCTGGAGGAACCTGGGCACATTCGAATGTGTGACAATTTCGGTACATTCATCCTCATGATTTATACACAAGAGAAGGCTCCGGTACACCTCCATTATTCTAGTCAAAGTCTTTCTGGTACTTTGTGACTGACCTTTGCAACCACTTGGTGCATAAGGAGAGTGCTATATTCCACAATTGGAATCTTCTCTATATTTGATACCCTGTGGCATCCTTCCAACAGAATGCTGTTGGATTTCAGTGATAAGTTTTAGTGAGTATGCTTTAAGCATCTGCCCAGAATTTCCTTCATGCTTCCTTGAGTAATTGCAAGTTGTCTATCCTGCGCTACTTCCTCATATTTTTGGACTGAAATGACCTTCCTTCTGCAGTCTCTGAGTCCATGGCACACATCTATGAAAATGGCTCACTGACAAACTAGATAGATATATGCTGAGCACCAGGGAGGGCAAGTGCCAGAGACATAGGAAATATTCTCCAATGGAAGAGGGCCAGAAATGCTCAAGGACAATATTCCTTTAAGCAAAAAGGTTGTAGAAAATGGCTTTCTATTTGAGCCACTGTTAGGTATGTACAGATGCCAAGATTCATCCTAAATTGGCTCGTTGTCATCTACATGGAAGAGGTACATCTCTGGGAATGGAGGTAGTGTGGAAAGAGGCAGATTGATGATGCTTCATTTTTCTATTACCAGATAAATGGCTTTCCTTTCAATGGTACAGGTAGAACAAATGAGCTTTAGGGTCCCATGTTGAATATAGTCCTGCCTCTCCAGCCTGCTCTGAAAAGAGCGCAGTGCTGGCAGCATTCTGTTCACTTGTTAGAATCTACAGGCTGGAAGAATTCTTAAAAGTCATCTATTCCACCCACCCACCGGCATCTGATACACCAGCTGCTTTTACAACTGAATTGCTATCTTTGCTTATGCACGGTACTCTCAGACACTGGGATTTTAATACCTAGCTACAGATGATGTCAAACTCCTATTCCCCATCGCTATCACCTATCAGTGGATGGACTAATTGGGATCACAGAGAGCATGGCTAGATTTATTTACATAATTTCTTTTTGTTTTAGAAATTGCTGTAGGTTACTTCTCCCCTTGCTCCCCAAGTCTGGTTTGAGTTCTTCCAAGGGCCCTGTAATCCTGTAGAGGTAAAATCAAGAATAATAGGATGCCTTTGAGACAAGTGGAGGAAAGCAATTTCTTTCTCTTTTGCTTATAGTGAGATTGATTGTTGTGAATTAGTGGAGACTTAGAGGTGGAATACGAACTTGTATTCCTCTGATGATGTGCACTTGATTTTTCTAGTTCCTTTTATCTCCACTAGTAGAGACAAGTACTTCATCCTCGATATTTCTTTAGCAAGAGTCACATATAGTCTCACTAGTGGAGCTGAGCAAGGAGGCATAGTGGAGCTGAGCAAGGAGGCATAGACCTGTAATCCTTGTATGTAGGAGGCTGAAGCAGAAGGATTGAAAATTTTGAGATAATATCTCAAAGTCTTTCTAGTGTCAGTGAGCTCCTTCCTCTCTATACCCTACTTCGATTTAACATTGGAGTTCATGATTCTATCAGTCTTTCTGGTAGCCTTACCATATGGGAAATTCCCATTTAACATATACTTGACAATTGTCACCTTGCTTCCTGTAAACCAGTGGTTCTGAATGGGGGCGAGATTGCTATCTCCACACTCTCTTGGGGCATCTGACAATGTCCAGTGATATTTTTATTATTTTTATGTGTACACGTGTCTCTTATGTATGTGTATGTATGTATGTATGTATGTATGTATGTATGTATGTATGTATGTATGGTGTGTCTGTGTATGTAGATGTACTGATTGAATGCATGTTGCCTACAGAAGCCAGAAAAGTATGTTGGATCCCTTGGAACTGGGGTTATAGATGATGTGATCCACCATGTGGATGCTAGTCCCAAACCTAAGTTTTCTACAAGAACAATAGTGCTCTTGAATGATGAGCCACCTCTTCCACACTAAAGACAATTTTAGTAGTCATAGCTGAGCTTGAGTAGCACTGGCATGTACCAGGTAAAGTCCAGATGCGTTGATAACCATCCTTTGATATACAAGGATCCCTATCCATTTCAAAGAAAACAGTTTCAAGGTCAAGAAACTCGACTAAAGATCAATGTGCATATATTCCTTCCAGGTTATTTCACTTTCAAAGGTACATTCCTGGAAATCTTTACATTTACATCTTATTTAATTTCATCTGTTTAAAAATCGCATTACATTAAGATGTTTGGACACTTACCATCAGTCAGTATGTCTAGTATTTCCAGCCTTGTGCATGAGCCCCCACTGCTTGTAAATGACAGTTATTAACACACATAGAGACCTTTCTCTTTTTCAGAACAATGCTTTCCTGAACTTGCAGGATTTCTACAGCTGTTTGGCCAATGATTTCTTTCTGAAAAAATTGTGAACATTTTTGGTAGTCTCTGACCTTATTGACAGAGAGCTGATGGGTTCTATAATGACATCTAGTCAGATTAACAAGAGACCACTTAGTTAGGCGATAGTGTGCTGCAAGCAGAGGCTCTAACTGCAACATCAGCAGAAAGTATTGTCTCCCCATAAGAGCAAGGGACAGGGAACCAAGGATACCTACATTGATGCTTGGAAAAATACATTCCTTCCCAAGTAGTATTTAAGTGTTATTAGTTCCACATGCCTAGACAGAGATGGGGAATAAACTGTTATTGGTAGGCAGATACTGCTGTCTTTAATGGGATTTGTTTTAAGGAAAACTTTTTTGCTTGTATTCTGATTTCTGTACCAGGCCAGGCGTTGCTCCAGTTGCTGGCTTAATGACTGGATTGTTGCCACTGTTGGTCAAGATAATCAGACTCTCATTTCAACTCCCATTTATATCACATTTTGCAATCAAGTCACATGAGATATGCTAGGCAGTTTTAATGCCCTATTCGGCAGAGACGAAGTCTTCCACTTGGACTTACTTTCCAGATAGCTAAAATAGTTTGCTTCCTAGGGCCAAATGAGTGATTTTTGTTGTTGTTGTTGTTGTTACAAAGTCTAGAGCAGAGGTCAATAAGCTATAGCCAAGGCCAGTGTGTCTCCAGTGTCTCTATGGACCACAAACTAAGTATGTTTCTTCTTAACCTTGTCAGGTGATTGAAAATAGCCCGAAGTAAACTATTTTATGATGTTAAAATTATATGTAACTCAGCTTTCAAGATGTATATGAAAAGGATTTATCAGAACACAGCCAGACTTATTTGTTTGGATGTTGTCTTTGCCACTTTCATGAAGAGCAGATTTGAGTAGGTGTGATGGAGCTCTTAGAGCTCACACAACCACATAATTGGGCCAAAATATGTTATTATCTGGCCTTTTACAGAAAAAGGAAACTAACTTTTCGTGATCAGCATAATATATGTAAAGGAGTCTTTATTCTTTGAGTTTTAAATCGGTTGAGTGCCATGAAAATAATCTTTCTGTTAATAGCCTGTTTGATAAGAGGGAGTCTTTTAGCATCTGACCTAAGGGTGGAACTATGGGGAAATGTGTATGCATTTCTCTCTGTAAAACAACAGTCTTGGAGATGGGAGAAACACTTCCCTAAGTTTGCTGAAGATAGTAGAGATGGGAGTTCCTGGATTCTTTGTATATAGATCTAAGAGTCTTTCGACTCAGAGTTGCACAGTCCTTTACATTTGTTGAAGTGCTTGCGATAGCACTTGTGGGCCTCCTATGTGCTAAGCACATGTTCTATGTAGCACTACAAGTCCCACTGCATGTAGTAACTTCTTTCACAGGCATTGTTGGCTCTTGCCTTCTCCATCTAAGTAACCCCAAGGCTCTTCAGTGATTCACATCTATTCAGCAGAAACTGTGTTTGTCCCTGTATACTACATAGGAAGTGTGCAGATCTTTTCCAGAAGTTTCTTTCTTTCTTTTTTTTTTTCATTTAGGAATTTGTTCCTCAAACTTTTTTGAAATTAATGTGATGTCAGCCTTTTTGAAACTTATGGTCACTTGTCTCTTTTATAGAGAGAGATATTAGAAAACTAAGTTTTGAACTTCAGTTGCCTGTGTTATATATACACACATACAAATAAATCATATATGTACTTATATAATGGAGCTAAATCTATTTTGAGAGAAAAGAAACAGATATTTCTCTATCTCTATCATTTTTACCTTTAGGAGTAGGTTAATCAGCAAATGAAACTCAAACTAAAGTTCTAATTAATAATATAATTACTAATACAATTAAGTACTTTTATGTAATATACCACATGTATAAATACATAATCATACACAGTTATTAAAAATAATAAAAGTATAATTGCATAGTACAATAATACAATGTACTATTATATTTATGAACAATAATTAGTAACCAATCATATATTCCTCATATATATAATTGTTATATATTAGCATTAACATATAATTGCATATAGCATAATATATAAGACTATATTATCCTATGGTATGATTTTAAAATATGTAGTTATTTGTTAATATATAATTTTATATAAAGTATATAAACACTATAAACTTAAATATTATAATTATGGATATGAGTTTTTATAAAGTATACATTTGTTATTTGCCAGTTGCTTGAGTTTCAGTTCTACCCAGATTATTTGTAGCTTCCAAAACCTTCTATTTTAGCATTTCATTTAGGATGCCAAGACTTCATTCTCTTTCATATCTCCAGCATCCAGTACAGTGTTGAGCATAGTAGATCCTTGTTAAACGTTTATTGAATTAAACTCACTTGACTGCAGCTGAGAGAATATTCTTGAGATTTCTTCATCTATGCAATCATTTAGAACTGATGAATGGTTGAACAAGTCCCATATGTATTTCTCTATTGTTAACCCAGTCTTCTTAAGGTCATATTTAGGCTGAAATCTGTAAACAATTTGTTGGTGTTGATTCCTTTAATAGAGTTACTGTGGTGTTAGGAGAGGCCCAAGTAGATTAGTTGGATTTTGTCCTGATGATATCTGTTGTGCCTGAGCACCACTTTTGGAAATGGAATATACATGGAGGCTAAGACAAAAGAGGAATAAAGGAAGGGACAGAGTGTAGCTAATTGGTAGTAGTCCTATTATTATATAACTTATGTGCATAGATTCAGTTCAAAGCTTATGCCCCTGGTAACAGGAGAAATGCTATAATTTGTACTTTCAAATGAGGGCTGAGGACCATGCAGAATCCAGAAAACCATCCCCAGATAAAAGACTATCCCATATCAGGTCTTTTATCAGGTCTCATTAGGAGTGGCTGTGTTGTCTTCCTCTGTGGCCTGGTAAGGCTGCTCCCCAAGGACTAGGATCAGAGGGAAGGGGAGGAGGACCTCCCTTATCAGTAGACTGGGGGAGGGGTATGGGTGGGGAGAGGGGGGAGGATAAGATTGGGAGGAGAGGAGGGAGGGAGCTACAGGGGGATACAAAGTGAATAAACTGTAATTAATAAAAATAAAAATAATTAAAAAAAGACTATCCCCTGAACTGTCATACAACAGTACTTTCTAGATTATTTTCCATGTTGTTTTTTTGTCTGGCTTCTCACTGTCTATTTTAAAGCTGTTGTTCCTTGAACTAAAGATAGCAATCCAGGGGTGTTGTGAGCAGCACAAATGAGAAAGTTATTTGGATTATCTATTTCTATTTAAAGATCCACTTGGAATAGTTTCACTAATAGATTCAGTTTGGATACATTGTGCATTTATTTATACTCATTGTTTTCTAGATTTCTTCTTATTAATGTCAAATCATGACAACTATATGCATATGTATGTGGGTAGGTAAGTTTCCTCTCAGAATTAAAGTAAAAATCCCTATTTACATTTATTATTCTGATTGTTTTGCAAAATACTTAAAGAAAGCTGACATTTTCAGAGCAAACACAAAAGTTCTTCTGAGTAGTATGAAAGTAAAGAACAGTGTTCAACACAGAAATACCAAAGTGACTTATTACATGATTTTTTTTAATGTTTTCCCATTTTTATTTGAAGAGTCTGGTAATGTCATCGTAAACGTTATTAGTTCAGGTAGAATTCAGGACATTTAACAGATATAGTAATTACGAAGAAATTTTTCACAGCTGAAAGGTCATTTGCTTGTTTAAGCCAGATTGAAGGTGACAGTACCTTGCTAACAGATGCAAACATGGACAGCTACCATTTCAGGGACTTCCTGGAATGCTACTGATCCCAAAGCACATGAGGTGCATGTATATACACATATAGCTGCCCCCCCCCTTGTTTATGGGTTTCACATTTGTGATTTCAATGAAATGAAGACTTAAAACAATTGACGTGAGTTGTGTCTGTACTGAACTCGCTTTTAGTATTTTCTTGTAATTATTCCATAAGTAATACAGAATACTAACCATTTCCATCATATCTGCCTTGCACTAGGTATTATAAGTCATCTAAATAGGACTTGATAAATATGACAGTGTATGTATAGATTATACATAAGGAGCTTGAACATCTACAGATGCCAATATCTGCAGGGGATAGGGGTTGTCTGGGAACCAATCATCCATGAATACTGAGCAAAACTGCAACTATAAGTGACAAGCAAGAACATTCTTCTTTAATTAAGTGTGTGTGTTTGGGGGGGGTGGTCCTTGCTCCTTAGAAAGACAGAATGGCTTCCCAACAACATTGTCTTCTAAATGCACTGCTATTAAGTATGTAGCCATTTATCAATATACTTGTAATAGAATTCAAGAGCTCCCACTGGTTCCAAGTCTGTAATGAACTGTGGGTACATACTATAAGGCTTAAGTATTGCAGGCATGAGTTGCCCTCATATAGGAATAGAAAAGCTGGGATTTGAATCCTGCAGAGGCTGCTCTGTTTGGATGCAGTGATTACTAATGAGAACATTTAACTGTGTGTGATAATTGGGGAACGCTCCCTTCTTCCTCTTGAGAGGCATGGTATAGGGCAGTGGGGGCAAAGTAGGGTGGACCAGGCCAGTTTCAAACCACTGTTTTCTCTCTGTCTTCTTCTCTCAGGATTTTCTAGGAATAGAAAGGAAAATATTTTCCTGATAGTTTGGGAAGACATTTAATTAGAGGTGGTAATGAAAAGTCATTACAGCAGCTCAATGTGTTTATATTATGAGGTAGACTTAACACATTTAAGGGTACTTGCTCATAAGCTGTTTGGTGATTAGGGACCTATCCACTGAACATGAACAGATAGATAGATAGATAGATAGATAGATAGATAGATAGATAGATAGATAGAGAGATGGATGCATGAAACTGCTTGTGAAAAATGAGTGCGTTGAAGGTAGGGTGCATATAATTACTACACCACCAAAACTGAGCATGTATAATCCCAAAAGAGAGGAGAAAAACCTTGTCAGGGAGCATTTGCTAGTCTGAGCTGTTTTTGGCTCTGCATGGTGTTGGCTGAAATCCCAGCTTGGCCCCTAGAAAGCAGTAGGGTGAGTTGATCTGTTCAGCCATAATTGATTGATGCAGTGACTGGATTCCTCAAGTGTGTTTCCTCCCCTTTTATATAGGCAAACCACCAATGGTTAGTCGTTTTGAATTTGTTTTTCTAACCTCTAATCACCTGGTTTTGGTATCATGTCTTCATAGCCCATTTCCTTCTTAAGCAACTTTCTCTTATCGACAATCTTCTTAGACTTAGAAGAGAAAAAAATATTCTTCATCTGTCCTTTAAATTTCACTTAGTGGGCATGTTTGCTATCCTATCAGTTACACTAACCCACTTTTAGGAAAACAGAAGCGACAATGTTTAACTTAGCACGTCATGTCTGTGAATTCTAAACAAAATTTGTTGGCTCAGTTGTAAAAATGTGCTCTGTGAAAACAAATCAGTAAGTCCAGTTTTTCATTTTTATAAAACGTGACTATGATGGTCTGCCTTTTCTATTTCTCAACTGGCCTATTTGGACAGTACGTTAACTGACGTGTGAACATCATTGCTGTAGATGTACCCCATTTCGTATGGTATTTCACTGAGCCAAGAGCTTCAGCTCTTCAACCTTTCCGGTTGATTCTTAACTTTATCGAGAGCCTCCCTGACAGTGAAAAAAGGCTCTGTGTCTAATTTCTGATAATGAGATTCATTGCCAACAATGCCTCCGTGCCCTGACCTCCATAAGAAGCCTGGGAAGTCTTCCTACAAGAAGGGCCGTGGTTTATCATTGGCTGCTCAGTTTGATACCCCTTAGGGATAGTTACAAGAAGCATAGGGTCTTTTACAGAGGAGGTGTAAAAGAAGTGTTTGTGGTTGTAACATGGCTAAAGTATGATGTCACAGAGCAATATTTATGCTGGTCACACTTACTTTCTTGGTTTGGGGAAACACAAACTCCGTATGAGACAAGCACTCATCTCACTGGAGACCTTTAGAAAACCAAGCAATAAATCTAACAATCTTCTTTGGAACCCTAGAAAGCTCCTAAGTGTCAAGTTTCTATGGTTCTATGTAAGAGTCTCAACTCTTTCTTTTTCATAAAAGCAACCAAGAGATGCAGTTCCTTCTTCAAAGTACGAGATTTGGGAAGTGTGCGATAATGCGATTTCATTTCCTTCACCAGGGCTTTCTCATCAGCTCTAACCAAAAATGTAAAGTTGCACTTGAAATAAATTAAGCCCAGGAAGGCTATTACTTTCCACTGACCCACTCAGCTTAAAATTGCTTTGGGAATTTTATGAACACCCCCCTACACCACAACGAAGTTCTTTCTTTTAAGACACAGTATGCATCACATACGAGAGGGAAATACAAATGTTCGATTTCACCACATTTCTCAATAAGAACAGGGATCATGGAACTTAATTTAAGAATAAGTGATAGTATTTATGCATTGCTGGTACTGTGAATATATGTGAGAATTGACTTTAGTTCCTAGTTATAGCAAACTGAGGAAACGACAGTCATTGAAGGAGCAGATTAAAAAGAATAAGAAAAGAAAGGAGAAAGTGAGAGAAGAAGAGTAAAATGAATATGTGACAAATCCCTAGCTGCGTCTCCCATGTACTATGCTAGGCATTTTTACAAAGCAATTTTATCTAATCCCAAAGTGTCATTTGCAATATAAGAGCCTAAAACCTCCAACACCCTTAATAAAAATATATCAGTTACATATCTTTGGATAGTAAGAGAAATAAGAGGAGCAAGAAGTGAACAAGGAAGGGAGCCTAGAAAGGGAAAAACAAAAGAGAGGGAAAGCTGGGAGAACAAGAGGCAAAATCTGCCTCATTTCAGAATGTTGAAACTGTAGATTTTGAACTTGCATTATTCATCTCCTTATGGTAAGGTTCCCTTATTTCCTTTAAGTAAATTCTGTTGTTAAAACAATTGGATATTAGGAATAAAAAATAAGAGGTCCTTGGTCTATAGTGAGGTGCAAAGGGATTGGAACCAGTTTGTGGCATTTATTTATTAGCCCTGCTGAGGTTCTAATCTGAAAATGATAATGGATTTCAATTCCTTACTTCCATAGACAGTTCTGTATTTTGGTAGTGGTGTGCATGGAATTCAAGACCTCCTGTATGTCAGGCAAGTGCTCTGCCAATGAGCTTTATGTCTAGTTCTTAGGAGCTATTTTTTACCTTTGTAGTCAAGTGGCAGAGTGATGGGATCATCTTAAGCAATTCTTGCTTGCTATAGGCAACACATTTAATAGTGGTGGGAGGTGGGATGCTCCTTACACTTGGCTTGTCATCTACAATTGCATTTAGCTAGTGCCACAGAAACCCAGACCCACTTTTTCTATACTCAAGTATCATTTGGAAAATAAAGAAAATCTTGCATTCGTTTGAAAATCATATGTGCGGTCTCATGATGTCTGTGTAAGTCCATTCTTAGTGGAAAAATCAAATCCAAATAATAAAATGTTAAATTTAGTGTTGCCAGAAAAGTGGAATTTCAGTTCACAAATTAACGTTTTTAATTCTGGTTCCTCAGAGTCAAAGCCCCCTTAGACCACCCCTTTAATCCAAACCCAACATTTGGAGACCTCCTCATTCCTTTCTCAGTAAACACCATCTGTTGCTAAACGGTGAAACTGAGACACTTAGTTAATGACCTGCTTGCTTATCGATACACAACAACCTAGGAATAGTTCTTAGATCTCATCAGATGAGTGATATTTTTGAGAACAGTATTGATGAGTTTCTCTGGCAGAAGTGGGGCAGGGGAGGGCAGAGGAGACAGCATTTCTTTTTTTTTTATTTTTTATTTTTTGGTTGTCATGGAGGGAGAGAGAGAGAGCACATTGATGGAACTTTGAAATTAGCCTCACCAGAACCTGGTAAAGTGTGTGTTTGTGTGTGTCTTAGGGTTTGTTCACAGAACAGTAAGATGATTAAAGAACTGGAGACCATTAAAATTATGTTTTTATGTGAATGTAGAATATGACAACCATCAAAACACAATTACTGCAAGATATAGTATAATTGATCAAATAACCACTTGATGACTACAGTTATCTCTGTGCCATAAACAAATCTATGCTTTTATTGAGGAGGAGGGAAAAAAGAAAAAAATAATAATAGTTCCATCCATTTCATGGTCTCATGTTAAGTGTTCACAGAAAAAACAAACAAACAAAAAAACCCAGAAAATCCTTAAGGGACCAAGTAAGGTACAAAGTACAACAAAGTTAGTTTGAAAGTAAGTGCTAAGCCAATAACTCTCTGGAGTGTTACTAGACACCTGCTGCCATAGTTCTAGAAGTACACAGGACAGTTTGAATAAGAGAATAGATTGAGTTTGTGGTATTCCTTTGTCCCAAATGCTTCTCAGTAAAAGAGGAACTGCCTGGGTATCCAATCTAAGTGCTAGTGGGGGCAAACAATAACATTTTCCATTTGAGTTAGGAATTTGGTGACATTGCGTGGAGCTCAATTAGCAGGAGGCCCGGTTTTCTACAGTCTGCTAAGTTCTGGACAGTTGCACTGCCTTGACCCTACAGTAGAAAGGAATTGGTATTCAGCTAGAAATAAAAATCCAAGAAGTCAAGAGGCCATCTCCAATTTCCAGTTCTAGAGCAGATAGGCTTGTGTAAGGTCTATTTATGCATGTACCAGTGGTGCCATCCTCTTATTTCCTGGAGGAACTACTGGAATCACAAATCCAAATTTGTGGCTCACCCTGCATAATGACTCACTGGACAGAATTTCATTTGGTAGATTTAAAGAGAGTTAGTGTTGATCTATGGTGCCAGATGATTTAAGAAACTGAAGCAGTGACAAGTAAATTACTTCTCTCTTGTACTACAAAATGGTTTTTAGGTGTTTTTGGCTTTTCTTTTTAAAATGGATTCATAATACTCTCTCTCTCCACCTCAAGGCTCAAGTGAACCTCTTTGCTATAATGAATCCTAAACGGAACCTCATTTCCCACAAACAAATTGTCCAACAATTTTTTTAACATATTGTTTTCGATTCTAAAGCTAGATTTTTTTTAATTCTGTAGGAAACACAAATTAATATACATTGTCTTTATTTATTTTGAAATCTCTCATGGAGAAACTATGTTCAATCATACTATAATTCTCTACCTTATAACCAAAGACTGCTACTAATCAGTACCAAGTCACCTACCCGTATCTGCTTCTCTGGCGACACTAGAGAAGACACAACAGGAGTTACTTGTTGGAAGGGAACACAAAAACAATAAAGACAGCTAATTTTTTCACTCAAGTCACTGGCAATTGTGCAGAACAGCTACAAGAATGGACACTTCTGGAAGGTATGTTAATACGTAGTCAAGTGCTTTGGAAGTAGAAGCAGGTTGTTCCCCTCACAAGGCCAGCAGCTTGCTTGAGGGGGTTGGAAGAGAGAAATTTTGTACCTTGAAGGTAGAAAGGTTCTGGTTTGGAACAAGAAAGGTTCCAAAATAGCCTCTTCTGTCTTTGCATGTCTTCTTTCCAGTTTTACAGTTGTAGATAAATATCCTCTCTTCCAACAACCTTAAGGAATATGTTTTCAGAACTTTTAAGAGACTATCGAAGTTAAGAGATAAATCAATTCTATTGAAGATAAAGATTTCCGAATGAAATCTTTTTACCTTACAGAACTTGCATGAATTCAGTTAACTCAATGTGGTGCTTCTTGAGGGCAGGGACAATGTAACACAGCACTTGCAATCCTAGAACACAGTTTGGAGTATTCCAAGTGCTTCATACTCAGCAAGTGTTTTCAAGATGTTGAGAAAACAAAACAAAACAAAACAAAACAAAAAAAAACTACCCTGAGATTCTAGAAGAAGAAAGCTAGCTCCACATATGGGACTCTGAAATTGTGCACAAGAAAGAATGTGTAAGATAAATTCAACTAAGCAATTTGGGAGGGGATCAGGGCTCTTGCTACCAGAGCACGTGAGGCATAGAAACAGAAAAGCAAGCTGATGAGTTTCTTTATTACTCTGCTTCTCTAAACCATAGGGGCCATTTGGTGAGCCTGGAGTTTGCTGCTACAGGAAGACCCATAAAATGGACAAGAGTTCAATTCATACAACTACAGTTTTGAGAAGGGTCTCAGAATGATACTGGAAGGGGGAAGAGTAATCATTGGGTATTGTTTAAGAGAGCAGTTGTCATTATTGCCATTTCTAGGTTGCAGTCAGGGGCGGTGTGAGGGGCTTTGCAGGTCATGGTTTCTGTAATTGGTGCTCTGTCCTCCTCTTTCGGTTGCACCACTCATCCATGCATGCAGCTGTGCATCTCATATGTATTTTCCACTGTAGTGGCCTTTGTAAGACATGAGGTGAACAAACTGCTTATTAAGGTAAGACAATGGAGGTCCCATTTTTAAAAGGTTAAGATGTACTCGAAAGTGTCAGTACATCGCAGTATTCATTAGCAGTGTACGGATGCTCAGCCTGGTATTTTCCAAAGGCCACACTAACCTTTTCAAGCATGGAGCCAGCTAAAAGGAATGGATTTCCTCACCATTTGATGAGAGAAGAAATCTTTTAAATGCTTATTTTTATTTGCTCACTGAGAATCATCTCTGTGGAGCTCAACATGGGGAAATGAATTCTGAACATTTTAGCAACTCACTTAAAATACCATTAGAAAGCACTTGGGTTATTAAAAGCTGAAAAGAAAGAACTGGGAGTCTTCTGGCACTAATAACACCTAGAGCAAAAACGAGACCTACCTATGCCCTCCTATTTGCCAAAAACGTCTCTGAATTTAAGCTCTTTATTGTTAAAAAGCTTGAGTTTTGCCAACCCCCCTTTTTTCCTTTAAGTACACCCACTTTTCCGTGTAATTGGCTCAACACTGCTATTTGCATAATTGTCATATTTTTCTGCTTCCCAAGAGGTCTGTTAAGCATAAAGGTGAACCACAAAGTGGTTTGACAAAGTGCACATTTATATGTGATGTGCAATTCTCAAGTCATGGAGAAAATTATATCTTCTCTATTGAGGTTATCTTACATTTGGAAATCAAGTATTCAAAACTCATTGCCCCCTGAGATGGGTTTAACTTGCTTTCCCTGAACTTGACCAAAGACTAATTTCCTGAGCCTTGGGTCTTCAAATAATGAGGTTTCCAAGGGGCCTTGATCTTATCAGGGACCTAAAACACAAACATTTTTCTTTAAGCTTTGCTATAACAATAAGATCATTTAGTCTGCATCTTAATCTTGGATTTCCTCATAGCTGGGCCATGCTTTACTGTGATGTGCCAGACAATCAAAGCTTCCCTTTGTGTAGTTGTAAAACGGTTATGCATTTAACTCACAGAGCTATTGCATATTCATTTATGAGGAAGTATGTTACCCAGGACATGGTGCATATTAGATATGCTGATAAATATGTGCTATTGCTTCATTTCTTCTTCTTTTTTGAATAGTAGGTGGATGGCATTCAAATAAATGAATGAGAAGTCTCCATTATTCACATGGAAGAGTCCTGGATTTGTATTCTATGTCTTCCACTTACAGGAATAGTGACACACAGAGTTATGTGATCTTACGTAAAAATTTAAAAAGTATTATAGTGTTTACTTCTTCATCTGGTAATGGGAATAGATGCTAAAAATATCAACCATTAAGTTTATATTGAGAGGATAAAATAAGGTGAATATAAAAAATGCTCAATGAATCTGTAACCTAGAGTTACTAATGATATCCTTAACAGGTTTGGACCTGTTGCCTGGTTTGGAAACCTACAGCGGAAGATGTGAACACTGAAATACACTTCGTATTTGCTGTGTTTTGTCTTGTAACTTTTCAACTCTGGGTAGAGTGGAATGTGCATCTTTTCTCTCTGTAAATGACCTGACCCAGGAAGGCTTTTGCCTACTTCCTTTCAAGTGGAACTAGATTCTTCCGGGTTTCCTGAGTGCTATATTTGTTTCTGGCTGCAGACTAATGGCATCAGTTTGCAGGGCTGAGGGGAGGAACAGTATTCTTGGTGTGATAGTGATCAGATCAGGAAGATAACAGGACATTAGACATCTGGACTCTGAAGACTGATCACATGGCTGGCTTTTGAGTCCTGGATTCCCCTTGACAAGGTTATCCACTCTTTGCCAAAGATTTCGTGATCAAAATTCTAGCCAAGCAATACACCTTTGCAGTGGGGAGAAATAGAAGGTTGTGTTGCTCTGCCACTAGCTGGCACTTGCATTCAATGAATGACTCTCTTATCAATTGTTTATGTAAAGGAACCAATGTAATAAAAATGCTTCAGAATAATGAGAAGTTGGGAAGTATCTAAAATTCCTAAAAGTAGTTTAAAGTGTTGTTGTAAATCTCAGTGGGCAATTGTTTATATTTTTGCAGTTCTTGGGATTGAACCCAGGACTAGAATGCATGCTAGAGAAGCACTCTAACACTGACCTATATGCTGACCGTAACAATTTTTAAACAAATATGTGAACACTAACATTAGAAATTTTAGATGAAAAGTGTGTGTGTGTGTGTGTGTGTGTGTGTGTGTGTGTGTGTGTGTAAGTTTAACCCTCTAATAAGCACATTTTTAGGTATAGAAGGAAGATAGATTCATTGTTGCAAGGAGATGGAACTCATGGGGACTTAGAGAAGATAGAGCAGGCTTTCTTTGAGTAACCATGAATACATTTAAAAACTGATTGTGTTACAGTTTACACACCTCTTGAATATGCTAAAAAAAACACCACAAAGAGCATTTTAAATGAATCAGTTGTTTCTTAGGTAGATTATATCTCAATGAAGCTGCTACCAAAAAACAGTAGCAAAAAGATTAAAACTTATTTATAAAAAGCCAGAATGGAAATAAATGTTTCTCGAAAGCTAATAGTGGATACAATACAGTGGTAATTTTTAACTAATTTTTTTGGCATAGGTTTTTATTCCTTAGCTTAGGCTGTTATAGAGCTTACTTTGTACTCAGCTGTTCTTGATCCCTTAGCAATCCTTCTGCCTCAGTAGCCTTAGTGTTGCAATTATAAGTGAGTTACCACACCTTGCTTTGCTGTTTATTTTCTAATCTGTATGTTGCCACTTTTCCTATGGTGATTATATATACATATATATAAATAAAATGAATTAATAACACCTTTTCAGCTCATGAAACTGAAGATAGAAATGACAAAGTGATTCAATTATGTTTACAGAAAATTAAAGTGTAATATAAAATATATGATCCTGTGTATGGATGAAAGCTTCATTACTCAATGTTTTTATGCACTGAATTTTATTAAAAAATTACCAAGAATAATGGCACTCTAAAATGGCAGACATTTATTTTGGAAGACACATTGCCTAAACATAATACAACCTCCTCCTCTCACCACAGAGTGGATGTCTATTGTTATTTAGATTAGAGCTTCTGAAAATTTCACAGTACACAAGGATAATTACCTCATAGCTATAATGTGCCACACAAATGCCTGTCTTGATCTCATCCTGTAATTTTAAATAGTAGCTTTTATCAAAACACTCACATACATGATTTTCATATGTTTAACATTAAGTGCTGGTGGGAGATGAACTTTTCCGAGTAAATTACATCATAAAAGCTAGCCTTCTATTGAGACTTAATTGTCAAGTTGAGTGATTTCCTGTTGTCTCCCTCGTCAATGATAACCCTCATTATTATCCTTGTATACTATAACTTGTCTTCTATGGCCTACCTACAGCATAATACTTTTGGTTGTTTTACACCTTCTTCAGTTAGTTAAACAACTCAAGTCCTAAAAACCATAGAAAGAAGAGGATGTGCAATGTGATCATATTTATGCACCATCAGACCCTTTTCAACATTACTGTCATGCTTTTTATATTGAAGGGCAAGGAACAGCTGTCTTGTTCTACTTTGGTGTCCAATTCAGCTGTTTCATATCCATCCTGTAGCTTTAAGCATCTGTTGACAGGAGGGAAGGCTCACTGTGAAGGGAATTGTGGATTTGGGTGGCTTTTGCCTAAAACAAGCCTGACACTCTTGTTTGGCCCTGGAACAGAATGAGTGTGTTCCTCTCAGCTCTCATTAACCACAGCTGTTGGGTACATTTTAGTAGATGAGGATCATTTCTGAACTGTTTCTGCATATCTGTTCCGAGAACTGAGGGAGTATTGTACGGAATATCATTGGACAAGGTCTGTGTGCTGTGGGATGTCTGTGAAGTGGTTGGGGCTTTCTTAAGAGTGGCCTCACTGCGAATAGTCTTCCCTGTCTCAGGAAATGGAGACTTCCATTTGAAGGCCCTCCTAGCCTTCCATCTTTCACCAGACAAATCTAGAAACATGAAGGCTTCCTTTGTTGTCATCCCTCACTTTACAAATGAGGAGGCCAAGGTGGGTTGGTTCAACTGTTTTGTTTTACATGGCAAAGGTGATGAATGGTTTTGAATGTCTTCAGAGTAAGATCTCAGTAGGCAAGAGTTGTCTTGTTTCTGGGAAACATTTTTCTCTGTGCTTATCCCTTTCTCTTGCATCCAGCATATAGAAGTTATAGGTACACAGGCTTTGGGCTAAGGGAAGAATCACTGGTCATGGAACTTAGTAAGTTTAAGTAAACTAAGAATGGTTCCATGAAAAAGAAATCCTTGAGATGGTCTCTTGATGTCTGTGTCAAGAACTTTAAAGCACAACAATTTCAGTACCTTCTCCTTTACCTCTCCTACTGCCTTTTATCACATCCCACATTTCTAGTCACTTTGTCCCACAATAGTGGAAAGGGACATGTAGATTAAGGGAATTGATGTACTCACTGGAGGTGACTGGCCCTCGGATTTCCTACACTAAGTGTACAAACCTGTGCCCGGGAACCCTGCTAATGACTTTTCAAGAGCAATTCTTTATAGAGCCCAAGTCTTCAATCTTGTAACCGGACCATCAACCGCAGTGACAGCCTCCTTTGAAGGAGACCTCATAAAGACAGAGTTCAGGCCCTTTCTAATGGCTTTAGCTAATGGAAAACCGGAGGGGAAATGTGAAAACATCTTCAAATCTCTTACAGAGAGAAAGAAAAAAAGAAAAAAAAGAAAAAGAAAAAAAGAACTCTTTCGAAGTTCTGTGAAGTGACAGGAGTTTAAAATTTTGGGTTTGAAAGGTATGAAGTCACAGGAAATGATGAAGAACACCCAGGCTTGATATGCTGGTCTCTGGAGGAAAAGGAATTAACTCTAGAACCAAATCGACATTTATGACGGGGTCGTATGGGAAATGTTAAATCTGTGGTCACTTCCTCATTGCAGGCCTCCATCCATTCTAGCATAGCTTAAGTGACTCAAGGGCTCCAGTGACTCCTGTAGCCTTGTACTTCTTTCTCTATATTAGGTAGACATTTTTGTTTTAGTTTGTTTTGTTTTGTTTTGTTTTGAGACAGGGTTTCTCTGTGTAGCCTCAGCTGTCCTGGAACTCCCTCTGTAGACCAGGCTGGCCAAGAAACTCAGAGCAATCCACCTGCCTCTGCCTCCCAAGTGCTGGAATTAAAGGCGTGTGCCACCAGCACCTGGCTTAGGTGGACATTTTTAAACATGATGTGGAAAATATTTAATGCACAATGCAGATCTACAATAATCCATATGAGTGTGCTTTTGCTTTAAGAAGTATCATTTTGTCCATCTGTCTTGTTAGCAAAGCCCTTGAAGTAACTATTATAGGCTGGGTAGTCCTGTGGTGTCTAAAGTTCTTTGTCCTCATTTCTGAAATAGATATGCTGTGCACAGACATAAAAGAGATGCAGAGATAACCTGATGTTTGAGTCTCTTATGAGGAATCACTAAAAAAAAATTCCACCCTCACAGCATAACCTTTTGATATTTCTCTGGGACTTTCTGTTCCTTTTTTCATCAGGACAAGTTATAATATGTAAGGAAGCCTTTGTACCCTGTTTTTTTGACCCTCTATGTTCACAGAGCATAACCTCATCACATCAATCAAATGCTTCTTAATCAGTTTAATTGTTTTACTGTCATCTTGCACATAGGTTTTCTTTTGTTTCGGATTCTTTTCTTAGGATAGATATCTGGAAATGGGATTACTAAACCAGGCTCTAAAGCTATTTTGAGGCCCTTATGCATGGTGGTAAATTGCTTTTTTGAAGAGGGTGCCAGTAGACGCAGCTGGGACTAGCAAAGTCTGAGTCTCTTCTGGGCACGTAAATATGTACAGATAACACTGAAAATATTTTGTTAACTTGTTGATGGCTTATTTCTTTGTGAAAGCATTTTATTCTTGTATAGATATATAGCATTATATTCTCATATAGAGGTTCTCTGGTTTTGATCTAGCCTTTTCATTCACTATAGCCTGAAGAGTGCCTTCACACAGTTGGTCACAAACCTCTACAAAAACAAAGAAAAGTCTGAAGAAGGCTTCTGTCTTGGTATCCAAACTCCATTTATTTCCTTTTAAAATTCTTTCCTTTTATTGACAATAAGATTTTTTTCTCATAAAACATATCCTGATCATGACTTTCCTTCACTCCTCCTAGTTTCTTTCTACCTCCATTCCTATCCAGATCCTTCCCCTTTCTGTTTCTCATTAGAAAACAAACAGGATTCTAGGGGACGAAATAAAAATATAACAAGATATAACAAAAAAATTAACATATCACAATAGGACAAAACAAACAGAAAGTAAAAAGCCCAAGAAAAGGCACAAGAAACAAATATTGAAGCAGAGGCCACTTGTTTGCAAATTCTGGAATCCCAAAGAAACACTAAAGTGGAAGCCGTAATATATACATAAAGAACCTGTGAGCTAAAATGCTTATTCCCTCATCTGAAGTTCTTTGGCAGGTTACTTATCTCTCTCTTTGTTTTCTCATTGGAATCAGGATCTTCCTTTATAGCCCTGGCTGGCTCAGATCTCACTTTATAGATAAAAGTTGCCTCAAACTTGTTGCCATCTTCCTGTGTCTGCCTTTTAAGTACTGAGATTACAGGCATATACTACCATGATCAGTCACAGCAGATCTACATGGTCTTTTATTTCATTGCTTCTTAGTCGATGATCCTGTGCCCAGATAGCCTTGATTCTTTCATGACCATGTCTAACATATCCACTATTTTCTCCTTCAAGAACTAATGATATTACTACCATCTGGTCTGTCTGTTCTGCATCATGTGAAGTAGCAGTGATGGAGAAGGTGTGGTACAGAAATAAAGCAGGAGCAATGCTGGCCTCAGAAAAACAGCCCTCCCCTAACATTGCTCCTGGACATCTCTTTTTTCTGTAGTTGAGTTAAAAGACAGGGCACAAAGAACTTGGTCTGTAGAACTGGCAATAATTTTCTAGGACAGAATTGTGCTTTGTACTATGATGTCCCTATAAAGTGGACTTAAAGTGGACTCTCCCCAGTTTGAGAAGTATTGGCTTATGAAATGTTATATTCCTGTTGGCCCAGGCAGTTTGAAATCTAAATTCAGAGAGTAAGTATTCCTTGCTGAGACTAAAAGGTCTTTTTTATCTTTGATTTTGATGACAATCATGTTTCCTAATTTTCCATGCAAACCGTATTCTGCTGCCTCCCTCTTTATATATAGAGAGATAAATTGATTTTTCATAGGTTGACAAGCATCTGAAACATTTTCAGGTAGCTAAACAAGGGTGAAACATGGCTAAGAACATCATGAGCAGGAACATGGGGTCTCAGCAGTGGTTGTAGCTATAAATTCAGATGTCTAGAGCAGAAACAGAGAGGGTTAAATGCAAAATGAAAAATAAAAGGAGAGAGAATTAGCAGTGATGCAGGATACACACTGGACCAGAGAACAATGTCAGGTGTTTTCATAAGATCATGAGAATGGTGTCATTTCCCTTTGGTGATGATAAAATTGAAACACATCCAAAGTCTCGGAGCTTATTTCTTCTTTGCCATTGTGATTTTTCCTTATTTCTTATTGTTGTTACATTCTGTCATGCAGTCATCTTCATCTTTTTCTCCTCTCTTTTTCTCTCTTTCTCTCTGCTCCCTCCCTTACTGTGTCCCTTCCCACCTCTGGTTGTTTATATCCTGTGCTGTAACAAATGTCTTCTCTTAACCATGTGGCAGTGACTTCAGAGGATTTCTCCTCCCAGTGCCTTTCCTGACACTGTAAGCTATAGTAAGCTTGAGTGTTCAAGCTCTGTCAGTGGTATCATTTACAACTTCCACAACATCTATCTATAGAAGTTGCAAGTGTGGAACACTCAACAACTTTTGGTCATGAATAAAACTATGACAAAAAAGAGCTTATGATCAAGTCGGTGGCTTCTGTAGCCACTGCTAGTATAAAAGTACAGATGATCTCTATGAATGGACCAAGAGCTACCAGGAGATATGTGATTAATAGAGAGAAACGTCTTAGTTCTCATGCTGCTACCTTAAATTGTTATCCTTACCCAACACTGATCACTGAGTTTGCTTCTTTACCACCCTCCCCCATTGACATGCATAAATCTTCTAGGAATATTCTATTTTAGCATCTCATCACAGAGCTTTCAGACTTCTTAATTAATAACAGGAGCATATCAAACAAGAACTAGATGGCCTGACCATAGCACATTCCTTTACCAAGTAAGTGTTCTATAGATAGTTCCCCATCTGGCATAGACATCAAGGGTTCCTATTTTCTCCAAGGACTTGTGAACACTTCACACCTATAGTGCTACATTAGAGCAGACATAAAATTCAAATGGCAGTGAGTTGCTTTAGGTACACCCTGAAAAGAAGAGTGGCAAGATTAAAAAAATAAATGATCTAATTAACAGCGTGATCACATGGTTCATATTTTTATAGGGGCACAGTAGAGCTGGATAATATAAATATAATCTGCCTTAATTTTAATGTGAAAATTTCTAGTAGTCATATTAAAAATGTAAAAGTTTGTGATGCTACTTTTAATAATACATTTCATATAACTTGTAATACCAATGCTATGTTAACAAAGTACTGTAAAATAATGGTGACATTTTCTTTATTGTAGTAAGTCATTGAAATCTGATATATAATTCATGCATAAAGCACATTTTATTTTGAACTTCTCATATGTCAAGGGCTGAGAGCCTTATCTAGCTACAGACTATGATCTTAGATAGCACAGGTCCAAAGATATTAAAACCAAGAAGCTACAAACATGGTTGAGCAAATGTCCTTGTTGTTTAGTTGAACATATTTCAGATATATGCCTAGGAGTAGTATAGCTGGATCTTGAGGTAGCACTATTCCTAATTTTCTGAGAAAGAGCCAGATTGATTTCCAAAGTGGTTGTACAAGTTGACATTCCCACCAGCAATGAAGGAGTGCTCCCCTTGCTCCACATCCTCTCCAGCATGTGTTGCCACTTGAGTTTTTGATCTTAGCCATTCTGATGGGTATAAGGTGAAAATCTCAGGGACATTTTGAATTACATTTCCCTGATGACTAAAGAGGTTGAGGATTTCTTTAAGTGTTTCTCTGCCATTCAATAATTCGTTATTGAGAATTCTCTGTTTAGCTCTGTAATCCATTTTTAAATTGGATTGCTTGATTGGTTGCTTTTTAACTTCTTGAGTTCTTTATATATTCTGGATATTAACTCTCTGTGAGATACAGGGTTGGTGAAGATCCTTTCCCAGTCTGTAGGCAGTTGTTTTGTTTTTATGACAGTGTCCTTTGCTTTACAGAAGCTTTTCAGTTTCATGAGGTCCCATTTATTGATTGTTGCTCTTAGAGCCTGTGCTGTTGGTGTTCTGTTCAGGAAGTTGTCTCCTGTGCTAATGAGTTCAAGGCTCTTCCCCACTTTTTCTTCTAACAGGTTTAGTGTGTCTGGTTTTATGTTAAGGTCTTTGATCCACTTAGACTTTAGTTTTGTGCAGAGTGATAAATATTAATCTATTTGCATTTTTCTACATGCAGACATCCAATTAGACCAGCACTATTTGTTGAAGATGCTGTCTTTTTCCATTGAATTGTTTTGGCTTCTTTGTGAAAAATCAAGTATCCATAGGTGTGTGGGTTAATTTCTGGGTCTTCTATTTGATTCCATTGATCCACCATTCTGTTTGTATGCCAGTACCACGCAGGTTTTATTACTCTTGCTCTAGAGTACAGATTGAGATCAGGGATGGATACATCCAGAAGATCTGTTATTGTACACGATTGTTTTAGCAATTCTGGGTTTTTTGTTTTTCCATATGAAATTGAATTGTTCTTTCAAGGTCTGTAAAGAATTGAGTTGGTATTTTGATAGGAATTGCATTGAATCTGTAGATTGCTTTTGGTAGGATGGCCATTTTCACTATGTTAATCCTGCCAATCCATGAGCACGGGTCATCTTCCCTAGGCATATATCCAAAATATACTCAAATATACAAGGTCATTTGCTCAACCATGTTCTTAGCAGCTCTGTTTCTCTATTCGTAATAGCCAGAACCTGGACACAACCTAGATGTCCCTCAATGTAGGAATGGATACAGGAATTGTGGTACATTTATAAAATGGAATGTTATCAGCTGTTAAATACAAAGAAATCATGAAATTTGCAGGCAATTGGTGGGAACTAGGAAAGATCCTCTTGAGTGAGGTAGCCCAGAAGCATACATGGAATATACTCACTTATAAGTGGATATTAGCCACATAATATACGATAAACATACTAAAATCTATACCCCCAAAGAAGCTAAACAACAAGGAAGACCCTTGGGAAGATGCTTAATCCTCATTGAGAAGGACAAATGTGATAGACATCTAAAGCAGGAGAAGACAGGGAACAAAACAGAAGCCTACCACAGTCAGCCTCTGAACGAGTACTGATTGAGATACCAAAGTAGAGGCTGAGACTCATAGCCAAACTTTGGGCAGAGTGCAGGGAATCTTATGAAAGAAGGTAGAGATAGAAAGACCTGGAGGAGAGAGGAGCTCCAAAAGGAGACCAACAAAGCCAATAAAATTGAACCCTGTGGACCCCTGCCGAGACTGATATCCCAAACAAGGACAATGCATGGAGAGGACCTAAAACCTCTGCTCAAATGTAGCCCATAGACTCAGTCTTCAAGTGGGTTCCCTAGTAAGGGGAGCAGGGGCTTTCTCTGACAACTTAGTGATAGGCTTTCTGATCATCTCCCCCTTGGGGGTGAAGCTTTGCCAGGCTACAGAGGAAGACAATGCAACCAGTCCTGATAAGACCTGATAGGCCAGGGTTAAGTAGAATGGAAGGAAAATCTCATCTATAAGTGGACTTGGGGAGGGGCATAGGGGAAGAGGGATGGAAAGTGGAATTCAGAGGAGATGAGGGAGTGGACCACAGCTGGGATACAAATTGAATAAACGGTAATAAATGATAATAATAAAATTTTAAAAACCAAGAGGCTATAGTATTTATTGGAGCTCTGTTTTGTGGTGGGCACTGCATTATGGAAGGAGGATGCAGAAGTGTGTCGTGTACTCTCTATCATCAAACCACCATATGTGAACTGTGAAGTCATTCCAGTTATAATTTGAAATGTGTCCACCACAAGGCAGTGTTTTTACTTGCTCTCAAACACATTTTTCATTCATAAGCACGTGATTCAGTCACGAACGGACACTGAGTTTGGAGAAAAATAATTCTTGCTTGTTGCGAGAAGACAAGGGACATTAGGTCAAATATATTTATATGAGGTAGCAGAAGTATGTATGCAGTTTGTGCACAGAGTACAGCTCGCAAAATATATGGGTGGTGAAATTCTAGCATTGTGACATTAGATTAGCTAGGCTATAATGCAGAAGTCGTGTCAAAGAAATTAGAGTCAGAAGGATGACATTCCTTTTGGCTCTGTGCAGAGAGTTCAACAATATATGTGGATGGCTAAAATATTTCATATAATAATGGCAATGGAAGTAATAATAGCCAGTGCCATTTATGCAATTAGAGACCAGTCCCTGTAGTAAGTTCTTTGTATGTGTTGATCTCTCAAACAAGAAAGCTAAGTATCTAGAGAAGTCGAATGATTTGTCTATGTGGACAGAGTGGAATTTTGAATTCATCGTTGTCTGAGTCAAGGTTGTTTCCAATAACTGTTAAAAGCTATCCCTCTGGGAATGTAGGGGCTGTGATCTGTGTGTTTGGCTCATGAAGGGCCCTTAGAACTATTGACTCAAGTGCTACTGAGGTGCTGAGGCACCACCTCAACATATGGTTCTTTAGGGCTAAGGTTCTCTGACGGTTGCTTATTCTAAAGACATGTAAATAGGCACAGCTGCTTTGCTGTTTCCTATGCTAATAGAAAACTTGAACCTAAATATTTATAACCTAGTTGAGCTCCTCCTTTTTTCATCTCCCTTACATATTCCAATATTATACTAAAATACTGAGATCAATGCTCTGGTCTATTAGAACAAGCAGGGGCCAAGAATGGAAATGAGTTTCCTAGAGTCACACAGAGTTTTGAAAGTGACAGAGCTGGGGCTCATATCATGACTCTGCTAGAAAAGCTAAATCATCACTAGCCAAAAGGCTTTCTCCAAACAATGTAATCTGTTTACATTAGGAAATATATTTCAGTTATTTTGATTAATTGCTTTAGCTGTCTAGGGTTAACAATTTTAAAGCTACCTCATAGATAATAGATGGCCCTGAATCAAGAGATGGATTTCACCAATGTTGCTGTAAAATGAGTTTCTGGTATGCAGAATATATAGCCTTACAGATTTAATAAAAGCAGATGTCCTTCCTATAGTGAAACTGTTTACCCTTTTAAATGCAGTAAAATTTTATCTTCAGTGCACATATAAAAGTAAAGTAATGCCTTTTAAAATGAAACATTAACACCTTCCCTCACTTGGAAAAGTGGTTTTAGCTAGATATCAAGCCATAAAATTAAAAAATAATAATAATAAATACTTAGAGTAACCATAGAGCAACAACCAAACTTTCTGGTAGGTATATAGGCTGTTTCCTATCTGACACCAACTATTTACAACACAAGGTGACTACTCCCTGAAAATCTGGCCTCTAGGTCTCAATGAGGTATACTTCTTTGTGGCTTCCCTTATGCCTCCTAGTATGGTTTATTCTTATGACTGGTTGCTGCTTAATATTACCATCTACTGGGACCCGATGTTTGTGATACTCCTACTTTATGAGGGGAGACCAAATAATCAGAAAAGATAGTCACGCTATCTATCTCAGGATTAAAACCTGAGAAGCAACTGGTGAAACCCAAAGAATTTAAGTGTGTCACATGATGGGCAGGTTCCCAGAACAGATAGACTAACTGCCTCCGTAACAGTGCCCACTTACCTTTGCCTTTCGATATATTTCAGAGAGGACCAAGATTCCAGTGTCTGTGTTCCCAATCTGCTTAAGGCAAGTTTTCCTTTAGCACAGGAAATACTGTTTCCTAGGAGAATATTCTGAAATTAGGCTCTAGTTCCACAAGATTCGTGACCAGTTGGTTATCCTATTCCAAATGGTCATCCCTGAAAACATACATACAAATAACATTATTCAGCTGAACAGGTCGTGTTTAGTGATATATATGTATATACATATATGCATGTGATAGCAATTAGTGAAAAAAAGAGGTCACAGATTTGAAGGAGATTGAGGAAGCATATATGGAATGGAGGGAAGGGGTGAAATGTGGTAATTACTTACAATCCCCAAACTATAAAAATGGGAACAATTCATGATCTCTTGCGGTATTAAAATTCCTAAATTATAAAGATGGGGATACTTCATGATAACTTCATTTTATATCCTCCTCCCCACAGAATAAAGAAACATGATACTGTAAGGAAGCCTATTCAGCTTTGAAACCGTTTCTCTGATTCTGTCACTTAGAAGTTTTGACCTTCTCCTAGTATTAACCAAATTGACCTGTTTTATTTAAAGAGCCCTGATTTTGTAAGGCAACCCCTTGGGCCTATGGCAGCAAACACCTTGGGAAACACTCTGGCCTCCAGTGTCTTGGCTCCCTGACAGCACTTAAATGGCTGATTAGGTTCCAGTTTTGTCAGCCTTTGGATTTTCCAGATGACAGTCTGGAACAGGAAGTCATAAAAAGAATGTAGCTCAAGCTATTTGAACAACAGGCCTCCTACTGAAACAACCCCCCTGTATGGTTGATAAACGTTTCCCTCTCTTAAGAGAAAACCATGCACAGAAACAAGCACATATGTCTAATTTACCAAGCTGTAATAAGCTATAAATAGCAAGCCTACTAAATAATGAATTAACCCAACTGCTGATTCATAGGTAAATGTCTCTTGTAAAGCAGCAATTTTATAGATTTTACAAGTTAGCTAATATCCACTCATATTTCATTAGGATGGTTGAGCTGAAGTACTGGGGTAATATTCTAGATGGATTTCAGAGTGATGTAGCACATATGAAGAGCTCAGGCAGAGCTTGGTTGGTTGCCAGGTTCCCTTTCTTTTAGTGACTCCCTCAGGGCCACCTGATAGCTGAGAGGGAAGGAGGTGTCCTCTTTGAGATCATCAGCAAAGCTGGAGGCGGAGGTGACTGAACCAGTGGTAAATAGGCATGTGAATCACTTTGGCTTGTAGGGGGGTTGGCCTATCAGCTCTTCTAAGATTCGATAAAAGAGCCACAGACTGTGGACCTGAATTCTTCATGTTTGGATATTAACCAACTATTTATTTTGTGACTTTGGTCAAGGGGTTTATGTTATCCATGGCCACATAATACCATGTGTAAAACAGAATCAATAATTGTATAGACATCCTAGGTTTATTGTGAAAATTAAAGGAGTTTGTTTTGTCAAGTTTTGGTACATTGATTGGCCTATAGTAAGTACTTCCAAACTATTAGTTATTATGTCCATTTGAACTGGATTCCTATGGTTCTGTGACAGAGATCTTGCCCACCGTGTACAAAGGCTATAGGTTCTAATCCCCAACACACTTACCCACAAAGAAAAACTGGATTCCTTTATACTTCTCATTTTTGTGTCTTTGAGTCTTAGTTCATGAAAGTTGGAAGGTGGTATGGATGAAGGTGATGACTCTTGTCTCCAAATAATTGAAATGAATAGTGAGTCATATGTCACATTTAAGAAAAACTGCTTTGGCTGAAGACTCAGTTATTAAAAATAAGATGAGGAGTTACTAAGAATTACCATTTGAGTCACATTCAGGAGGAAGTTTTAAATTTGCTTATTTTTAATTTATTGTGTGTGTGTGTGTGTGTTACACATATATGGATGTGGGTGTGTTGTCTGTGTATGTGCATGTAGAAATTAGAGGGTGATGTTAAGTGACTTCCTTTATTGTTTTATACCTTATTTTTGAACACAGAGCTTTTTCTTTAGTATACACTGGCTGACTACCAAGATGTCAGGATCTGCCTAACTGTCCATCTCATTTCTTAGATGATGTGAGATAATTCCACATCCAATATTTTCTATGAGTGCTACAAATCTGAATTCAGGTCCTGTGCTTGCTTAGCAAGCAGATTGGTCCCTAAATCATATCAGCAGAGACGGTTAACTTGAATTTCATAAATAAACCATAAATAAGGTGTAAAACGTTTCTACTGTCACTTTGTAGTGGCATTGAGTTCCTTAAGCAGTGGAGGACATCATTGTTTCTGCTAATTACTAGAGCAAATGCCCCACCGAATGGACCTTCACATCAAAAGAGTAAATCCTACCATTGGTATAATTGCCACTTGATTGTGATTAAATGGAAAAGTAGCTCAAGCTCTTGTTCTGACAATGATTTATCACAAGCCAGTTGTCATGGCTCATCACCCCAAGTATTCCTATCAATTCCCAGAGCAGGTATTCATGCGCACAGCATCACAGGTGTGGTGGGTTTTAGTGTTTCTCAGCAGGTCATCTGATGGTCAACTTGATAGCGCCATCATTTCTCTGCATTTTGGTCTGCTTCCTGCTCACAGTCCCCCTTCTATCATGGTGCTTGACAAGCTTCCTCAAATACCTAGAAGGAAGAGTACTTTCTGACTTTTGCTTTCTCAGTCCCATGAGTTAAGAAACCTGTGGACAGCTTTCTTCATCTTGCGGGTGGCCCCTCACTTAATGGCCTCTGTGTACCCCTACTTCAATATAGAACCATATATGGAAGGAAATGCCCAGTTTTTCTACACTTTGTGCTAGGGGTGATTGTTTTGTCCTGGGTTTTCTTTATTGGAGTCTTTCATCTGTTATTTATGGACAATAGCAGGACTTGCTATTCATTGAAACTCTTATTTTTTATTCTTTTTAGTTAAAGACATTTTTTCACTTTTTTCTTTCTTTATTTTTATTAATTACACTTTATTCACTTTATATCCCAGATGTAGCCCCCTTCTCCATTCTTTCCCTAGAGAAGGAGCATATGAAAAGGAAATGAAACTCTTATTTATATGTCCAACACTAGAAGGTAGACTGTGTGTCTTCAGTAGACCCTAGGCTATGGGGGCTTGAAGTAGGAGAGTAAGGCAGTCAGGCTCTGCACAGTGCTTTCTAATAGGATAACTACCCTAGTGTCTTGCCTTCTCATTTGGGCCTTAGAGTGAGGTGTGTTAAGGCTCAAGATTAACATTTCATTTTGCTTTGTTCTTCACCCTCACCCTCATGAAGTGGAGATAAATATGGTGACATGCCATTCACCTTGACAAAGTTCTGTTGTTTTTCTGTACTCAGTAATTCCTGGAGGGGGAAAAAAAACAGTTGTTAAACTACTAGGTGGGCTCTGTGTGTTTTGTAATCCCAGCTATAAGAACTCATACTAACCCACCTTAAATTAGAAAAGGGGAATAGGGTGCTGCAGAGCACTTTTCTTTTGCAAGTTCAATTACTGGTCAGGCCCAGTGCTTGGATGTGGAGAAGGAATGACCTGGAGCTTACTACAATTATGTCTCCAGGTAGGAAATGGAAGGTAGAATTGCTTTCTAGTTCTCTAAATCTTCTAAAGATAGCATTGGCTTGGAGCTTCACGCTTTTTTTCCCTCCATTTATTTCAGGAAGGTCAGCTCTTAAGAGAGTATTGGTCCCACTGTGTTTGTATTCATATAGTCAGTGCTAGTGATAGGATCTGGACACCAGCTGGTCCTAATGAGCTTGTACCTCAAAACTTCGGAAAGCATAGAAAGCCAGACCTTTCGCACCCTTAATCAAATTGTTGCACTGTTTGTAGTTTTCTTTTTTTGTCTTCAGCATTTTCTTTGCAAAATCAAATTGATCCCAGTTCAGACAAGCCTACATTAAACAATGTTCTCTTTTTAAATTTTTTTTATTTATTATTTATTACAATTTATTCACTTTGTATCCTGGCTGTGGCCCCCTCCCTCCTCTTCTCCCATTCCCACCCTCCATTCCTCTTCTCCTTCTATGGTCCTCCTCAAGTCCACTGATAGGTGAAGTTTTTTCTCCCCTTCTATTTAACCCTAGCCTATCAGGTCTCATCAGGACTGGTTGCATTGTCTTCCTCTGTGACCTGGCAAGGCTGCTCACCCCTCAGGGGGAGGTGATCAGAGAGCCTGTCACTGAGTTCATGTCAGAGACAGTCCCTGCCCTCCTTAGTAGGGAACTCACTTGGAGACTGAGTCTATGGGCTTCATCTGAGCAATGTTCTCTTAACCGTCTTTAGAACTTGTTAGAGCTGGTTGCAGAATGCAAATGCCACATTTCCAGTTGGTACTAGTAGGATTGCTTCTCCTCTCCTAGTTGAAGGGCTTTAACACGTAGGGGTAGAAAGCAAGGCTTTTCCCCCAAATTCTGCTCTACCTCATCCTCTCAATTATTCATAATGGTCTAATCCAGCCATTCCATGTTTGTTCATGTTGCATGAAAGCATTCCTGACTTTTGATTTGTTTTCATCAACTAGCTCATTCTGCTTGAAATTGAGTATAAAAAAAAAGTCTTACAAATAATTAATGCAGCCTGGGACACTCTTTGTGGAGGATACATTCAAAATATATCTTAAATAAAAGCCGGGGAAACTGTGCCTTCTGTCTTTCACCTGTCAGCATAAGAAATAGAATTCTATAGCCCATTCAGTGGCATATTTAATTAAGCAACCTGTCTGCTGAATGCACTGGGGGTTGTCTAACAGTGCTATTCACTCCTGATTTGGATGACAAAGGCTATGGTGAGATATTCAGCAGTCTGGTGGACTGGAAAGAAACTCCCAATTGGTCACACCTACCTATTTCTCTTGGCATGTTGCATTTGCTCTGATAATACAGAAAATAGACCTTTTATGTATTGAGAAAGTCAGTGGAAACCAACCTCTTGTCTTTTGCTCTTCCCCAGCAAGCCTTGTCTGAGTTTTGCACGCATTTACATTATGGATGAATGGACATTTAGTTGTGGGTGGGAAATTTTAGCTTACAAGGAAAAAAAATCAGGTGCTCATTTCAATGCTGATGTGGAACAGTTAACTTTCAGGCCATCATTCTTTATATGATAGGAGTTATTGCCTGTTCTTAATGGATATATATAAATACATATATATAATATTCAAGTAAACAGATTTCAAACACATGTCAAAGTATTACATCCGTTATCCTTCCAAGCAAACCTTTGGTAGAGATGCAATTATTATCTATTACTACAGATGCAAAAACTGAGGCAAGACTAGTAAGCAACTTGGCTGAAGTCATGCAACAGGAGGTGGTAGAATCAAACTTGGAATATACAGCTCTTTATCCCTACAATACACTTCCTTAACCACCCCACATTGGCTCACCAGAAAGCCCAAAGGGATTACCAACCCAATACAACCATGGACTGGGATCCCATGATTCTTAACGGTGCATAACCCTTTGAGGTTCTCTTCCAGAGAACCAGAGATTCTTCACTTTGGTCTTGGAGGCAACAGAAATCTCATGAAGGCCTTCAAACTTGATGCAAATATATGCATACATATTCTGGGGAAAGGAAAGAATTTTCACCAGCCTCTTGAAGAAGTCTGTGATAGAAGATCATTAAATTCCCTATGCAACCAAAATGCAGAAAGCACTTATTATGTGCTAGACATGAACATGATGCCAGAATGTGATCATGAACATGTGTTAGAATATGAGGAAACATTTTATTATTACCACAGCTGTAAGAGGTAGGTATCATACCCATTTAAAAAAATGGAAAACTGAGTCTAAGAGGTTATTTTCCAAAGGTTTCAAAACTAATAAGTGACAATATTTGGATTTGAAGCCCAGCAGTTAGGCTTCTGAGTTTTTGCCTTCAATCAGTTTTGAGAGAAAGTTTCTCTTTACTTATTTACTTATCTCCTAGCACAGTGCCTGATATATAGAAAACATTTCTCGATGTTCATTGAATTGATTAGAACACTGTTAACTCTGTATTCTTCTTAGGAATCATTCTCGAAGGTCCTACATATATGGTACACACACCAGCAAACTGGGCTGGCTGGATGAAAAGAATCAACATGATCAGAAAATAATTTCTCAGGGTTTTTAAAGTATGGTGGCTTGGCAAAGCCTAAGTATTGTGCTTTCAACCATGGCTCTCTGGAGGGTTGTTAAACTAATCTCTGAACCTGTTTTTCTGCTGACCCAGTAGGTTCCTCCAATTAATCAATAAAGTATTTCTGAATAGGGACTAGGTAACTTTGTTGCCTTTATAAACCTGGATGATGTTTTGTGTCCTGATTACCATACATAATTCTCCTTTTCTCATATTACCAAGTGACTAACTACAATCCCCCTAACTCTGTATATAATCCTAATTCAAATCCAGGTCTCTGATGGAGTTCTCAAGGGAAGATTGGAGGGAGATGCAAATCCAGTTCAACTGATGTTGAGTGTTGTTCAGTTTCTAGGACTGAATGTCTTAACAATCTGAACAAATGTCTATGATTGTGAGGAGCGAGTGCATGGTGAGTTGGCAAACCAGCGAATAACAAGGTTGAACAACTCAAGGTTTTAATCACCTTGATTACATGTTCCAAGGTCTACCGTTGAAGCCTCCACTCTTCCCCTTATTTTACCTGCTGTGATCTTATTTCACATTTCATTTTATTCTCTAATCACTGCCAATTAGAGCTCTGAGTCCATGCTGGTTCTGTTGCCTGCCTCTCGGCCTGATGGGCCTCTTTGTACCAAGGCATAGAACCCAGCTGTTGCTGAGACTTCCCAGGGCCCAGAAGCTTCATTACTCTTTGTTGGCAGTGAACTCAAAAGTTACTGGCTTTAAGCTTGGGCTTTCTCATGTATAGAAAAGCTTAATATTTGGTCTCAAAGTTAAGAGATTTTTCTCCTCCTTTTTTCCTAAATTAATCATATGCATGAGCTAATTATAATCCAACAAATATTTTAAGAAAACTTCCCTGCTGTAGTACCCTTGCACAAACTGCAAACTGTTTGCTTAGTAATTAATATGCTTCTTTTATTTCCTTTGAGGTGAAAAACAGTCCTTGACAATGACTCCCTACTCATTTGGTTCAAGTAACTAATTTTGTACCTGAAACTAATTACAGTAGTGACACCATCTTCTTTGATTAGGTCTCTCACTTGAAGAACTTAAAGCAATTTATAACTTTAGAATCTTGGGAGCTAATCTGTCTGTGGGCAGCATAGCAGTGAGCTGTTATCAGAAATATAGTTAAGCCTCTTTAGTCGAGCTCCTGTAAATTCAAAAGGTAATAATTCGGCAGTACGAAGAACAAATTTGGTACATCTCTGACAATAGAAAGTTGGTGAAGGGGTTATTTAAGCTGCCAAACAGAACATGCTTTTAGAAGTGCCAATTCACATGCAAAGGATTGGAATGCACATATAAATTGTTCCATGAATAGACTTAGAATTTAAGGGTTGAAATTCACGTGGGGGCTGGGGCTGTAGCTCAATTGGTAAAGTGCTCACCTAGCATGCAGGGGGCTCTGGGTTGGATCTTCGGTACCATAATGAATGACTGTTCTATTGCATCTCTGTTATCTAAGTGCAAAAAAGGTGAAGGCAGACTAACCTCTTCAAGATCACTTTGGGTTAGATAGAGAGTTTGAGGTCAGCCTGAGATACATGAGACTCTGTGTCAAAAATAAACATCATATGGCTGTTGTCAATCAATCAATCAATCAATCAATCAATCAATCAATCAAACATTTTTTTTGAGCAATGCTGTGATGAATTCCATGAAATCAGTTTTTAGATGATAGCTCAATTGAGATGTGATAAACCTACCATATAATTCATCCACTTAAAATGCAAAGTTTGATGGTTGTCACCGTAGTAGTCACAGAGTTGGGAAACACCATCACAGTTTATTTTAAAGTATCTGTATCACTTCCCAGAGGTACCTTGTATCCTTTAGTCATAAGTCTTACATTTCCCATCACTCTCCACCCTAGTCAATGACACTTGAAGACAAATTTGGATGAAAGAGAGGAGTTGCTTTTAAAAGGTTATTGCAAGACACCTCAGAAAGTGGTGCACATGCTGTGCAACATCCTAGACTGTCGATGCTGATGCTGAGAAGCATCAAGATTATCATCACTAAGTCTTCCCTTTTGACATCTGGACAATCTGCAGCCACAAGATGGAAAAGGAAATACTCAAGAACTCAGGGCTCAAAGAACCAGGAGGTGGAAAGCATGTATTTTTATCATCTTAGTTCACTGCAATATCAATTGAAGCACACATTTGGGGGATCAGTTTCCATCAGGAACCTAGATTCCAGAGTCAGACTGCCTGGATTTAACACTTTGCTTTACCTTTCAAGAACTGTGTGATTGCAGGCTAGTATTTAACTATTCTTTGAGAATCAGCTTCCAAATTTGATGCATTAAAATAATCATTGCAGCTACTGTTTAGGATTGTTGTGAATAATATATGAGTTAAAATGTAGAACATCGAACACTTGATAATTGCTATGTAAGTTTGTTGCTAAAAGACAGACAATTCCTTATATCCCCAAATATGCCTTAAATGTCTTCATAGTTGCCATACATGATTGCTGTTTACTTTGTGCCAAGATCTAATTTTAGGGAATAAAAAAAAAGTGTGAAGAAAAATTCTGTATACTTAAGTTCATAGTCAATTAAAGAGGCCAGTGAAGAACTAACTATATAGTCTTAAACTAAGGCAATAAACAGGAACTGCCACAAATGAAGACTGCATGAAACACAGAGTGTTTTAAAATGGCTTCAAGGAGGTAGCAGCATTTGATTTGGGTTTTGAAATATGAATCTAATTTCATCAAACTTAAAAAGGAGAGAAGCGGCCAGAATAACAGCAGAAACAGAGGACTTTATCTGCTCTGGTTGGACAAAAGCTAAGTGCCATCTCTTTATGTACTTAAAGTGTAGGATTTACAGAGAGGTCCTAGAAGATCAGCCTAAAGACAGACATGGGAATACTCAGCAGGAAATTGCTTGAGGATTGGTTCATGCATATTGACTCGCTTCTATAAACCAGGCTTGATAAAGTGCCATGTCCTGAATATAAATAAGGGACTCATTTAGTTCTCCCATTCTCAAGGAAACAGGCAAAAAGTGATGAAATAACCTCAGTAACATGGCACCACCCATGTTGCAGCATCTAGATTTAAGTTGACATCTTTCTCTATCTATAGTCCCCTAGAGGAAAGGACACATGACAGTTGACATTGACTAGATTAGATAAATGACCAACATGATTTTTACCTGAACAAGAACAAAGGAAAGTCAACAGTGAAGGCATGGTTTTCTAAGATATAGGTTTTAGTAATGAGCATAGTCACAGCCCTGGGTAATATCCACATATATGATCTGGGCCAAAGAAATATAAGAACCAGCCAAACTCAAGAGAAAACAACCATCTGCAGTGGTAGCAAAAGAAACAAGAGTCTTGGGCAAAGGGAAATTCAGTAAGCAAGAGGTAGCACTGTCTTGTGTTACAGAGAAACAATGTCTGAAGACTCAAAGGGGGCCTTTGTATTTTGCAACTCAAGAAGTTATATAGGAAAAGTAAACAGATCAAGTAAGATATACTGGCTAGAAATTGTGACAGTGCCTTGAGACCTGAGTGAAGACTGGAAAATGGGCGATGCTGATTGCAGACTATAGAAATTTGTTTGGTAAGGTGTACAAAGATGCTCAATATAAAATATATCTTAGGATTTTTTTTGAAGATGGACAATAGTGAGAAACCATTTTGCTAAACAGAATCATAAAGATGTAAATAGAGAAAAAATAGTGGGGACACCTAAATTATCTTTAATTTTTATTTTTCTTCATAATTTATTCATTATATATCCTGTTTGAAGCCTACTCCCTCAACTCCCTTCCCCTAATCTACTGAAAGGGGGGGTTCTCCATTATTGCCATATGCCCATAGCTTGTTAAATCTCATCAGGACTACTTGGATCATCTTCCTTAGTAGCCTGACAAGGTTGCATCATTAAGAGTGAGTGATCAGAGAGCAGTCAACTGAATTCATGATAGAGCAGTGCCTGATCCCCTCTCTCAGAGATAAAAATCAAGATTGAGCTGTCAATTGGCCACATCTGCGCAAGGGGATCTAAGTCCTCTCCATGCATGATCTTCTGTTGGTGCATCAGTCTCTGCTGGACCACCGGAGTTCAAATCTTTTAGTTTTGTTGGTCTCCTAAAGAAGCTAAACACTAAAGAGGACCCTAGGGAGGATGCTTAAATCTCATTCAGAATGGCAAACAGGGTAGACACCAGAGCAGTGGAAGAGAGGAAACATGATAGGAGTCTACTATAGTGGGTCCTTGGAAAGGATTCACCCAACAGGGCATAGAAGCAAATGCTGAGACTGACAGCCAGACTTTTGGTGGAGATCAGGAAATTTTATGGAGGAAGTGAGAAGTGGGATTAGAAGGATATGGAGGAGATAGAAGCTCTACAAGGAAACCTAAATGATATTTTTAAAATTTTATTTATTTTTACACTAATTACAGTTTGTTCATTTAGTATCCAGCTGTAGCCGCCTCTCTCATTCCTTCCCAACCCCTCTTTCTCTCCCTTATCTCCTCCCATGCCCCTCTCCAAGTCCACTGATAGGGGAAGTCCTCCTTTTAGGACTTTTCATCTGACCCTAGCCTATCAAGTCTTTTCAGGACTGGCTATATTGTCTTCCTCTGTGGCCTGGTAAGGCTGCCCCCATTCAGGGGGAGGTCATCAAAGAGCCAGCCACTGAGTTCATGTTAGAGATAGTCCCTGTTCCCATTACTAGAAACACACTTAGATACTGAACTGCCATGGGCTATATCTGTGCAGGAATTCTAGGTTATCTCCATGCATGGTCCTTGTAACAGTCTCAGAAAAGACCCCTGGGCACAGATTTCTTGGTTCTGTTGCTCTTCTTATGGAGCTCCTGTCCCCTTCAGGAGGAGAATGCTGGATAATGTGAAAGCTGAACACAGAGAATGGACTCATTGTGGACTTGAGTCCTTTGTCTGAGGTGGAGTGAGGAAGAGACATAAGAAAATAAGGGCTTTTTTTCCAACGGAGTCTAATATGTCTTTGATAGTAAAATTCAGTATAGGTCGGAGAGACTTTGTTCTTTTACACTATATAAAAATCTCATAGAAGTATCAACAAAGACCAATAAGAGACTATTCAATTCAAAAATGCATGAGAGGCAAATGTACAATAAGCACATGAAAAGATGTATGACATTGTTAGTTTTTAAGGAAGTAGCGATCAAAAATACATGAGCTACCACTTTATAACCATCAGGATGACCATGTTTTCAATGGAAAATATGTGACATTGATATGTAGAAAAACTGTAGCTCATTGAATACTGTGGAAAGGGTTGTAACTTCACAGAAAACAGCATAATTGTTCCTGAAAATATTTAAATGAATGTTGTACTTCTGGGTATAGCTACAAAAGAATTTGAAAGAAGGAATTGTAATAAATATTTGCAAGCCTATGCTCATAACAGCATGTTTCACAATATCCAAAAGGTGGAAGCAATGAACTTGTTCACCAATGGATGAATAGATATACTGGCATGCATAAAATAGGATATTAGTCAGCCTTAAGAAGGCAATACAGCAGGACAGTGGTGGTGCAGGATTTTAATCCCAGTACTTGGGAACCAGAGGCAAGTGGATATCTGTGAAATTGAAGCCAGCCTGGTCTATAGAGTGAGCTCCAGGTCAGCCACAGATATATATATGTGTGTGTGTGTGTGTGTGTGTGTGTGTGTGTGTGTGTGTGTGTGTATAATATATATAATATATGTATATAATATATAATATATGTAACATATATTATGTAATATACAATAATGTGTAATATATAATATATAATATATAATATATAATATATAATATGTATGATTTTTTAAACTATCAGATGCATAGAGTTGTCAGATTTGTAAAGACAAGAAATAGACCAGTTGCTATGAAGGTATGAGGTAGAAAGAATTTTTTTTTTGAGGTGAACAAAAGCACGTGATTTTATTTTATCGTCTTCATAACCAAATTGCCTTTGAACTGGATCACTTGGCCCTTTCTTTTCTTACCGCCACCCAGTTCAAAATGCTTGCATCTCTTAATAGCCAGCATTCTCTTTGATCTGCAGTTGGGCTCAACACACTCAAGTCACAGCACAGTCTTCTTTGTAGTGCTAGCATTTTTGCAGAAAATAGGCTTAGTCTGCCCACCATAGCCTCTCTTTTTCCTGTCATAATGTTGCTTCCTCTGGGCATACAAGGAATCCTTGCCCTTCTTGTACTGTGTTACTTTGTGGGGCTACTGCTTGCCATATTTCTTGCAGAATGCCCGGTGTGTCTTAGGAACATTCACCACCTTCGTGGGAGCAGTATTGGCTCAGAAAACGAGTTTTTTTTTTTTTTTTTGAGTTGATAAGATGAAAGGAAATTGTGGAGATGGATGCTTGGATGCTAGTGATGGTTGCGTGACAATGTGAATATGATTAATTTTCACTGGCTTGTATGCCTAAAGCTGGTTAAAGTGGTAAGTACTGTTGTATACCATAAGAGAGAACGCAGCCACACGTTCTTTGCACTTCACCAGGTTCTCTCTGAGTTTTTCACAGCCCCAGTCACATTTCCTACAGCTAACAGTTAAGAAGTTCAGTGTATTCTAGACATGTACAAGAGGTTTTCCAGTCCCTGTCTGTGTCCTCATCGGATGGCCTTCAATTAGCCAAAGAATGTCACAGGACACCTCCTTGAAGAGCTCCCTCCCAGTGGGACACCAACCCACCCATGAAACCTTCTACCCAAAATGTGTCTTGCTGACAAAGAAGTGTAGGGAGCAGAGATCGAGGGAATGGCAAACCAATCACTGCCTCAACCTGAGACCCACCCCTTGGGAGAGAGCCAGCCCTTGACGATATTAATGATACTGTGCTATGCTTGCAGGCGGGAGTCTAGTGTAACTGTCTTCTGAGAGGCTTCATCTAGCAGATGATGGATACAGATGCAGAAACCCACAGCCAAACAATAGGCTGAACTCAGTGTATCTTGTGGGAAAGTGAGAGGAAGTATAGAGGGAGGCATAGGGGTCAAGGACACCACAAAAAGACCTACAGAGTAAACTAACCTGGGTCCATGGGAGCTCACAGAGACTGAAGCACCAACCAAAGAGCTTGCAAGGGGTGGACCTAGACCCCTACACATGTTTAGATTTTCAGCTTAGTCATCATGTGGGTTCCCTAACAATGGGAGTAGAGGCTGTCTCTAACTCTGTTGCCTGCCTTTGGATGCCTTCTCTTAGTTGGGCTGCCTTGTCTGGCTTCAGTGGGAGAGGATGTGCTTACTCCTACTGTGACTTGGGGTGCCAGGGAGGGTTGGTACCTCTTGGGGACCTCCCCTTCTCAGAGAAGAAAGAGTAGGAGGAACAGGCAGGGATGTGAGGGCAGGACTGGGAGAAGAAGAGGGTGGGTGATTTAATCAGGTTATAAAGTGATTAGGTAAATAAATAAATGGAAGAAATAAAAAACAAAACAAATGAAGAGCTTCCTCCCAGGAGAACTGTGATTCCGTTAGCTCACACTTTCTCAGTGGTGCTTACATACTGGTGAAATGATTAACATGAATGAGAAACAATAATGTGGAGATCTCATTCAAAACATAGATTCATAAAATCATCCCTCCCGCTAAGTTAACGCAGCAAGAGCCCTAATTGTTTTGTGTACAAGGGCCTACGCCAAGACTCCGTGACTGATAAGTTGCTTTTTTGTTTGCGAGAAGTCTTATTATATAGCCTAGACAGGCCTCAGGCTCATGATGATCCTGCCTCACCCTCCTGAATACTGGGTTACAGGTGTGCACAACCTCACACAGCTCTGTTTATTACTATTTATTTTAGGAATTGGCTGGATGAATTAGATGCAAGCTTGTTTAATCATAGCTAGGCTAGCTCATCAGTAGGTTAGGATAAGTTTAGTTTTTCTAGGATTGCCTCATTTGGAACGAATTGAATCTGTTCCATTTTAGTGGCTCCTGCTGCCCCCAGATCCCAAGTCAATCCACATTTGTCCTCAAGGTGTGGACCAGGTTTAAGGAAAACCTCCTATTCATGAGTAGGCATGTACTTGAACTTTTCTAGTCTCTGCCTATTCTATCTCCTCGTTCGCTGACATCCAGTCTCCCAAAGCATGTCACATGGCACAGTTCCAATTCAGAGTGGGTGGGGTTGACAATGTAAAAAGAGCAAAGTGCAAAGGACTAGAAAGGCCACTAATGGCGCTTATCAGTGCAGTTAATAAAGTATAGTAGGATTAAGTAAAATCCAAGAATCTGCCTTTTGGCAAGCATACCATAGTCATTCAGATTCAAAAGATCCATTGGCAACATCTTTTAAATATTAGTCTAGTATCTTGGTACTAAGACTGGAACTGGCATGATGGTCAGAAAAATGGAGGTTGTAAGTGGGTTGCTGTATTCCTTTTCATCACTCCAGCTTTTGATTCCTGTGTTTTGGTCTCTTAACGGTGGAGGCTTAAACTAAAGTTGTGTATGCTTTACAATAATCTTTTATGATCATTTATTTGTTACAAAAGAGAACACAGTTGGGGTAAAGCTGATAAAATTATTTTTTTAATGCAGGCCAGGAAGAACTGTTGGTTTGTTTTGTGTTGCCCTTTACGATATGTCTCTCTGTCCAGCAGAGACTCATAGTAATGTAAATGAAGCATCCAGATGCTTTATGGGCCATGTGATCGGATCATAATGTTGGAGCTGTTGCTTGCATAAAACCTTTCTCAGAATAGTAATCCAAGCAAATGAGTATGGGCTGGAAGAAAATGAAAAGTAGGAAAAGCAGGAAAAAGATGAAAGTACAGTCATTCAGTCAGTTGTATGAGCTTTTTGTCATGAAGACTCTTAGATAAGATGTGGGATTAGAGACCTGTCACTATTTCCTCAGCTCTATAAAGGCAGGGACCAAAACAGTCTTGTAACCTTGATGTAAATTATGGTGCCTGCCTCCTAGTCAGTGCTTAAAACATGTTTGTTTGAATGAGTTTCTGGGATCTGTTCTCAGAGATTCTGAAAGAACAGGGTAATCATTCTTCCTCACACTCTGGTCCCCAAACTGCATCAGTTTCATTTACAGAGTTGCTTCAAATTGCCATTGCTTGGGCCCCACTTCCCACTCTAGGCATTTGATCCCTGAGAAACTGTAATTTACATGTTGGTGAAATGTAAAGAATAGATGCAGCTGTTGCTTATTTACTCTTGCCTGAATGGAATCCCAGCTTAAATAACTACTACAGGAAAGGAAAGTTCCAAGATATTGACCTGAGACCGAAGTAGCATAAGAGACCCAAATGGATAGAATTAGGATCAGGGGTCTTTTAGCTATTAAATGTCAATTGGCCATTCTTTGGCATATTTTCCCTGGGTTACCAAAATTTAAAGTAACATCATATTACCATCTTCTTTATAATAATAGATAGTTCAGTCTTAACTGCCAGAGCAATGATGCAGCCCTGGACTTCTCTAACCTGTCATTTGCTTGTAGAAGCCCCTCTTCTCAGTATTTTTGACAATGGAGAATGGATGTCTTAGTTTTTACCACTGTGAAGAGAAAGGCACCATGACCAAGGGAACTTATAAAAAAAAAAAAGCATTGCAGAAAACACGGCAGCAGGGACACGGGGCTGGAGCAATAGCTGAGAGCTTGCAACTGTCTACAAGCACAGGCAGAAACAAAGATGGAAAAGGAAAGAGGAGATGGAGAGGAAAAGGAGGACGGAGAGGGAGGGAGAGAGAAGAAATAACTGGAAATGGATGGCCTGGGCTTTTGAATCTGAGAGGCCAGCCCAGTAATACACCAATAAGGCCAAAGCTTCTAATCCCTCCTTTACAGTTCTATTAGCTGTGGACAAACATTCAAATATATAAACCTATCGGGTCCATTCTTTGGAAAGTGCTGGTGTTTGAAAGAAAATAAAGCCACTACAGATGGCAAATGACCTTATCAAATGATGTCCTTTCATGCACATGGAGTTGTGGTGGAGTGTTTCTTGGGTGGAACTACAGAAGACCAAGATCAAGTAATCTTTGCCCTATGAACTCCAGGTACTGGAAAATATAAACAAATTTGGCATTCTTTCCCTGTTAGGTAGAAAGACAAGTTAACCATGGAGGGTACCACTTGAAAATGGGAAGAATAGTTTTGTGGTAGTATTTGAGAGTTTGTGCAGAACACCCTCTTTCGATATATCACTTTTGCATTTATTTGTTCATCATGTATCTCACTCAGAGGTTGATTTTCACTTTGTTTCCTGATCTTTCGGAACAAAGGAGTAACGATGGTAATTGTTCTCCTGCTCTACAAGGGCAAAATTTTAAAGAGATCAAGGAAAGTTTGTAGGGACCTGTGGGTACCAGGATCTGGGAGTGGGTTAGGGAGGTGGAATCACCAACCCAGGAAACAGACTCCGAGAGCAGCAGAGTGAAGATCAATTTTATTGCACAGCAGCAAGCATTTCTATACAGCCTTTGGACCAATGGGGAATCGACACTAGCTCTGCAGTAGCTAACCATTCCAATGTCACTATGAGGAGGTGCCAGGCCTGCCAGCACCCAAGGAAACTTCTGTGAAGATAGGGAAAGCAGTCACCACCCTGTTATGGGCCCAATCTGAAGCTCTACCAGTTTGCTGGGATCCTCCATTTGTGTCACACCATTTGCCAGGGGTTGTGTTCACTTGTATGGAAGTCTTTCTCACCATCCACCGATCCCCATGCGGGGGCCACAGCACCCACAAGAACTCCCTGTGAACCAACCTTAAACCAAGCTGGACAAATTTGAGTCATCTTGTTAGCTGAAATGTTGCTATTTATCATTGTGAGCAAATAGCCAAGATATAACAAATTAAGGATGCAGGGTATCTATATTGGCTCATGAGGGTGCAGTCCATTGTGGCAGCAGGGAAGGCACTGCAGTGGAAGCAGCTTTCAGCTCTGACTCCTCATTTCTTCACATCCTCCCCATACCAAGAAGCATGGAGCAGGGAACTCAGGCACTTAACTACCCCCCCTTTTGTTCAATTGGTAATCCCAGTCCATGGTATGGTACTACCTACAAACAGTGATCTTCTATCCACTTTTTTTTTTTTTTAACACACAGCTAGACCCAGAGGTATGCTTCTTAGGTGAATCTAAATCTAGCCAAGGAGATGGTGGCATTTAATCCTCACAGCTGGGTGACTCCGTGCACTTTCTCTGAGAGCAAACAGTGTAAACACCTAGGTGAAGTTTGTCGCCTCTCTTGTGAGAGTAAGAGCAAAGGGCTATGATGTTTCTTGAACATTCTTAGCATTTCAGGGTGACAGCTCTTTTTATCTGATGCCTAGAACCCTGTGCCTTCAGTCACTTTCCATCCTGTCCTTTTACAGAGACTTCACTTTGGTCAAAACCATGCCTCGTGACTTCTCTATTTCTGGGATGTTTCCGCCTCACAGTGAAGAATTTATCAGCTGTTTCTTGAATCACTACATATCTCTTACGGTGTTAACATTTTCAATCCTCCCACACTTAGCAATTTTGCCTACCCTAACAGGTGATCTGCAAAGAGCAAAAGAAATTGAATAAAGACAGAAATCAGCCCCACCATTTTTCATTTCCTCTTCCCTTCTCTGCCACTAACATTGTTCATCCCATTCCAGCTCTCCCCAGACTCTGCTTAGTATTTTGTCTCTTTTATCTCTAGATAAATCAAGTATTTTTAATCTTTTGTTGAAAACCTAATAAAAATCAAGTTTCACCTCTTTGGATTTTAAATTCATGCACCAGATGTCATTTTCACTTAGAACCATTACATTAATGTCATTTCATTGCTGGAGTAGTTTCATGAGTATGGAGTTGGCAATTGCACCATTAAGTAGTAAACAAGAAGCTGGCCTTGAGGTCAGTCACATATGGTTCTGACCTTGACTCTACTATTTTAGAACTATGATGTTCTGGGAAAGCCATTTCTTCATTTGTGTGCCTCAGTTTCCTCATTTGTAAAAAGTCTTATGCTTAAATGTTTGTGTGAAGTTTAAGAGAGCCCACTGAAATCACTTAGCATCTATCATGAGCTCAAATGGCATTGTAATGGTGATTATTTATACCCATGAGGATCTATACAAGATGCTACATATTGCTCTCCTAGTTCAAGAGTTGACTAAAGATAACTCACAGGTGAAATCTAGGTTTGACTATATAATGACAAAGTTTTTCACAGTTTTGAAAATTTGGAAAAAAAGTCAAATGAAGAGTTCTCTGTTGTATCTTGGAGAAATTATATGAAACTGAAAATTTAATCTAAGTACGTCCTTATTGAATCATAGCATTCTCATTCATTTGTGTATTGTCAGTGATTGTTTTCACTCTACAAACACAGAATCAGGTAATTTTGATAGCAATGCTATAATCTTAAAACCTTAAATATTTATTATTTTGAAGACCCCAATTCATTTGACTAAGATTTTAGGACATCAATGAGGTGGATTTTTCAGAAATAATCTGCAAGTTATTACAAGTACTATCTCCCAAACCCGTATGAGCATGTTTCTATGTAGATTGCTTTAGAAGGGAAGAAATTATACAAGTGCATGTAAGATGAATGACGTGAGGCTTTTGTGGTATTTTCAGCTAAGGATTCTCTTTGTGTCTTGGAGGAATCAGACAGAATTTAGAAAGAGGGACAACATTTATTGTATGAGTTCATAGGTTTTCTTCTTTGACTTTTTTCATCATTGCCTCTCTGTGCACAGGAGAGAATTAATGATTAATTTCTCTTTGGAAGGTAGATTGAATTGTTCTTAGGTGCACTGGGACTTTAAGGAGTTGGCTCCCAATGTAGCACATGGAGGCAAAGTCTCATCTTAGCAAATATCATTATAACCTGCTCTTCCCCCCAACGCAATTTCTGTGGAGAAGTATAAAACCTTAGAATATCAAGATTGAAAGGAGCCTTGGAGATGTGCAGTCATGATACACATATTAATATCTCCTTGCTGATGTAGATACAATAGCTTGTTTGAAGGCAAAATATTGCACAATAAACAAGTTCATTCAATTTATTCAGCTAGATGGTCTTTGGTGGGGGTTTGTGTACTGGAACAAGATATGAATAGCCGTGAAGTATTAAATTTCATATGCTTTACAATATGTACAGCCATGGAGACACACAGAAGGCTCAGTTTGGAATTATGTGTGGCTGGGGAGAGTTAGGAATGTCTCTCATCTAAAGGCTGTTAACTCTAGTCTTGTGCTCTTCACATTCATCTTCTGTTTGGTCTGTGGCTCTAATAAAATGCCTTTTCAGTAGGCTTAGGTGAACATGGGTCTGAGGAGGAGTCTGACCCTTTGAAGAATGCATGTATTTAGCTGAGCTTTGTAGATAGTTTTGTTTCTCTGACAGAGATGAGAATGAGGCTAGGAAAGCTACCAGTGGGAGCTGTGACTAGCTGGTCATGAAGGGAGCAGAGGGAAGTACAGGAAAGCTGATGTTGCTGAAATCCTAGACACTCTGCCATCTCTCCATCTTCCTACATGGTGTATTTTGGGATTCCCAACTTGTAGGAATGTTGAGGTGATGCATATTTTAAACTTCCATTTTTCAGAGTTATGCTCTGTAATTCTGGCTACAAACAGCACATAAATAACAAATGGCAACAAAAGCCAAAGTGATCCCATGTGTATAGAGCTGATACTCAACGTTTACCAGACATATAATCCCCTGAGCTTGTACTACAGATTCTCTTTCTTCTTCCTCCTCTTTCTTTGATAGCATTTCACTAAATGACCCAATCTCTCACTTCCGCCTAACAAGTCTGGACTTCAAGGAGTGTACTGTTGCATCTTTCTTGTCTTATGGCAAGCCCACTAAACATCTGATGTGGATAATGACAACTCATAATGTTATGTAGCTGAAATTAATTTGTACACTGTAGTGATAAACTTCCATTGTGATGAGATTTGGATCTATTGTAAAAATCTGCTTATCTCAACACTTTGGTTTAAAGACGAACCTTTTTAATCCTCTATGTCACTATTTTTTAGGAATTGCATCATATAGTCAGATAACTTCAGCCTGTATCATGCCAAGAAAATGTCTGTGGTTTATAGCTTCTGAGCCAGGTGGTGTATGGTGTCCAGGTATTGGCATAGGTCAAACAGTTGTGTAGTTGGCCAAATACCTTTCGATTTTTAGTAATTTTTTAGTACAAGGAAGTGTGTCTCAAAGGTTACCTTGCTAATTAATAAAAGGTTATCTTTTTTGAGTGCTTAATTTGTACCAGGATTTTGCAAAGTAGTCACAGAAATAATGTCATTTAATACCACTGATAATTTTGTGAGTTGGATAAACTTTTATTGTTTTTCTTTTTAAAGACAGTGTCTAATGCTATAAATCAGGCTGTTCTTGACTACATGCTCCTCTGACTCAGCTTCCTGAGTTCTGGGATTGAAGATGTGTCACGCTATGCCTGGCGTGGGTTGCTATTTTCATGTGAATGTTAGAGATGGAAAAGCTGACGCTTGGGGAGTCACTTCTTTTAAACAGCTAACTGGTACCTGTAAGAATGCATATCTGTATGACATTACATCTTATATTCTTTATATAATAGCTGGAAACTTCTGTTGGTCATTTATTTTGGGAGTGTGCCCAAGAGGTATTACCTTGCAAATGTGGCAGAGCTAGAGATATAGACATATTATGAAACTAGGTAGAAAGGATACATCTCCTAGGAGACAAGAAAAGCTTAAGAACAGAAAGAAGATTTTGATGGTAGGGAACCATTTAAGGTAAAACCAAGAAGAGATACTGACTGTTTATCAAACCCGGTAGTTCTCTACTAGGCCTAGAAGAAACAGATGTAACACACATAACAGGGCAGGACCAGCCATGGACCTTTCCCGACTTCCTTTAAATGTCCATTCCTGCCTTCCTTTTCATGATGGTTGTCTAGTCATTCTGGCCCCACATGATCAGCATTCTCCTGGGGAATGGAGCTAGAAGAGAAAGTGCATTAATGAAGCAGTATATTCAGGGAGTCTTCAAATATGGCTTGATGACTATAGAGAATGGAGTTTAAATTCCTTTCCACTCTCTGGTTGGTTTTCCTGTACTCATTAGACCTTCTGTAGTCTTTGTTCTGACCATCCTATTTTAGATCTGAAGCTATTATTCTTGAGACAGAGATTTTTTTATAAGACTAAAATAAAGCTCAGTGTCTCAGTTTTATATTTTAATAACACAAAACATGAGAATTCAATGGTGGAGGTAACTTCCTGGTGTACCCCATTCTTCTTTTTGTATAGGTGTCCCAGAGCAAATGTTCCACCTGTTACTGCTGGATGTTGGAGTAATTATTAGATCCCACAAAGCTTAGCAACAAGTATCTAGACAATACAACTGTTTGGGCTCTATATTTTAGAATCTCAAAGTTTATTTTGGGAGGAAGATTTATTTTCCTGGGAAAGTGTTACTATATGACACTCTCCCCTTTTTCTGTGAAGTTAGAGAGAAGCATGCCCAAGAAGAGGCACATGGGGTCTTCTCATTGAGGGAAATGTGAGTGACTTGATACTATGACAAAAGCCTGTTGGCCTTATGTTACCATCATTGTGCTACCTAGATTTTAGGCAAAACCAATGGACATGTTACATAAATGACTCTCACTGCCTTTCAAGATTAGGGTTTTGTTTTCCTGCTCTCGGTGAGATTTCCCTTAAATAGAGCAAGCTCATAGTTGTTTTTCTCTAGTATTGTGTATAGATATTCTCATCCTCATCATCAATTTTATAAACACACACATATACCTCATAAAATGAGTTTGTTTCTCTACTTGTATGTTAGGCAGGTATTTTGCAATACAAGCAATATTAATTATGTTCATTCCAAACAGGACCCAATTAAAATCTATAACCCCTTTTAAGCCTCTATAAAATCCCCATCAATGCTCTTAGAACTTAGCATTAATAGTAACTCTGGAGAGTAAAAACATCTCTTCTTGTATTTATATCTGATGGATCATTTCTTGTTATCAGCTTAAAAACTCACATATTTAATTGCATCCCTTAGGTATCAATGAAAGAAAAGTACCAATGGGATTTTTTTTCACTTGCTAGGCTCCTACCACAGAGCATCTTCCAGCCATTCTTTGTTTCAGTTCCTTTGAGGAGGCACACATTTAATATTTCCATGTAAGTATAAAAGTACGCTATAAACTTAGCATTGCTATCTATATCTTGAAGTGCAGACAGCAGGAGTTCTTGGGGACAGTAAAGATCTGCAGCATGTAAGGATCGTGTACAATCAAAGCCATTTTAATTTGGGTTCTCACATCGAACAAAATGAGGAATAATGGGCAGCCGTTTTGCCCTGAAACACTTCTGGTTGGGGAGCTCTGGCTATAGAAAATTTAAGATCTTGTTAAGTCTTCTTTTCAAAAAAAATGCTAATATTTCTGCATACTTTATTTCATAACCATAATCTATATTCAATTTCCAAAGCAATGAAACTAATCAAAGAATATATGCAGACCCAGCACAAAGGAAAGGAGGTAGAGTATGTTACAAATGGGGCTGAGCAAGAAAACAGGAGAATATTTGTAACCATGGCATCCTTCCTGTGTGTTCATTTCTATAAGTCAAACTCATGTATCAGTGGATACTAGAATTATCACTGGAAAAATAGGAATCAGTAGTCAGAAACAATATTACAAACCTCACAACTTTGTGAAGCCCTTCTTTCTGTGGTGTTTGAGTGTTTGGGAGACATTTCTCCCTATGGTGATGGGACTGGACCATTTGGAGCCTTTAATTGTAAGAGGTGGCCTGTGGGGCTGAGTTAAACATGAGAAGCAACAGACAACAGGAAATGGGAATTAGGCACTCTATATGTTCTAGATTTGAGAGAATGGGTCCTCCTTCATTTGCTCTCACAACTTCACCTGTATAGCATTTTTGTTTTGACAGGTAAAGAGGACAATCTTTCCAATGGTATTTAAAGAGACGAGATTGAAAATGATGTTTATTGAGAACTTTTCAATTGCACTGGGTATCTCATAAACATTCTCATCTCATCATCTCTGAAGTCCCCTGGGGTTAATAAAAATTCTGTGTGTGCCCAGCAGATGAAGACAGGGGCAGAAGTACAGACAACAGCTCACAGGTGAAAGAGGGCACAATGTTCTATGGCACACTGGTGCTGAAAATGTGTCCAATGCAAGTTGTCGAGATTTAGGGACTCTTTTGGGATAACAGGAGTCTATTCTATCACATCTGTCTAATTAGGGACACTTTCAGTCAGATAAACTTTTTCAGCAACATTGATACCCAGTTCACCACCACTTTCTCTGCAATATCTTTCGAGACCTTGAAACCTACTTTTTGTTAATGGGGCTGATGTACTTTAGGTTTTGCCCTTGGCTCCGTATCACAATCACAGGGTAAATTAAACATGGCACCTTGCTTTTTCTGGTAGGACTCTTGAAAAAAAATCAAAAGATTCTTAACAGAAAGGGCACATACCACTCCTAGTGTAGTGCCTGAGGGAATGGGCTTGCAAGAACTTTGTAAAGTGGGATGATGCTACTCTCATAATTTATTCACAAATGTTTACTAAGCACTTAGCCAAGGCCAAGCTGCTTCACAGGATCTGCAGGGAAATCTCACCCTTGAGGGCACCACAGTCAGGTAGGGGAGATAAGCAGTAAATAGGTAACCATGCAGCCCTCAGCTATGTGCTGGCAACTGTGTCCACCTGAGTGCTTGAGGACTGTGGCTATTTGGAGCAGTATGAAAAGAGTAGGAGGGCCTTTTCATTTTGGACTTTACATTAGTCAAAAGCTAAACACCTTTTATGTAAACAGTTTTTTTTAATGTTAACTCAAAAGCCATGGTTTGTAGTGAATTTTTCTCTCCAAAATGACTAATGATAGATTTTTGTGATGCAACCAGGGTACTAAAAAATAAAAGTAGCACAAACAGAATAATATAGGAGTACATCAGTATGTTCAGAAGTCTATGTCCATAATATACAAATAATTATACCTTCAAAATATAAAGGAAAGCAAAAAAGCAAAATGCTAAAAAAAAAAAAAAACAACCAACAAAGAAAAACAAAAAATACCTGACTTATAAAAGAGAGGGCATGCAATGATTTGTGCAGGCAAGGATCCATGATAAGAATTGTACTGAGCAAGCCAGTCACTTTCTGACTTCATTCCCTACTGAGTAGGATGAGTGTTAGGTAGGTATCTCAATCTTATATACATGAATACATCCTTTTGGAAGCTCATAGAACCTTGAATTTCTCTTGTAATGCCGCATGCATCATGCTAAATTTCCTGCCTGCAGCATATAGTAGGTTCCTTTCTCAATTCCTTCACTGCCTATGCTTAGGCAACACTTTATAGGATCACTCAGCATTAAGGTAAGTTTCTGGAGTATTCTGAAGGGAAAGCAGACCTACCCCATGAGAATAATCTTCCTCTTTTACTTTTTCTCTTTGTGGCTTGTGGCCTTTCTCTGCTGAGTCTTTTCCTTTACATAATCAATTGGAATCCAATCCAAAAAATTCAGTCATCTATTTTTCTGCATAATAATCAAAGCATTCCACTTTTTCCATCTTCCCTCTTTCTCTAACTGCACACATTGAACACACAATTATACACATTCCACAATGATCAGTAGAGAGAAGGAATTAGATCTAAACTCCTATTTCACTCTGAATCTCAAAATGATGGATGTACTTTTATACCATTTGCTATTAAATGGAATTCCATTATCCTTGTCAAGTTTCAGACAGGATTGAGAGCCCAGAATTCCAGCAGTGATGGTGTTCTTGGCAAGCACTTTTACAGGGTGGTAAGGTAATTACTCTGCAGCTAGGCAGTCTGAAGGCTTCAGCCTTCATCTGACTTGGAACAATAAGGGATTTGGTATTATGCCTTCCATCCCTATGACTTAGGTTTGAGCTTAGCATATTTTATGTACCGATTATGTGGTGTTCTCCATGCATTAAGTACCCATTGCGATCATGGTGAAGGACACAAAAGATTAATTGAATATTCTTTTTTTTTTTTTTTAAGTACTCAACAATGAGAAACTTCTTGGAACTGGACTTAGTTTTATTCTCTTGAATTGAATTCAACACCTTTCTCCAGGATGGGTGTATTTACTTTCCCAGAATCCATTTTTGAAGGGCAACAGAGTGGGCTAATCAAGCTTTTTCTCACTGAAAGAATAGAATACAGTGTGTTTACCAATCCACCCTGTCATCCCTGACCTAATTTTTCTTTTCTATCTATCTAGCTATCATTTTAGCCTTTTATATTAAGCTCTCAGTTCTTTAAAGAAAGTATGGCAGTGCTTTCTCCCCTGCTGACAAAATAGAGAGTAATTGGCGCCACAAGATCCTTGCATCTCTTGTCCCTTTCATAGACCTTAACAGCTCTGTTGCCTTTGCTCTATGGATGGGCCTGCATCTATACTTTAAAGTGGGGGAAATGGTACAAAGTACTTGTTAGAGCCCAGGGATCCACTTGCTACAGAACTCCTGTGGATTATAATAATGACCATCTGAAGATGTCTCAGTTAAGGCCTGAATGGACCTTTGTTTATTTCAAAGCCACACTGTTGTTCCAACCTGAGCTTTGCATTTTGCATGATGGGCACTGGAAGTGCAAGTGCAAGCTCCTTAGAAAAACCGTCCCAGTAAATTTATCAGTCCATGTGTAATTGCCATTTTCAATGCATCCAGGACACATCCATTTCTTTTCATTGAAAACATATGCTGGGCACTCAGAACAAACCCTAGGCCAGATACAGTCATGGAGCCATCAAGTGAAGCAAAAATTAAAAAAGAAGGAAATATTATCCAGGTGGTGGGAGGGATTTGGTAGCTGGGATGGGAAATATTCATATTAAATGAACATTCATAAGAACAGAAGCAAGTTAGATGTGATTTGCAGATCCCTAAGCAAGGCATTTCTGCCCCGCAGAGGGGAAACACTGACAGGACTCTCTGTACTGCCTCGCATTAATCTTTCTCTCCTCTCTACCTTTAATGTGTTTCATAAATGTTATTAAGCTTTGAGAATATATTGAAAGTAGTATAGTATTTTACTTGCATCATTTCTTATCATCCTACCAGATGCTGTGAGACAGATATTATCCTCATGTTACTGATGGGAAAGCAGACATATGTAAGTTGATAAAGGTAGCCAGCTAGGAAGCTACAGAGGTCAGGCCTGTTTAAAAAGCTCTCTGCTTTTGAAGCCCTTTGCCCTATATCTACTACTATTTGGAAATTCCAGCAAGCAAGGAAAGATGCTTGCAAATTTGACACAAGGATCATGCTTTCACCTGGGAAAGGCTCCAAGCACAGTAGCTATATGTCCTGTCCAGCCAGGCAGATCTCTCTAAGCATTACTGGAAGAGGGAGCACATGGGTCTCTTAAAGGGAGGCTTCCAGCTAGTCCGTATTACTTCGGCCTCCATTAATGTAGGCATGGCTTTGAACAGCAGAATAAAATGCTATGCATCATCCACTTCCCTCAAAATCTTCCTGAAGTGGGAGGAAGCAGCGATCTCAGCCAGGGAAGGGATGGAAAGAAGTTGAAGACAGTTCTGTTTCTACCAGTTTAACTGATTCCTTTTGTCTTCCTTACATTGTTTTTCTAAATGCCTTCTGTCCTCCTTCTGTAGCCTGTAAATTTTTAGGAAGTATCAGATTAGGCCTTCAATCCAGAAGTGAGTTTAAAGAACATAAGGCTCCCCACCCCAGGCAGGATGCTAATCCTATAATGGCCCCCAACACATTCTGACAGTGAAAAAGCACTAAGTATGAGGAAAACCTGACATTGCTGCTAGCTTGTGAGATCTGAGATTTGTGACTATGTACAGATCACTTGACTGCAAACTTGCATCTGCCCAATGACTAAAATAATCCTTTCCCATTATTTATTTTCTGCTTGTTCTAAAAAACGAAATGAGAGGATATGAAAATATTTTAGCTCTTCCACGCTTCACATAATCAGAAGTGATTATGAGAAAGTTAAGTACACAGAGTCTGGTAATTGACATTATCCTTTTGGTGAAGAAAAATTGGTGCTGGCCTCCATGGTGACGGACAGGCCTTCTCATTCTCATAGCACATTTCCAGAGCAGAAGGAAGCTTTCACCCAAGCCCAAGTGCTAGGTTTTTGATATGAGAACTAGTTTGAGATTTAAATGAACCCTGTCTCTCAAGACACAGCTTTCCATCTATTTTGCATTCAGCTGTATTTATTTAGAGACAAACTTCTGCAATCTTTAATTCCACTCACAGCATAGGCAAAGCAGACCAAATGAGGTGCTGATCCAGCAAAACGGCAAGTAGCCTTTTGCTTCCCTGGAATTGCTAATTTTACAAATGGCAGAATGTTGAAACATGGCACGGAATACCTAGAATCTGGCAAAATGGGCACATATGGTCTTGTCAAGAAAAAATCAAATGCAGTTCCAAGATTCTAATTAAGTAGTTGAAATTCCAAACGGAAGATGTTAACAGGAAGGAACCAAGTAAAATTTAGACTGCCTTTCCATAGCTTTCCTTTGGGTTCCTCTCGTGGCACGTTATTGGGAGCATTGATTCTTGTAGAGGACTTACCATGCAAAATGTTTAATTGTAAGATACCAAACATTTTTAATTTGGTGTCCGTACCTCACACTCAAGGTACCATACATCACAGAATGGAAGAAGTCCAGGTTAAGCCAATATTCTTGCATAAATAATTAGGCTGACACCTGCCCCCGGTGAACGTGCACTTCAGAGCAACTCTCTGGCAGACCAGCCAAGATAAAGGATGAACAGGGGAGCTGTAACCAAGAAAAGCACACAAGGCCTTGTGTATGCTAGGTGATAGCTCTACTACTGAGCTATATCTCCAGGCCAGAAACACCTTCTCAATCTTACTTTCAGCACTTTTTCACCTGAAGGGAGAGGCCAGATCCTTTTATCCTATGAGACTGCCATCTAGTATAGCAATCAGCACGCTAAAAGTCCAATTGATTTGGATTGCAATCTCTGTCTCTCAGAAACATTCTCCGGCCTTCTCTTCAAGTTACTGCAGACCTGCTTTGAGTCTTACTTGATAACTGAGCATCTAAAATCAGTCCACTAAAAACAGTCCAAAGGTGGAAACAACGCGAACACCGCTCCACTGTAGATTGTGCAAGTACACATGTGTGTGTGGCATATGCACATGCAAAAAATGATTATTCATGAATAAACAGATACTAATACATGGTAGTACACGATGAGCCATGTAGGTGCTGCAATTATGAAAGCCCAGTACAAGTGTCTGATTTCTATGAAGTATCAGAAGAGGAAAACTTACAGAGAAAGATGGCAACTAACAAAGATAGTCAGATAACAAAGAAAATTAGAAGAAGATAGCTGAGATTATGGCATTTCTTTGGGAGCCTTTGAAATTTTTTTTTTTTTTGCATTGATGGCAGTAATGTCTGCACAGATTTATACTAACGTGTACAAAAAAAAACTTGAATTGCATACTTCAAGTGAGTAAATTGTAGTCAGGTATCAGCAGTTGAGAGGCTTGGGCAGGAAGATCATGAGTTTAACTTTATTGTAAACTTATTAAATTTATCTGTTTATATTACACTATTATATAAAAATGTCCTCTAGATGATTTTGTATACACTTGGGATTCACACATTACTAAAGTTTCAGCAAATGGTGGGCTCCTAATCCTCCCCCCCCCATCCATATTGTAGGATAGTCAGAATTCTCTCACCCCAACTTTCAGTTCCATGGTTTGGTTCTAATACCCAGAATGAAGTACTCCCAATACAGAATTAATGTGATGGCTAAAGAACTATTGTTTTATAGCTGTGCATGCATACCCACCTGGCTCCTTCTGCCTGGGCAGATGCTAAGTGTTTTCATGCTAATATTCCCATTCTCATGTTTCCCCAGGACCTGGAAAAGCCTCCATCAAGCTACAGCCTTGTGGGACTAAAATTTCCTAGAATGTGGTAATTTACAAGACTGCAGGGATTCTGTTAATGAAAACAGCTGCCATGAAATTGTTGCTTTCAAAAGAAAAGGGAGTAAACTCTTTTAACTCCTGTTTAATATGACAAACTTACAACTCAGTTGTATGTGTTATTCATTATTGTGAATGTTCCATTCCTTAAACTATTTCCAACATTTGACTTTATTCCAAAGTGAGAAATATTATTTTGAAGTATGAAAAGGAACATTCTCTTTGTAAAATGGGTGCTAGTTCTTGTTTTTGTTTTTTTGAGGCAGAATCACATTATGTAGCCCTAATTCATGGCCATTGCTCTGCCTCAGCCTCCTAAGTGCTGGAATTGCATGCATAAGCCAACCTTAAACAGCTCAGATGATGTCTTCCAATCACTATTAATGTACATAAATAGTTTTTGTTTAAAACCTTATCAATAACCATGTATTTCTAGGAAGATCACGTCGCAATCAAAATTATGAAGTGTGCTAGAAGCCCATGCCAGAAAATAACATGTCTTTATATGTCAACTAAAAATAATTACTTATTCATGAGAAAGTAGCTTTCATGCATTTAAATGTTGGTAAAAATAGAGATTATCTCAAAATGGACCAAGGTTTCATAAAAATTCTGTGTAATGACAGGTGATAGTCACCATTCCATGTTTTTGAACATGGCTATATCTTACTATTAGATTTTCTTTGGAGTGGTTAACAACAATTTTAACAGAATTTTAAACATCAATGTGAAATATTGAGTTTAAACCACTTCCAGACAGCCTTTTACTGCCCTCAGTATCCAGAGAACTGCTAGTTTTAGCACCAAATACTTTTTGTGTGTGCTTTCTTGATTCATTCTTGGCTGCAAAGAATCATTCTGCAAAAGTCAGGGAAAAGAGCCAAATACTGAGTACTCAGTGCTTATTCTATATATAGTTAGTTTCATGACTAAATAGGCATTTCTTAAATGGCTGCAAAAATAGATGAATGGAAGGATGGATTGATAATCATATTCTCTGTTTATGAAAAAAAGTAATTTGAAGCATATCATTTCAATCACGGGGCATGCTGTCAAAAGTGAAAATTAAGTTTGTTGACAACTTGTTTCAGGGCCCCCTGGCCTATTATAGAATCAAATGTTCGTGTGGACATCTAAGGGCACTTGGGAGCTAAGGCAGGCAAAACTGAGGAGGGAGCCCTGTTAGAGACAGCATGTTAATCCATGTAGCTAAAACAAGAAAGGTAATAAATGCATAGAAATCAAGCAGAAAACTAATATTGAAAAAGAAAGAGAGAAACAGGGATTAAAGTGGCGCCTTTGAGAATGAGCAGGACTATTAAGGCAGCTCCTGGGAATCCCAAGAGCAAGAAATTATCAAGTGTGTATTTAGCTCTATGTCTCTGTTCTAACTTAAACTCTCTGAGTTAGATGTACACAACATTATAATCATAAAGCAATTACTAGGGTGTAAAGTAGATATGCTGGTCTGCACTAAAAATAAAAGATTCCATATCAGGGAGAGGGTGAACTTGTGAACTTTTCCTTCCCTTGGAGTTGAACTGTCCTTAATGTTGCCTTCCATCATGATATAGCTATTTGAACAGTGGTTTTCTGGGAGCTGGGAGGGGGAATGGTTGTCTTTCAGTTTAATTCAACAGTCATCCTTGTAGCTGTCATCTAAATTAATAATAATAATAATAAATTATATTATAATAAATTATTATTATTATAAATGTGGGTTCTCTGAGTCATTAAGTGTCATGCATTATAGTGTGGCATGTACAACAGGAGAGCAAGGGGTAAAAAACAATGCTGGAGATTACGTTTCAAGGGCATCAAGTAGACGTGTTACTATTTTCACAGAAGATTTTATTGGGATGAAAAATGCATCTTTGCTTCATCATTTCAAAGCAATTTCATGCTTCAGTTATCTACACTTTTGTCTTCTGAACACTTTCAAGGGCCACACTTGGACTTTAGCATCAGCCTGAAGTCTTTTTTGATGGAGTTGCTATCTCTCTGGGAGTTCTGTTAAAAACTGAACAGGAACACTTGACTTTGATAGAACATTTAATCATCTTCTGTTGCCTCAATGAAGTTGAGAAGACTAAAATGCCGTTTTGAAATTAAAAAGTGTAACCAAATGAAAAGGTTTATATCAAATATTGAAGAGCTAAAACAGAGTACAGTAACTATTACAACTGAGGCCAGCAATCTGGAGTAACTCGAGGCAATAGCTATGAACAGCAAGGCTCACTTCTCTGAACTGAATCATGGAAGAGGTGGAGTGGGATGCTAAAAGAGAAATTCTAGAGCGCTTACCCAAAGTGGTGTCTGGCACCTGTGGGCAGTTGGGTCTATTATGTAAAGATTTCAAATGCCATCTGGTCATTTGTGGGATTGTTTCTTTCCTGTTCTTTTTGAGACAAACCTCATGTAGTCTCTCCCAAAAACTTGAAATTCTAAGCCACCATAACAGGTGTATGTGGTGCTAGGGCTCAAATCCATGGTTTTCTACATTCCATGCAAATGTTCTAACAACTGTGTTACATCTTCAGCCCCTGTGGATTATTTCTTATTTCTTTATTCTTTGACAGTTTCATACCTTTATGTAACTACTCTTAGTTATTTGCACCCCACTCCTCTCTGTTAACCTTACCATCTCACTGAATCTCTTCTTTCCAACAAGGCTTCCTCCTAATTCCATGTCCTGTTTTTCACCTAGTGAGTTATGGTTTCATGCATGATCATGGGTAAGGTGATATTTATGGAGCTTAAGTAGCATCTTAGTGTCTATATAACTGAAGAAAATTACATGGCACCCAATCTGCTCCCAATTATTGCCACCACTCTGCAAGACCCTCCTGTGAGGGTCTTCTTCTTTATGAATTTATTTTTTTAATTAAGTACAATTACATCATTTTACCCCTTGCCTCTCCAGTCCCTCCCATTCTTCACTCTCAAATTCATGGCCTCTGTAAAATTTCATTATTATAATCATTAATGTAACCCAAATGTGGGTTCTTTCAGTTTTTTGGTGAGGTAAAGAAGAGGGCACACTTCTTGGTTCTCCTCCCAACTGTATTACAGACATTGTGCTTGAGCACTTTCCATGTATGAGAACACTGCTCTCAAACTTGGCTGCATTGCTAGTTCTTCTTCTGAGATTCTCATTTATTTAATCTCAGTAGAGATCTGAGTTAAAGTAACTAACATGGAGAACCAGTGACAGCGTGTATGGTTGAACTTGGGGATGCTTTTCTGCCCCTTTTGCCCATTCTCTCAGGACCTAGGGGTTAAGCCACCATTTTCATTGTGACAAGTATGAGAAATATCTTTAATGGCTTCAGGACTATGGATACCCATGCCAAATTCCATCAGCATTTTAGGTCAGTGGTTGGATTGTTTTTCTTTCTTGATTCTGCTTCTTGCTAATATTGCTAGCCTTCAAGATCATTTTGCCAATCCTTGCCTTAGATCTACATGCAAATGAATTGTAGGCCTTCTTTATTTTGTTGCTTCTATAATATAATAATACATATAAAAGAGGTCATTTAGAAAGCCCCTAGCAGGGCTAGAAAGATGGTTCAATGATTAAGAATACTTGCTGCTCTTGCAGAAAGACCAAGTTTCAGTTCCAAGAACCCCCATGGAAGCTCACAATTATTTGAAACTACAGTACCAGTGTTTCTGATGCCCTCTTCTGAGCTCTGCTGGCACCAAGCAGATATGTGTTGATTATACATACATGCAGGCTAATACTCACATACATAAGACAGTAAAATAAATCCAATTTAAGGAAAAGAAATCCCTAGAAATGAAACCCCACTTTCCATGTGAAGTTTCTTTCTTGGAAACATTTTCTCTAATATAATCTCTAGACTCCTTGAGAGGACCTCCAAAGACCTCTTGGGCTGTGAGAGAGGGATGTTTTTTGAGAACCACAATTCCAGATGGAAGTTCTCTGTCTCTGTGGAAATCTTCTCAACTGCACCATATGTGCACCTAGGAATCTATTATCCAGAAATTTTGTTCTGCCAGGGTCCCTACATTATGGTTTGAGTGTGAGTGTGGGGACAGAAATCAAGGGAAAATTCTGATTGCTTCAGGTGGTGGTGAGTCACTCTAACAAACAAAGCCTGAGGCTTAGGAAAGAAGAGACAATACATGTCTGAGAAAGTTTTAAGTTCTCTCCTCTCTCTTCTCTTCACCCCCGCCCCATCCCTCTTTCTCTCTCCTCCCAGAGTTTCTCTGTCCTGTAACTCAGTCAATAGACCACGCTAGCCTTGAATAGGTTTCAGGTTAACACAGTAAAAAAAAAATTACAATTTTCAGACATCTTCTGCAACATAATCTAAATCAAGACTTTGAGTTACAAAAACACTATTAGAATTATCTTATTTTGTGAGATAGGAAATGACAGTGCATTCTCATAGGCTTTCTGCTTTGTGTGCAGTACCTAGCGAGCCTATACATTACTCTACTACATGGTGTAAGCCTCCTACCTCCTGGTGTGTAGGTGGAACCTAGCATTACTATTTCCGTGTTGTAGATGAAGAAAGTAAAACTCAGTTCATTGACATAAGTTACCCAAACTGGGTAGAGAATTTAGGTAGATCTGCCATATAATTGAAGTCATTTTATCTCCCTCTGGGGGTGCAAAATAATTTTCATGCCTTACAGTTCCCATTACCTTTCATGAACCTTATCCTCCATGGCTTTTAGATTGAAAATTCTCTCCAGACTACTTTTTCCTTAAATTTTGCTTAGATTTGTCCTTTCTACAATCTCACTTACCAGTTTTACCTGGTCCTCTGAAATCCAGCTTCTATTCCCCCATCTTCAGTAATACTTTTACATCTGGTCAAAACTGCCAGAACCAAGTCTAGTCTACTCCCAACTGACTTGCTTTCCAGCACTTAGTGCAGATTCTTCCACTTTTTTGAAGTGGATAGAGTCAAGGAGTATCCTTGGAAAATTCTTACCACTGACTGAGCAGGTGGTAAAGGTTCAACAAATGCCAATTATTATTGTCATTATTATATGTGTTAGATGTGGCTGGGGGAAATACAGAAGGAACTGAGTAGAGAGGGCTTCACTGGCCTTGCTGAGACAATCCTCGATGAATCTAATTCCAGTCAAAGCCTACACAGGTTACATTTGGCCCCATTAATTATGAGAACATTTGCATTTTTTCAAGTTCTGTTTGCAATGCAGATCATAAAGGGCTTTTAAAAACTCTAACAGTTTTCATATGACTTAAAATGACCTTCTAAGATGTCCTTCTCTGATAGTCATACTGTACTATCCCTAGCATTTTATTTAAATGATGACAATAATGTGATATTTACAACTAGTGCTGATTATGAACTTCAAGTACTTTGTAGATTAGTTGTGGCTTACCTGATAGGACAAACACAGCCGGTCTTCAGTCTCCTTCAGGGCAGCTTCATTTTCTAGATGATCCACATGGGTTTGGAGAAATGATGTAAAGTATCATCAGTGAGGTGTCATATGGGGTTGAGATGGCCCAGTATATTGTTTTCAGAGACTAATAACCCAACCAAGAACAATGCATGAAGATGACCTAAAACCCTAGCTCAGATGTAGCCCATAGACTCAGTATCCAAGTGAGTTCCCTAGTAAGGGGAGCAGGGGTTTTCTCTGGCATGAATTCAGTGACAGGTCCTCTGATCACCTCCACCTGGGAGGGGGGTGCAGCCTTGCCAGAGAACAGAGAAAGACAATGCAACCAGTCCTGATGAAACCTGATAGGCTAGGGTCAAATAGAAGGGGAGGAAGACCTCACCTATCAGTGGACGAGGCGGGGCATAGGGGAAGAAGAGGGTGAGATTGGGAGGAAATCAGGGAGGGGGACACAGCCAGGATACAAATTGAATAAATTGTAATAAATGATAATAATAAAAAATTTAGAAACAAAACAAAACAGAAAATACTGCTAAATTGCAGTCATTACTCAAAAATGCAGGGTGCTTAGTCTAGCCTGAGACTGAGTACAGAGTTGTTTTGCTTGTTTTGTTCACATGTTTGATTGAGACAGTGTTTCACTATTCATCCTTCCAAACAACTATATATACCATGCTGCCATCAAACTCAGTGATCCTCCTGCTTCTGCCTCCTGAGTCTATACTTAAAGATTCTTCTACCTTGCTGAGATCTTCCTCAAGTTCCATCTTAATTGACATAATAGACCATGTTCTTGAACTTATTGTTTCACCATTTCCTTACTCAGGTCCATTTATCCCACAGAAGACTAAGAAGAAAGGATGTTAAACATAGTCTACCTTAACTTTTCTTTTAAGATTTTATTAATTTTTAATTTTTCCCTTTTACTGAAAATATATTTGTTTTCATTATACATCTGGATTATCATTTCCCTAAATCTATTCTTCCCAGTACTTCCTTACCTCCTCTTCTATCCAGATCTATTCCCATTCTGTCTCTCACTAGAAAACAAACAGGCTTTTAAAGGATAATAATAAAATAAGATAAAACAAAAACTAACACATTGGATTTGGACAAAACAACCAGCAGAAGAAAGTCCAAGAAAAGGCATAAGAATCAGAGACCCACTCATTTACAGGAATCTCATGATGTAGGCACAATTGAATAAATATATGCACAGAGGGGCTGGTGCAAACCTGTGCAGGCCTCTAATTAACATTGCTTAAAGGTAATATTTAAACCCCTTTGCACAAAAATAAGATGAAGCTAAACCTAGCATTGTAGTTTAATATGTTCCTTCTCTACTCAGTCAGATTGATGGTGAAGTACAATCCACACATTTTTAATGGAGGAATGCTCTCCTAAGAACTTAGCGCTGTCCTGAGTGCAGCAAGGGACAATGTTCCTGTTCAGAGAACTTCTAATACATTTGGAGAAATAACAGTTGTATATGTTTAAATCCGAATTTCTTTTCTTTTTCAGCACTAAGGCTTAAACCCAAGAATTCTACCACTGAACTATAGCCTCAGGCCTTTTTATGTTTTTTAAAATAGGTTTATTTATTTATTCATTTTATGTCCAGATTGCAGCCCTTCCCTCTTCTCCTACTGGTCCCACCCTCCTACCCTCTTTTCTCTTTCCCTATCCCCTTCTCCTCAGAAAAGTTGAGCCCCCACCCCTTACAAACCCTGGCTTCTGAAGTCGCATTAGAACTAAGCCTATTCTCTTCCATGAGACCAAAAATGGCAGCTATGCTAGGGGTAAGTGAACCAAAAGCAGGCAACAAAGTCTATGTCAGAGATAGCAGGGTCTTGGTAAAATATCCCAGGATTGTCTGTAGACCAGGCAGATCTTGAACTCAAACCTATGATTTATTTTTCTTCAGCATTTCATTCAGCTTGGATTCCCAGGCCTGGGCCATCACACTCAGCTTAAGTAAGAGTTCTTCAACCCAGACACTATTGCATTATGGGCTGGATACTTCATACGTATGGGTAGTTGCCCTGTGTGTTATGGGATATATCCAGCATTCGAGGCCTTGAACCACTAGATGCCAACCTTCCAGTGCCACCCCCAAATGCTTCTAGACATTTCTATGGACTTCAATTTCCTCCTTGATACAAAGTCTCCTTCCATTGAAAACTCCTGGCACATAAAATGGTCTGTTACATAAATTAATGTGAGGGCAATTCACTAGTAAGAATGAGTTGGAACCATCACACATGTGAACTTGACCTTTAAAACATTTAATCAGATTTCGATAAACAGAGGTGTTTCAGGCCAAAAAAAAAAAAAGTATAAATTGTTTTTCGAACACTGCAATGCAATTTGGTTTATGAGAGGTGGTTAGATGACCAGACTTGAGTAGAATGGACTGTGCAGAGTGGGGAATAAGACTCATTAGATACCTAGTGGGTTTGTGTGTGGCACTTGGTAGCTCTGTAAGCAGTGGAGTTGAAAGGAGATGAGGACTATTTGGGCAGTGCCTTTGACTGTAGTGTGCAGGATGAGTTACCGGGGAGATGAACAGAAGCAGGGTTGACACTTTTTTCTTCCTGTTTTTACAAAGGACCACACCCAGAAAAAAAGTCAGAACAGAATGACACTCCTGCTACAGCAATGAAATCTCTCTTTTGTGAAGATCCCCATGAAAATACTCACAGCATCGGGCATACTCTGCACACTTCCTTCTTTTTTCTTTCCTCTCTTTGGTTGTATTTGGAGGAGCAGAAGATTCAGATGCACAGATTTTTGTTGTTGTTGTCGAAAGTAATTGTATTGTTCTTCACAGTAATATACTTCATTAGGTCTTTTAAATTAGGTCCTGGGGCTAAAATCCATATCTCACAAGCAATTCTCTTTTTAGCGGTGTGTCTTGCAAAGCTTCCTTTTCCATCTACATTATCTCTCTTGTCTTCCATTCAAAATGTTCTGAATTTTGCCTGCTAGACTTCTCATCCAATAATGTTGCTGTTACAAGCATCATCTGTCTAGCCATCTACCTCATTATCATACCAATGTTATGAATTCACCAGAAGAAAACTACTCTTTAGTGGTTTATTTTTGTCAAAGCATACCATATTCACACTGGTGAGATTAAGAACCTCACACATAGAAGGTTCACAAAATGACACCATGTGTGATTTTTACATTTTAGTAACTTAGGGATTAGTCTGCCACTCCATCTGTATGGGACAATTATCCAAATGTGAGGGCATAGAGTTTTAAAGCAGTGATATGGTCCTAGGAGTGGTTTCAAAATATGAAGCCCTTTCTTTGCCTAATGTCAACTAAAAACATGTGAGGTGAGGGAGGAACATTCATGATAGAAATCATCTCAGGCACCTATCTTGTCCAATCCTCAAGTTAGGGCACAAAAATATCTCTAAGCCCTACAGTTTGGCACCATGAATCTGAATTCAACTAGCATGCCATTCAATGGTGAAATAATGTGGCCTCAGCAGATGATGTGCCAGGGGAGATTTCAGGGTTTCCTCAAGATAATTTTACAGTGGAAAGAAGAGGAAAGTATACTGGCACTTTTAATTGTATCCTATACAGAAAGCTTTCTAGGAATAAGGACGTCTTCAGGCTGGTAAAAGGCCTCAGTAAGTAAAAGCATGTGTTCACCAGCCTGAGAGCCAGAGCACAGTCCCTGCATATCGAAGTGGCAGGAAAGAATCAACTCCTGAGAGCTGTCCTGTGACTACCACAGTACAACTGTACTCACAGTCACACACACACACACACACACACACACACACACACACACAGACACATTCACACACACATATACATGCACAGTCATAAATACAAAAATAAGTAAGATAATGAATTAAGGAATCTATATTGTTTCCTTTCATGTATCTGAGGTAGAGTAAGCTTGCGGTATCACTATAAACAGAGCATGAAGAAAATTAGATGTGTCCTTTCTTGTACAAGTGCAGCTGCACCAGAGGGACAGTGGCAAGCTACATGATTCCTGATCTCAAGGAGCTTACCACCAAGTAGCTGTGTGGTATTGATCAAAGCCGGTATATTTGGAAAGCTGTGGGAAGTTTCCTGAGGAGTTTGGTTTTATTCTAGGCTTGGAAAAAGAACCTGCAGAGAAAGGTGTGGGCATTTTGAGTACCACGAAAAGTAGCATGGTAAGTGTAGGGAAAAGCTCAGTGGCCTGCGTAGGTAGAGTAGAGGAGGAGGGAAGGGATCTTTTTAAGGAAAGAGTAGAAGTTGAATAGACACGGTGCCCTTAGACTTAAAAGATAGGTGACTCAATTGTATCAACCATGATAAACACCATAGTCCACACTGCCTTATTTGAAAGGAAATTACCCCCAAACAGAGGTCCTAGAACATTCTATACCCTGTGTTTAAGTAGTGGGTATTATGAAGATTCTTGTTCCTATTATCGCTGTGCTTAACAGTTCATTGAACATGATTACAATCAATCTTACATTCAATTGTCTACGCCTTTCATGACTTACTAGGTGCCCCCTCCAATACATGAGACATCCTTGTGTGAAGAGCTGGGATTCCACTTCATCTTTTGAGCCACTGTGTGTAAGAGCTATTTTTTCTAGAAGCAGAACCATCTGCACTTGGCATTTAAAGTGAATCTATGAGTTGGAGAACATAAAAGAGCAAATAGCACCGTTTTACAAATTAACAAGGAGGTTTACCAGCTATTTCTGGGCATCGTTCCAAACCTAAAGTCATACACATCACCCAAAATGTATAAAGTTGGGTCATTAGGATGTCATGCTCGAGAGATCAGGAACTTTGCTATATTCATTTCTGTATTCACAACACCAAGAATAGTGTCTGGCACACAGTAGAGGCTCTCCATCCACTCTTTAAACAATAAGTGGGAATTACAGAATTTTCCAAGGTTTGATACTGATGTTATTTGGACAGTCATCTTTATTATAACTCTGTCCTTTTAGCATTGGATTTGCCTACTGAGCATTGCATCATTAAAATGATAGCTCAGAGAGTTTGTATTACCTACAATTCACCCTTTCCCAGCATATAGTCGAGTGTTGTTGGTATATCTAGAGCTCTACATGATTACTACATCCAGAACATTTCACACACTCAAAACACAAACTCCTTATGATTTAGCAGGCCCTCCTCATTTTTTGTGTGCAGACTTTAGTAGTCAGGTATTTGTTCCCTAACTCTATGGATTCACCTATATTGTATATTTCATATAAACAATATCAAAAAAATGTGGTCTTTATGTGTGGCCTTTTTCACTTAGCTGTGCATTTCAGTGATGCAGAAGTGTAAGTCCCTCACTGCTTTTTGTCTAACATTGTATGGACATACCATGTTTAATCACCTCGTTATCTATGGATAGATATTTAAGTTTATGCTATTAGGATACTAGGAATACTGTTGCTGTCAACATACAGCTGCTGTAAACATGGAGGTTTTTGAGGATTATGTGTTTTCTATTATCCTGAGCAAACAATTAAGGGTAGAAACATGGGTTTAGGTTTTTGAGAAGCTGTCAGATTATGGTCCAGAGTAGCTATACCATTTCAAACTCTCACCAGGAGTATACAGGATAACATTTCTCTGTATCTTTGCCAACACTTGTTACTTCCTATACTTTTGACTCTTACTATGCTAAGTGGGTTAATATTAACTTTAAAATTATGAATAGATTATATAAATACACATGTAGAACACAAACATGAACACTAAACTATTATTTCTATGCTACAAAAGTAGCCTTGTCAGCACATTTTTCTTCTTCGGTTTTTAGTTTTCATTTACTTGGTGTTTTATTTCCTCAAAGGGGAAATGAAAGAGAGGGATTGGTGACCTGCTAAGCCATATTTTAGCACTTCCTTGATTGAAAGTGTGGTAGTCATAAAAAAAAAACATACCCTGGGCTTTGAGATGGCATGGAAACTTCTGGAAATATGTCATTTCACACCATCTGTGCAGAAACAGTTTCTGTGCCAGTGTGTTCAATTTGCAACCCCATTTTGTGTGTGCTCAACTTTTACGCAGATCTTGAGAAAATGAAATTGAATTTTATGCCTCTTTAATTTGATTTGAGACCATGACCAGGCCATTTCTTTATAATAATTACAAGAATTTATCCAATATATGACTTTCATCTTATAGTAATTACCACCATTTACCATTTATAGAACACATAGTTGAGGACAGTATAAGTCACATTTCATGCTAATCATTTTTCTGAAAATAAAGGGCTCTGTTGTACAAATCTGAGAACAATGATAGGAGAAAAGAAAATCAATTGATACATCACATCAAAGAGGAGCTCAAAATGAAGACATCAGATATATGCCAAAGGCTCTCATCAATTACAAATTGTGAATTCACCCCAATCTTTATTTTTGGCCAAATAGAATAGCTTGATGGCACATTATAAAAGCTACTTCAAAGATGATGTGCTGTTGACAGCATTTTTCCCCCCAGGGCTTTGCCTGTTTTACACGCCAAGGGCTTCCCCTATGAATATAGTTCTCCAGTGTCTACGCCCAAGTGACCAACTTCTACTTGGAGCTTTTTATCTCAAAGGACAAGGGACTCATTTTGGCGATCTGATTCCCTTTTACTTCTTTGTTGCTAAAGTCGTGTTCAGAACAACAAAGAAGGGGTTTTGAAAGTCTTTCTTCATGCTCTATGAAATTAATAAAAATAAAATCCTTATCTGAAAAATATTCATTCAGTCCTTCAAATAGTTCTTACATTTCCCGGTCATAGTTTTCCTCCATGCTGACAGGATTGGTTGTTCATCCAGTCTTGTAAGGAGTATTTGTTTTTCTTATAGTTCTTATGTGTAATGCGTTGTTCATTAGAAAAAGAAATTGACACCGGTAGAATAACTAGTTCCATCATGACCCAGAAGGTACCAAAGAATGACATCTTTTTTACAAAGTCTTTCCTGTTTGCCAACACTCTCTTTATCTTTCCTTTCACTTAATATTTTCAGAATACCTACTTTTTGCTATAGATTGTAGTAAGATATAAACTTTAGTAATTATTGTCTTTGTAGTGATTATGTTTATAATTGTTGATGTTGTAACTCCTTTGCTTCCTAAATTTTAAACTTAAGGAGCACTATATGTACTAAACACAAAATTGCCATCATGTATGTGTTGTTTTTTTTAGGGAAACAACACCCTTTACAATAGCCACAAATGACATAAAGTACCTTGGTGTAACCCTAACCAAGCAAGTCAAAGACTTGTATGAAAAAATTTTAAGTCTCTAAAGAAAGAATTAGAAGAAGATATCAAAAGATGGAAGAATCTCCCATGCTAATATTCTTTGAAGACAATACTTCTAGCAATGCTGGATATTAAACCCAGAGCCTTCTGCATTCTAAGCATTCCTTATAAATTTATGAGCCACACCCCCATACTGAAGATAATATTTGAAATGGCTACATAAGATCCCAGTTTAAGCTTCTATATTTATAGAATACATTTTATTCCATATACATTGCACATTTATTTTGTCTCTTATTTGTTATCATAATTAAGGTAGCTTTAATGTGTATAATATTTCAGATTATGCAAATTTTATGACTGCTTATATAGTACTCAAACTTTACTTCATAATGTTTTACTGATGTGAACATTTACCAGTGGTATGTAAGGACTTCTTGAATCCAGAAAAGGACACTACTCAATAGAAGTTCCAAGGGACTGAAAGACTATCCACCCCTTTGCTTTCAAAGAGAGTGAGAGTCAGAATGATCACCACTATCAGAAAGTATAGTTTTCCTTAATAGTTAGTATTTGTTTATGTATATGTCTGTGTGAACACGTGTGCAGATGCCTGTGGAAGATCTGAGACCCAAAGGAGGGTGTCAGATACCTTGGAACTAGGGTCAGATTTCCTGTGAGCCATCTGACATGGGTGCTAGGAGACAACGCTGCTCTTTCTGGAAAAGTCACAAGTGCTCTTAACTGTTCAGCCAACTCTTCCACCTCTCCAAAGCCAGTTTTTATAATAGAAATCAGAAAACTTCCTAAGACTTCTCTCTATATAGTAGCATAGGGATTCATGTCTAATTAATTGTTGGAGTTCAGGCAACATCTGTATATATGATGATGACTTATCTATATTTAGAAAAGTAAGAGTCAAGAGGAAGAATGGCATTGATTTAAACTCAAAGAAGCAGTCCAAATACTTATAAATTATCTCATATGCAACAGAAATTTATCTAGGTGTTATGTATGATAGAGAGCTGAAAACAATTTTCACCTTGAAAGTCTAATCGACTTGCAAAACTAAGTGTGGACTGGAGCATGGTTCTGCAACTCGTATTTTCAGTGACTCCGGGAGTTACATAAAGTCCTTGATTGTCTTGTCTGCCAAACAGGGTGGGTAGCAAGAGTTTTTTTGAAGATATAAATGAGATAATATGTGCAGCAATTCATAGGCGAATGTTTATCACATAACAGTACATGAAGTAGATGCCATTGCTTTGATAATGGTGTTTCTTCCATGGAATGTACATGTATAAAGGAAATAATAAATATACATAAAGCAGTTTTATTATAGCCTCAAGATGGCGATTTCAACGATAATGACAGATTTCTTGGTGAAGAATAAATAAATAAATACATATATATACATGCAAACACAAGTTGTACTAGGTATATAAAGCAATAAGACAGAGTTTTCTTTTGTTTAAGAACAGGTAAATCTTACACCCATCAGAATAGCTAAGAGCAAAAACTCAACTGACAACACATGCTGGAAAGGATGTGGAGAAAGAGGAACCCTCCTCCATTGTTGGTGGGAATATAAACTTGTACAACCACTTTGGAAATCATTCTGGCACGTTCTCAGACAATTAGGAATAGTGCTACCTCAAGATCCAGCTATACCACTCCTAGGCATATATCCAAAAGAGGCTCACGCATACAACAAGGGCATTTGCTCAGCCATGTTTGTAACAGCTTTATTTTTAATAGCCAGAAGCTGGAAACAACCAGATGCCCCTCAGTTGAAGAATGGATACAGAAATTATGGTACATTTACACAATGGAATACTACTCAGCAATTAAAAACAAGGAAAACATGAAATTTGCAGGCAAATGGTGGGAACTAAAAAGATCATTCTGAGTGAGGTATCCCAGAAGCAGAAAGACACATGGGGTATATACTCACTCATAAGGGGTTATTAGACATATAATACAGGATAAACATACTAAAATCTGAACACCTAAAGAAGCTAATCAAGAAGGAGGACTCGGGATAAGATGTTCAATCCTCTTTCAGAAAGGCAAAAGGGATGGACATCAGAAGAGGGAGAAAACAGGGAAAAGGACAGGGGCCTACGACATAGGACCTCTGAAAAACTCTACCCTACAGGGTAAATAAGCAGATGCTGGGACTCAAAGCCAAACTTTGGGCAGAGTGCAGGGAATCTTATGAAAGAAGGGGGAGATAAAAATACCAGGAGGGGACAGGAGCTCCACAAGGAGAGCGATAGAACCAAAAAATCTGAGCACAGGGGTCTTTTCTGAGACTGATACTCCAACCAAGGACCATGCATGGAAATAACCTAGAACCCCTGCACAGATGTAGCCCATGGCAGCTCATCGTCTAAGTGGATGCTCTAGTAAGGGTACACGGACTGTCTCTGACATGAACTCAGGAGCTGGCTCTTTGGTCACCTCCCCCTTAGGGGGGATGCAGCCTTACCAGGCCTCAGGGGAAGACAATGCAGCCACTCCTCATGAGACATGAAGAGGGAAGGAGCTACAGGTGGGATACAAAGTAAATAAACTGTAATTAATAAAAATAAAATATATCTTAAAAAACAGAACAGGTAGACCTAGGCGTGCCTGGGCTGCAAAAGACAGTATTACCTCTCCAAGTCCCATTCCTTTAAGAGTTACAAAAATCAGAAGGCGCCCCATCTTTTATCTACTAACTTTGTCATCTCTGTTTGTTGTACCACACAGTTAAGGATACCTGAAGTTCATTTTGTCTTGGTAGAATTTTGGCCCCTGCATATTATTGCTGGCCTAGAATTGACTACCAAGCCCCAGCTTCATTGGACTTTATGAGATCTGTCTCTTTCACCATCTCTGAAGAAAGACTTTTGTAGTTTGAGATTAGACATGGCACTGAAGAGCTCTAAGTGTGGAGCCAAATAAGATAGAGGCTGGAAATGCTGCAGTGGATGTCGGTAAACTGCAATTGATGAACACTCTCCTCCCCATCCCACCCCCAAGCCATTTTCCTGGTATGGGGTCGAAGCTGCTCTGTTTCAGTGATATGTGCTGACTTCTCCCATCCTGGAGCCCATGCATTGAATGCCTCCAGCTTTCAAAGGAATGAGGATAAATTAACTGTTCTTTTAAAGTACTAATGCTTTAGGCTCTTGTGAAATAAAACCTTAGCTGAATGGAAAATATTATTGTCTTCCTGATTTCAAAAGTTACTTGTTTACCTGTTTCTCATAAAGCACAGGGTAATTTGTGGTTGGGAAAAAGATATTCTTTGTCTGATGGGTTTCATTTCAGCACCACAGACTTCTCTGAAGATTGCAAAGATGTTCTATTGCTACACATTTATACAGCTCACCCTGAGGAAGAAGAATTAGTGTCTGGTAATACCTTCCTGCCTGCCAATTTTCCCTCACTGATTCAACCTTTGGAACTGATTTTATCAATGTATCAGCACATTATTCAGGGGGGGGATGTTATTACAGCAAGGCTTTCACAAAGGCTGATGATTCATACAGACACTGTTCAAGACTTTTTAATCACACTGAATAAAAGAAGTGAATGTTGTTTATGCCTGGAATTTTGATGAAAACTAAAATATTAAGAAGATGTAGGAGAAGTCCAGGTCTTGAATCTATGTATACAGACATTTCTTCTGAGGAAGAAAAGCTAAGAATGTTCACACACACACACCACCACCACCACCACCACCATCAACAACAACAACAACAAAACCAGTTCTATCCTGATGGGCAAACATGAATCAAGTGAGAGAGGTGAGGATGTGTGGAAGACAATGAAGTGTTGAACCTCTTCTCTATAGTGTCCTCCAGTAGAAGAAATCCCAGCATTAGGAACAGAGGCCTGAGTTCCCATCCCTTAGCTTTCTGGCAACTGAATATCCCCAATGCTCATGTTCCTTGCTTGTTATCTTTCATTTCCCCAATTGTTCATGATCATCAAAGGCTAGTGAGTTCCTTATAGAACTTACTTGTGTTACACATATTCAATTACTGATGAGCCCAAGTCAGAATCTCAGATTCTAAGTGAATCATGGGTACATGTGGGTGAACACGTTTGTGTTTGTGAGTATGTGTGTATATGTGGTCACGCATGACTGTGTACACAAATGTTTGTAAGTGTTTGCACATCTGCACAGGCAAGAGTTCAATCTCAGCTGTCATTTCTCAGAAGCTTTCCACCTTGGGTTTTTGTTTTCACTTTTGAGATAGGGTCTCTTAATGGGACCTTAGAATTGCCAAGCAGACTATGTTTGGCAGCCATAGGTCCTCAGGAACTCACCTGACTCTGTCAGCAAAGCACCTAGTTGTTAAGAGCATGTAACCATGCCCAGTTTTTATGTGTATATTGTAGAGCTGACTCAGTACCTTGTGGTTGTAAGCATTTTTAAACTGAGCGTTTTTTTCCCAGATCCAGGGAGAATCTACTCACTGTGAGGCCTGAGGCAGTCAAACCCATTGGAGGCATAGAGGCCTTGGGATATTAGAATAAGCCTTCTGGACAAAGAGGGCAATGTCAGCGGACTGTACTAAATAAAGAGAAGACACACCACTTTGCAGTAGTGAGGACATTACAAATACAAAGGGTTTGTATCCAACTAGATGTGGATTTGAACCCTGTTTCCCGGTTCATGAACTTCAGAATCATGGCCAAACTTTTGTTTTTATTTTAAGGATGTAGCAATGTTGCATGCGTGCACATCTGTGTATCACATGAATGAATGCCTTGTATCTATAGAGGCCAGAAGATATTGTCACATCCCCTGAACTGAAGTTACAGACAACTGTGAGATACCATGTAGATAATAAGAATGGAACCCACATTCTCTGCCGTAGGTTCCAGTGCCCTTAATGACTGAGCCTTCTCTCCAGTCCTATAGGCAAGCCTTTTTAATCTCTTGTTGGTCCTGGTTCATTAGTATAAAGTAAGGGCAACTCCTTAAAATGGAGTGGGAATGATTCCATCATATAAAATATGGATAATAAAGTATTATATGTGCCAGAGGGACTGTTTCAAGGATGATTGGGAAGAGTGGCAGTAATGACAGCTGTAGTAGCAATAACCTTTAAGAACATAATCCTCAGTCATTCTGAAGTCTCTGAAGTGATTCTTTTCTTGGTGGTCCTGTTGATGGAAGCCATATTCTTTATCTTTGGCCCTTAATCTCTATCTAGGGAACTCATAGCACCCTTTTTTATGGAGACAGGATCTCTTATAGCTTAGGTTGTCTTGAATTTACTGCAGAGCTAAGAATGACTTTGAACTTTAGGGTAGTGGAATTATGGGCGTGTGCTACCGTACCTAGTTTATGTGGTGCTGGGGATCAAACTAAGGTCTCCTGTGTGCTAGACAATCACTCTAACAATGGTTGCATCCCTAGATCAATAGCTGCTCTTTAAAGTTTTTGTTGTTGTCTGCCTGTTGAGGTTGAATAGATCTCAATGTACTTGCTGTGCTACTATATTCCAAGTGTGTATCAGTTGGGCAAGTTGACAAAAAAAAAGAATTATTTGTTTCATAGTGTTATTTAGAGAATGAAAGAGAACACTCTATATTAAAAAGACTTTACCCAGTCTTTGGAGCATGCTCAATAATGATGCTTCCTGAGGTATGGAAGCAAGACTTCCTTTCATGGGGTTGCGTCTGGCATAGAATTTCTTGATGTTAAAATTGTATTTGACTTGGTAGGACATGTATAATAATAACTCCCCTCCACCATTGAGTGTTCATTTCTTGAAGTGGCACCATTGGCTGCCATCTTCCTATTTTTTGTGGATAATGACCAAGTTCTTACAGCCCATTTAAGGTCTATATGCTCAAGACAGAAAAACCTAGACCACTGTCTCTCAAAATCTGGTTGAATCAACTACAGTGGAAGCACATGAAAGAAATTGAAAGCCTGAAGTCTCACCCTCATCCTACCGAAACAGACCAATCCTCATAGTAATCTGTTATTGCTGCAGTGTTCATTGGCATATACTTTCATCCCTATTTGATTGTTATGGTGTTCTGCGTGTTAAGCTGTATATTATCGTTTTCCAAGAGAGAACTGAATCCTTGAAAAGTTGAGTGATTTGCTGGAGGTCACACATCTTGCTTAATGGCAGGACCAGGATTAGATTGCCCCGGACCTAAGATTCCATTTCCTGACAGCACACTGCAGAGCTGTGTCCTTTGCAATTTGATCTGCTTTGCTTTCTATAGAGTCTGCTATCCATTTATCATTCCTTTACCTCCTCCTCAAATCTCAGATGGTTAACTGTATAGAACTGCATGTCTTTGATATTTCATCAACTGCAACACAGCAAAATCCAAAACGACTTAGTAAAATAATGATGAAAGATTTATATGCCAATATGAATGACTGTTGGTTCTGTGTTGTGAAACCTTTGTGCTAGTATTTCAGCTTTCTTGTGCAAATAGTTGCTGTACTTCAGTGGCTCCCTTTCTAACTTTAATTGCTTTGGTTTTATCTGGGGCCCTTGTTTTATAACACAGGTTTTTTTGGTTACTCATGTGCAGAGATTCTGAGTCTTCCCAATTTGACTCTCAGGCTAGGGATAGTGAGATTGCCTGGTTTCAAATCCAGCCTCTGCCATTGTCTAACATGCTGCCCTTGTGTTTTGCTTTTTTCAACTTCAAAACAGGACTGACTGACTGAGTGATTTTCTGTCAATATAAGGTCACTAGAATCCTTACATATCATATAAATATAAAGCGTTAGTAATGTACTGAACTCACAATTTAGTGATCAAGAGATGTTAATTAGGTTTCTTTTAAATCTAGGATCTTTATTATGGTTACTAAATGGTCATCTATATTAAAGGAAAGGTATATGCATGAACACACATGTATCTCCAGATGAACCAAATCCCCCTTTAAAACTTAGCATTCGTGTTATCTTGTTCTTGAGGTATTTCTCATCTTCTTCTAGACTTGGATCACTGTTCCTTTTATAATACATCCGCTTGCCTGCCTCTAGAGTAGAAAGGATTTAATTCTGCACCAGATTTTAGTAATTTTGTGTGTGTGTCTCTCTCCTTAACTTGCCAGCCCCCAAAGACATTAACAGCCATCTTGCACTTCTGCTGATGTTTCATACAGCCACAACTCCTAATCAGTGCTTGGACCTCTGTAATTTTGTAATCCACCTTTGCTGTGTTGTGCTGAAGTCCTAGAAGTGAGAAGCTTCCATGGAACCACTCCAAATCATCATCACTTTCCTCTCTCAGGCTTGAACAAGCACTGGGAAGTATTAGGTCTTCTATGCTTCTTTTCTTCTGTAGTCAGATTGAAGGGAAATCTTCAGAAAAAGACAGAATTGGGTGGAACACCACCCCCACCAAACCACCAATGGTTGCCATTATTTAGGGAAAAAAAATTAACCAGATGGAAGACATTTTCTGAAATGGTATATTTAGTTCTTGGAGGAAGAAACAAGGCCATCCCTGTAAGTGAGTGTCCATTAACTTGGAGTGTAGGGGAGATTCCACTTGACCTAGGGGTGAGTTTCTGTATGGTAATCTAATAGAGAAATAAGGGAGGAACTTTGCCTTAAGTGCAAATTAAATAGGAGCATCACAAATTTTCTTCTTTTTTAACTGGCTGCATAAGGGTTTATATTCAGTTTGAGTCTCCAAAGCTACACTTGATAGGATAGAGATTTGAATCCTGAGAGAAGAAATGCACTCATGTCACATCATGAACTCCCAGACTGCTGATGCTGAAGAGAATTTTAAGGGTCATTAACACTAAGAAGGAGTGCTCTCGTATACTTGTTCTTTTGCTGGTTCTGCTTTGTTTGCTTCTTTTCTTCTTTCTTTGGCAAAATGTTCATGTGCCTAAATTGCTTGTTTCCTTGTTTTCCTTAATTATGTATGCCCTGCTCCAAACTTCTGAGTATTTTGAGGGATTCAAACTCACACTCTTTCACTAACACTTTTGCTACCTTGAACATATCAGTTATACTCTTGGAAAACAAATTCTTTTCATACAAAGGCCAAATTGGGTTGAAAGAACTTTCAGATTCCTTTTAAGCTCAAATACAAGAGATTCTCCATGAAATAGAATTGTACTGTTCCTTTTTAAGGAAAACCCATTCTTACCTGATGCTGAAATTCTGGCATCCCAGTAAGCCAGGTAACAAAATTGTCTTGCAAAGTATTCAAGGACTTCAAGAGCCAGGGTATACTCTGACTATGTTCCTCATATTAAATTTATTTTTGTATTCTAAGTGACTTCAATTTCTAGACAGCTCACATTCCACATGAACATGTTGTGTGACAGGCATATACTGATTAAGACCTATTTGGAGAATTCTTATTTTTCCTGATGGAAATCCAAATGTATTGATTGTTTTATCTCCTTCATAAAATATTGCTTTCTTGTCTGTGATGGATGACAACTCTCCATACCACATCTCCCATCTGGACATAGGGGAACACAGACAGTTCCATGTTTTGTAGACTAAGCCATTAGCTGTGACAGGCAGCTCCAAGCCCTCAATGACCCTGTCATAGCCTTAACATGTTCAAACTGTGCAAGATTAGACATGTCTTAGCTGCAAGTTGATGCTTAAACTGATGGCTCAGTGGAAAAAACCTTTGAAAATGACAGGGCCATCTCGAAAGTTCCTATACAGGGTGGGCCCTGGAGAGATTTGAGAGTAGTACCAGCTGTCTGTAATGTGTGTTATCTCTCCAAATAACAGTGCAATAAGAAGTTCTGAGAAAAAAATTAAGACATAAATGTCTATTAGCTAAATAGAATGCATTTTTCCTCTTTCTTGGAATTTCTTTTAAAAATACTTATACTTTCACTAGGTGTTTGTATTTCACAGGGTACTTTCCCATGCACTCGATCATTTGATGCTTAAAATTTGCTCTTCGGAGGTAGATTTCATGTTTTCATTGTGTTACAAATGAGTGACAAGGCCTCATTTTCTTTTTATTTTCTTGGCCATGTTGCTTACTCTTTTAAGCTTAAGGGCATGGCTTCTAGTCCAGGCCTTCCAGTTTCTGGGCTGCTCAGTTATCTAAGTTTATAGTAAGCCCAAAGACCAAGTAGTTATAACAATTTTGGCTTATTGAGGCCAGGTAGTTATAACAATTCAGGTTTATTGAGCTCTTCCTGTGTTCCATGCCATTCATGCAACTCTTACTTAATTTTCATAACAATTTAATGAAGACAATAGAATTATTATTGCCTTTATTTTGCTGAGAGATAAAATGAGGCACAGAAAGGTTAAAGAACTTCTCAGGGTTTCATGTTAGTACATGACAGAGTTAAGGGTTCAACTCATTTAACAAAGTAGGAAGTATTATCTGTTATGTGTTATTGTAGGCAACCAGGGTCTTATCCTTAAAAAAACACACATACACACATTAAGAGTAGAAAGAAATGAGTGGATTTGTTTACTGTGTTACTGCTAGCACCATGTGGCGAAGGAGAAAGTATTGTTTTAAGCTTAAGTCTTGTAAGGGGCCATAAAGAGCTGGTGTGGTGCTAGCATAAAGCAACATATCTACCGGTCCATTTGAATGTGTTCTGCTATTATTATCATCTACTGTTCCTCCAGGTAATTTTCAGCTGAATCCCTGGCAACACTCACCAATTTTTTTGGATATCACTCTTCTCTATAGATGAGACATGTAAGGTTGTAATAGAAAGACATTTCATAATTAGCACCATTTATTCCTCATGTACTTCTGAAAAGAAGCTTATGGCTCTTAACAGAAGCCATCATTAAGTGATGGAGTGACAAACACACCTGGATTGTAGTTGAAGACATGCAAGAGGAAGGAGATATGAGCAGTGGCATTTCTATCAAGAGTTTGGAGTGGGAGTAATTTCGAGCATTTCATAAGCACTGTGTGTATGGCTGTGGGGCTCCCAAAAAACACATGGCTTCTGTCCTCAAGGATCAAAAATCTACTAGCATTAAAATGATCAGTGAACTTGAGCATCCAATTTGGCTTTGAATTCAAGCCAGACAATAAGTGAAATGTGATGGATGGTTCAGTACCTATCTGCTAAGTGTAGTAGTGTCTGTTGTTCACAAAAGATATGCTTCTGTATCAGGCTAAATAATGATGACAAATTATTATTTTATATCAATAATAGCCGACATTCTTTGAGGGTTCATCATGTGCCAGCTATTGCAGCAGGTAAAGGGCATGCATCATGCCATTTAATCCCCGTAAGTATATTCATGGTGTACATCTAATTACCCTCTTGTGAAAAATGAAGCAATGAAGGTAAGGAAGAGTCACCACGTGCATGCATACATAATATAAGGGGGGATATTCCTCAATGAAATTTTCACAAAGGTTTCATATCTGTCTTTGACAACGCCATCATACAAAACTTTGTGTCATTTCTGTCTTTCCTTCCATTCCAAATTATTATACAAATTCTAAAGGTACCAATTATAGCCATTGTGCTTCAATATTGACATTCTTGCCCTAACAATTTAGAAGACACAGAAACTCCCCTCACATGGGCTGGGTATAGAAAACCTCCCTTTGTCAAACAACAAGATGAGCCAAAATAGGCGCTTCATCGTCTCTCTTTTTCAAGAGGAGAGGAGAGTTACACGTAAAGGAATGATTGGCCTGAGAAATGGCAGGACTTTAGATCCAAGCCTCCAAGATTCAGACACCCTCTATGTCCACTTCCAGGACTGGCTTCCAAAGATATCCTGGTATATGTCACAAACATGTTTAATATCAGTCCTGTTGTACCTGGAATTTAAGATGAGAGGGAAGAAAGATTAAAGACCTACATGAAGAGCCAGAGAGGACAAGATGAAGTTAGTTAGGCCAGTGACTGGTATCCTCCTTAATATAATCTGCTTCCTCTAATATAATCTGCTAGCTCTGCCTTTTTTTTTTTTCCTGCGTGTCATTTTGAGGAGTCACAAAATGACACACCTGTTTTGTGGAGACATTTAGCTTTGATAGAATTTTATTCCTTCAGCATGAATGCATTTCTCACACATGCATACTTTCAAGAGCATGCTCTCTGAAATCACCTGGAATGTGTTGGAACTAGGTATTTGTTCATTATCTATGTGCATATAAGTTAACTTCCGAACTTCAATTTCTTTACTAAATCATAAACAGAGTTGACCACAAAAAGTGCTGCGTGTAGATTCCCTGAAATCAAATATGGCTCTTCATATTATTGTCTGGTCCATAATGAGCAATAAATGTAGCTCTAATCACTGAACTTTGGGAGTCATAATGTGTGCACCCAGCCAAGTTCAGCCACATGCCTTCAATAAACGGACTAAAGGAGATAATTGAAAGATAGAAAGCAAAAAATGGAGATTTATTCCACGAGCCCACATTGGGAAGAGAGACAGAGATCCATGAAATTCTCCCAATCACTCTCTGGGGTCTTGAAGTGAGACTAAGGTTTAAATAGAGGTCAGAGAATATGTACATCTAAGGAGTCATGGCAAAGGTGTGGTCCTGCCTACCTTTGACCCATCCTTGTCTGTGCTTCAATCTCATCCTCTAAGGTGGCTGACAAGTTGTTAGAACTGCAAAATCTCTTTTCAGAAGACAAGTTCCTTCTCTGTTTGGGGGCTTTTCCTTCTAACAGCAGTAAGTTCCTGGAAAAATTGCAATTTCTTTGGCGGTCCACTGTTTCAGTATTCAAATTGATTGGGCAATGTAAGTATTTTCTTCACTTCTGTCAGGCCCTTTAGAGTCCTAGAAGTTTTTGTGTAACATTTTTTGCACGTTCATATTTGTTCTTAACTGTTTAGAACACAGAACAATCTCTTCGATCATCATAAAATTATTTACTCTTCATCCTCTACAATATTCACTATTTTAGATTGAACTATCAGTGGATTTTAATACACTGACAATATTGTGGAATTAGCATCACTATAGTTCCGAAACATTTACAATCACCCCAAAGTGAGACAACCTACCTGCTAATCCACCACTCACTATCTTTCACTTACGAGATTACTTACTTTCCAAATTTGGTTCTGATACCATGCCATTCCAGAAACCTGAGGAGTTGAAGGAGATAAATTCTAGGTGGTAAAACTTTTCTTTTATTATTTAATTATTTTTATTTTTATTAATTACAGTTTATTCACTTTGTATCCCCCCTGTACCTCCCTCCGTTCTCCCCTCCCAACCCCACCCTCCTTCTTCCCCACCCGTGTTCCTCCTCCAGTCCACTGAAAATGGAGGTCCTCCTCTCCTTCCTTCTGATCTTAGTCTATCAGGTCTCATCAGAGGTGGCTACATTGTCTTCCTCTGTGGCCTGGCAAGGCTGTTCCCTTCCTCAGGGGAAGGTGAGCAAAGAGCCAGCCCCTGAGTTCATGACAGAGACAGTCCTTGTTCCCATTGCTATGGAACCCACTTGGACATTGAACTGCCATAGGCTACCCCTGTGCAGGGGTTCCAGGCCATTTCCATGAGTGGTCCTTGGCTGAAGTATCAGTTTTAGAAAAGAACCCTGTGCCCAGACTTTGTGGTTCTGTTGCTGTCCTTGTGGAGCTCCTGTCTTCTCCAGGTCTTACTATCTCCCACTTCTTTCATAAGATTCCCTGCACTCTGCCCAAAGTTTGGCTATGAGTCTCAGCATCTGCCTCAATACCCTTCAGGGTAGAGCCTTTCAGAGGCCCTCTGTGGTAGGTCCCTGTCCTGTTCCCTGTTTTCTCTCTCCTCCGATGTCCATCCTCTTTGCCTTTCTGAATGGGGATTGAGCATCTTAGCCATAGTCCTCCTTCTTGATTAGCTTCCTTAGGTGTACAGATTTTAGTATGTTTATCCTATATTGAATGTCTAGTATCCACATAGAGTGAGTATATACCCTGTGTGTCTTTCTGCTTCTGGAATACCTCACTCAGGATGATCTTTTCCAGTTCCCACCTTTTGCCTGCAAATCTCATGATTTCTTTGTTTTTTTTATCGCTGAGTAATATTCCATTATGTATATGTACCATAATTTCTGTATCCATTCCTCCACTGAGGGGCATCTGTGCTGTTTCCAGCTTCTGGCTATTACAAATAAAGCTGCTACAAACATGGTTGAGCAGATGTCCTTGTTGTATACTTGAGCATCTTTTGGATACATGCCTAGGAGTGGTATAGCTGGATCTTGAGGAAGTGCTATTCTAATTGTCTGAGAAAACACCAGATTGATTTCCAAAGTGGTTGTATAAGTTTACATTCCCACCAGCAGTGGAGGAGGGTTCCCCTTTCTCCACATCCTCTCCAGCATGTGTTGTCACTTGAGGGTAAAACTTTTCTTAAAAATCAGTAACATATTCCCAATCAGAAAAAAAAAATAAATTTTTAATGTCCAAATGTTGTTTTATGGGAGAAGAGAGTGAAAAATCCAAAGTAATGAACTTTCTTTATGGCCATTACAGAAATTGACTCTGATATTTATTCCTTATACCTTACATTATTTTCTTATCTTGTAACTGAAAGAGAAAGGAGACCCGTGTTTTTGAGTAAGTGAAAGGGTAGATTTTTTTAAAAATTGTCCTGTGAACAAGTGGTGAGAAAGCCAGGAGGAAGGTTAGCAGGTCAGCCTCTTTGCAGTCAATTTCTATCGTGACACATTCCAGGAGAGGAATTTCAGTCTTGGGAAGTACCAGATAACCCTCAGGGGAAACGTGGCCCTTTGAAGTTACTGATTGTCTGTTTCTGCAGCTGCTGATCAACTCACACCACCTAAACTAGAGGGGCCCCACTCACCATCACTCAGGTTCAGTCTCGCTGAGCACTACATTGCAGTGGAACAATGCATATTAGCAACCCACAGCAGCCTGTTTGAGGAGCAGACTTCATAAGTCACCTATCCTGGAGACAACAGGGAAACTTCAGTTGTCTGTGTCTTCAAGAACTGGAGAGAAGGACAAGCAGTAAAGAGTATTCATTGGTGAAAATGCTGTGGTATTTGGCGAATGGCTGTGAAGACTATGTGTGAGCCACTTTGCACTGTGGGCTCATGGGGCTACTTCTGGTGCCCTTGAGAACTAAAGGGCTAAGCAGGCTTCTTTGCTTGGTGACTATTGTTTGATGCAGAATTTTTTTTGGAGGGGGGCAAGTTATTGATGCTTTGGTCACTGTGCCATCATATTACAAAGTATAATTTCTTTTTAGAAAACAATGTGCTTTTTAGAGCAACTTTGATAACAGCTTGCATGTGTGTGTGCGCGCGCGCGTGCACGAAGGCATATTGATGATAAAACCTAATGTCCTGTATGTGTTCAAAGAACACTTGATAGATCAATTATACTTCTAACCAATGCTGAAGTTTTTAAAGCCATAAAAGGAAGTAAGTCAGGACTAAAGTACTTGGGAAACCATACTTTGATTTGGTGGTTAATGAGGTTCTCATAATCCAGAAGTAAATATCTAGGAGGTGGTGACAGTTTAGTTGACTTTTGATGGAAATGTTACAGGTTAACTCCATTAGAATCATCTTGGAGAGCAGGGATGTGCCTCTGCAGAATTCAGATTCTCAATGTCACATGAAATACCTGACTCAATATGCTAACTTAAAAATTAATTAAAATGTGTTTAAGATGCAGATTTCTGGGTCCCTAAATCAGAAATGTTGCTGGTATTAGAAAGAAACATTTAAGCTGATAACCCTGAGTAGCTTGATCTTGGATTTGAAAACAGAGAAATAGGGATCTCAGGAATTCTGGGAATGGGAACTGGAAAAGGCTAAATTGAGAGACAGAAAACTCTACTTTCCAACACGATTTTAGTCTTTTAACTGGTTTATTGAGGGCTAATGGACAGCCTACCCTTGTATGATAACAGGATCAGAGTAAACTGATTATTCATAAAGTTATATGAGCAAGTTACACTAAAAATGAGTGATTATGAAATAGGGCTTCTTGCTCATTTCTGTTTATGCACACTTTCTACTTTACCAAGAGACTTAAATAAGTGGCCATTATCTGTTATTGAAAGCACATTAAGTGAAGTTCTTGGACAAGCTTTGACGGTTATAGTTTTAAGTTCATCCATGAGATTAAATTTGAAAACTATGTATTATTGAAGGCTTAATAAATAAAAATTTCTAAAAGTCTCATGCTCAAGGGTATTTTGTTTTCCTCATGTTTGTTTGAATTGAGGAAGAATGAAATTTTACCTCCTATTTACATGATAGGTGACTTAGTAGCTCCCACTAAATTTGCCCTTTCTGTTCCTGGAATAAAGTATTTATTAAAAATCAAACTGCATTGTGGATGGAAGTAGAATCATTTTTTTTTTATTTCTGTAGTTAGATTGTTTCCTACAAATGAGCCTGAAATAGTCTAGTTTTAATGTCCTTTAAAAAAGAAATATTTCACACAGAGGGGACAGTTTCTGCACAGCTCAAGTCTTATTTTGGTTTATGTTTATCTCAAAGCATTTAAAGCATCTAAGTAGCCCTTCCTAAAATTTGACCTCTAGCTAAGTGCAGGGAAGAGAGAAAGTGAAAGATAGCCCCTACCTAGAGCCTGAGGTTTCTCTCCCTCCTTCTTTGTTTGCTCTTCAGGATATCCTGCATTCATTCTGTAGTCTCACATCTACCCATGCCCTATTTATATGTCCAGATGACATAGACCAGATTACACCTCTGTTTCCTGACAGACGGTGGCTCATGTTTTCCGTGGGGATTAAATGAAATTCCAGGACTGCCTTGGTGGCCCAAATCAAGAATGTGATCCCATCACTGTAATCTTGAGGTTTGTGTTCCAAACCCTCCGGGACTCCCTCTTCTTTATTCCTTCTCTGAGATGCTGACTTCTATTTCTTGGGACGTTCCTTTGCTGATAACACATTTGAGGTGAGTTAAAATGTCCTCCTCCCACAGTCTCAGCTTCCTGTTCCTAAGGGTGAGTTACACAAATGGTCCTAAATAGTTCCAGCTGTTAGGGTTTCCCAGAGGATGCTCCTTATGAAGTGTTTTTCCCCCCTTTGGTAAGTCTGACTGCTTCTCAGGAGGCTGCAGGCTTTATCTGGGACAGACAATACACATCTACATCTTCATGGTGTATTAAGCACTCTTTGAGATCACTCTTGACAATCTTATATCCAATAGCATTTTCCCAGTTGTAACTGGAATAAACAAAAAATGTGCCTAGTTCTTTTATTTTGTCCTCTTTTATTTTTATTCTTATTAATTACAGTTTATTCACTTTGTATCCCCCCTGTACCTCCCTTCATCCTCCCCTCCCAATCCTACCCTCCCTCTTCCCCACCTATGTCCCTCTCAAAGAGAGGTCCTCCTCCCTTTCACTCTGACCCTAGTCTATGAGGTCTCATCAGGATTGGCTGTATTGTCTTCCTCTGTGGCCTGGTAAGGCTGCACCCCCCTGAGGGGGAGGTGATCAAAGAGCAGGCCAATCAGTTCCTGTCAGAGACAGTCCCTGTTCCAATTACTGTGGAAGCCACTTGGATACTGAGCTGCCATGGGCTACATCTGTGCAGAGGTTCCAGGCCATCTCTATGAGTGGTCCTTGGTGGGAGTATCAGTCTCAGAAAAGACCCCTGTGCCCAGATTTTGTGGATCTGTTGCTGTCCCTGTGGAGTGCCTGTCCTCTACAGATCTTACTATCTCCCAAACAAAAAAATGTGCCTAGTTCTTTTGTCCGTCATTCTCGGTGTATTTAGGAAAATGTCTCTTCACTTCCTGAAAGACACACACTAGACAGGAACACACAGTGTGTTGAGGGGGCTGGGTGAAGAAGGTTGGGGCCAGAGAGGAAGACAAAAGGCTGACAGAACAATGAAGAAAGTGATGTCACAATTAGGCCAGAAAGCCACGTAGCCAGCAAGGGTTTGTTCAGAAGAGAAGAAGAAGCCTGTACCGGACCAACTGTGAAATTAGAGGATAAGCAACCTGGAGAAAAGACTGCCAGAGATATCACAGAGAATTGTGATAGACCAGTAAATGATAGAGCAGAGCAGAGGAAGACAATGCAAGAGAATGAGAGAAGGAAAAAAGGAAGGAGAGCAAACAAATGCAGGACAAAGAAATTAACTGGAAAGTCTCAGATAAGGAACCACTCTCCTCTGTGCTTCAAATGAATCTTCAAAATCACTAGTATCTAACCACTTTAAAGCCCCAGAGGCGATCCTTGAAGACTTTGATGGCAGAATGCTTTCCTGCAATTCAGGAAAACCCAAGTTCAATCCCCAGTACCCCAGATGGTGGGTGTGGTCATGCTAGGTCAAGTGGACAGCATTCCACAACTTGGGTCTGGTTTCCTGGCCTTTAACTAGTTCCCAGTACTTGGGAAATGCAGGAAAGAGGATCAGGAGTTCAAGGCAATCCATGACTATATATGGAATTGAAGGCTTGACTGGATTACATGAAACCCTATTTCTCCCCAAAGTGAAAAAGAAAAGAAAGAAAGAAAGAAAGAAAGAAAGAAAGAAAGAAAGAAAGAAAGAATGAAACTGCCCATGCACAAGTGAAAAATATATATATATATCCCTTCTTTCAATGTATTTTGAAATTTTGGAATAAATTCTATTACATTTCAGAGAAGGAAACCGGATGATTTTGCAACATGCTTGAAAACCATGAGAAGAGATGAGTAAAATGCTTTGCTTTCGTGAATCCCAAATACTAGAGATGGATAATTGTCATAGATTCATGCTTGTTAAAATATTATGTTCTAGGTAGGCAGTAGTGGCGCACACCTTTAATCCCAGCACTCAGGTGGCAGAGGCAGGTGGATCTCTCACTTCAAAGCCATCCGGGTTTATTGTTGAGAATATAAACATGTTCTTGTTTTGGTCCCAGGTATGGGATATGGGACCAATTCAGATGATCAACAGAAGCAAATCATTTGCCTCATGCAGGCTCTGAGAGGAGCTCTTTGCCAGCTGAAGATAGTTTAAATCTGAGGACCCTGGAGAGAGAATAAATGCCAGAGCCCAAAGAGTGTGGAGGAGTTCAGAGAAAAAACAATATGGTTGATGATTCTCCCCATCCCTGTGGCTCCTGTTGATGTTGATGCAGTGAGACAAGAAGTTGGAGATCTCCTGAAACAAGGACAGGACTAGCTCAAAGGAACCCAATGACCCTAACCAGCAGGAAGCAGCTAAGAGAACTGTGCTCCTCTCTTCCACTAACCCCTTCTCTCTCCTGCTGGGTGTTGGAAGGGATTTGTATGAAGTAAGGAGAGATATAAAAAAATGTAAATAAAAGTTTTTTAAAGTATCCCAACAGTCTACAGAGTGAGTTCTAGAACAGTCAGGGCTACACAGAGAAACCCTGTCTCGAAAAACTGATAGATAGATAGATAGATAGATAGATAGATAGATAGATAGATAGATAGATAGATAGATAGATAGATAGGGCATGTTCTAGGGCTGAGATATGACTCATTGGTTAGGAGCATTTATTGCTCTTCTAGAGGACACTGATTAGATTTCCTACACCCATATGGTGGCTGGCAACCTTCTATACCTCTACTTCCAGGCTTCTGCAGCCACCAGACATAAATCAGGCATACATGTAGGCAAAACACTCATCCACATAAAAATAATGGGATCTGCTAGTGATCTCAGTGCTGGGTAGAGGTAGGAGCATCCATGGAGCCCAACCTAACTTATGCAATGATTTCCAGGTTGTATTTGAGGTTCTGTATCAAAAAATTAGTTGGGCCTGATCCAGACAGACACCCAGTGTGACTACTTTTTCCCATAATGAGTATTGATTGTATATGGAAGAAGAAAGAGGAGGAGCCTTCCAGGGGTGATTCCTGCCAAGTGGCACCTCAGCCAGGTACTCAACATCATCAACCATGAATCATGTTAATGGGGGAAAGGTCAGAAAAAATTCATCAGAGGAGTAGTCTATAACTATACTCTTCAATTATCAAGTAATAGTAGTAGTAGTAATAATAATAATAACAACAGAAAAGCCTGAGAAATTGCTGTAGCCAATAAGAGCTTAAGGAGATGTGACATCTAAATGGACAGAACAAGTAAAAACAAAAAATGAGAATAAAATATAGACTATAGGTATAATAACATACCACTAATAGCTCACAACTCATAACAAAGGTATTTACAAAGCTAAGATATTAATAATGGAGTAAAGTGACAAGCATTGATGCAGCTCAGGGGCACAGTGCTTAGCCTCAAGTTCCATTCATAGCACTAAAAAGAAATTGCTTTTCTTTGGCTTGACACAATCCACCTGAACTGTTTGCACTGTGTACAAGAGAATATTGGGCTATGTATGAAACCCCATTGTAACATAACAAAAAGCATGAGAGCCTCAGGTGGGGAATGTGGGAACTTTCTGTTCTTCCCATTTTTTTTTTCTAAATCTAAAGCTATCATGAAGTATGAAATATTTTAAAAATATTTTTTGGATGAATGTTTTCATACTCCCTGAAATTCCACACCCATACTTCAATTTCTTTGCCATACTTGTGGCCCTAGCTCCAAATGCAAAACAGGTCCCTAGCACTGAGTTTCCTGAGAGAACTCTATGCATGCAGCCTCAATGGTCAGTGTGCTTTGTGTTTGTATATAAAGTCAGGCATGGTGGCTAATGCCTATAATTCCAACATTTGGGATATCGAAGTAGAGATTGCCTGAGATCCTGTCAAGGAAGGTAAGAAATAAAGGAGGGAAAGAAAGAACAAGGAAGTGAAAGGAAGAAAAAAAGAAAGGGAAAGAAGGAGGGACGGAAGGAAGGAAGGAAGGAAGGAAGGAAGAAAGGAAGAAAGGAAGGAAGAAAGGGTTAGTGGGTGGGTTACCATACAACCTCCTGCACTGTACTACCACCCTGGCAGAGAGCATAAGCTCTCACTATCTGGACCTGCTTTTAAAAACCTGGACCTCTGCCCTAGAATGTGCTAAGACAGAAGTAGGTTTTGGCCACCTTCTTGCTCTCCTATTGCCACTTAACACCAATACTGATAAGACAAGACCTCTTTCTCATCCCTTCCTCCACCTGCACTCTGTTCATTGGTTCAGAAAGGCTAGGCTGCCTGTCCATGCCAGAAATCTGGGTATACACATTCCTTTTACTTTATTACCTCAGGTGAAGCTGCATCAGTGAAAGAACAGTACTGAGTAGACTTTCTTTGGCAGGAAGATTACTTTGGAGGAGAGTTGAGATCCAGAAATAGTTGATGCTGACACTAAATTGCAGAATGTGCCTTCTGCTCTTTGATGAGCATCTCTGTAAGAACATCCTTCAAAGTAGGGGCAATTGAAGCTCACTGGAGTAAGTGTGTGAATCTGGTGTCTGTCTCCTGCTAAACCAGATGCTAGAATGTGAATGCCAGTGGCACCATACACCCTTATGTAGGCATTACCTCGCTTCAGACAAATGTGGGTTTGGTTCACATCTTTTTCTTCTGGCTCTCTGAGTTGCTTAACAGTGAGACCTGGGCAAGTCACCTAGCCATCATAGAACCTGAATTTCTTGGTCTGTAAAATGAAGACACCAAAACAGAGTTGCTCTGAGGTTAAAAGAACTAGTGAACCCAACCCACAGGAAAGATGCCTACTAGGTGACAGTCTTCATCAGTGAAGGGCTACAGCTTAGAACCAGGATAGAAAACTTTCACTAGTAACTGTCTTCAGAATGACCCTGGAGATGCTGGTTGCCTAGAACCCACTAGCCTTCCTACATAATACATGAGAATTAGTTCAAGAATAAAAGATTCTCTTGGGAGACTCCTGGAAGAAGCTTCGTGGAAAATGGTGGTTTTCCAAGGTGATACCCCACATGAATGTCACTTCTTACCCTCTTTTCAGGCTCCCAGAATGAAGGGGGTCCCTAAGAAGAGGTTTCTAGAGAAGAACAGCTCTGGAAGTTTAGCCATGCTTTCTTTAGCTGTTTGGGGGTGCATATAGTATTCTTTGAGTTAGAATGTATGATGATGTCACTCTAGACTTTGCGCTTAGGGCCTTGGGAGCCAGGGGCAGCAGCACACATCTGCCTGCCTTCCCAGGTGCACTTCTGAGTATGCTTTGATGGAGTTCTGTTCTGTTTTAATGACCATCATAACTGAAGAGGCCTACTCTTTCCTTTTTTTTTTTTTTTTTTTTAGATTGTGCAGCTGAGGACCAGATGACGTCATTGAAAACTGGGGGATTGAGCGGGGGCTAGAAGCAGCTGTTGCCACAGGAAACAAGGCTTCCCTGCTTAGGGAACACGCTGCTCCTAATGGTTCTGTGGGGGTGGAGGTAGACAGAATGGCAGCTGTCCTTTACCCAAATCTTTCTTTGTGTACCCAGAGGTTAGGCTGAACTGTGAGTGACTAGACTGTAGATTAGGAAATCATGAAGAGCAACTCCAAAACAAATTCTTGGGCTGTAAAATCTTCATTCAGATTACTCTGCATGATATTTTTTCTACAATTTGTCTCTTTTCTCTTTATGGATAAGAGCCTGTGCCAAAGAGCTCATCCTGTGGTGAGTGTAGCATCCCTTGCCCAGACTGCTTGAAGATGCTCACCCTTTCAAAGGGCTGAGTAACAAAAGGCCTTGCAGGGTTTGTGGCTCATATTCTTTACCTCTGCTGAGTTCCACTTTGAAGAGAGAGATATTAAGCATCTAATCTCAGGGGTAAATTCTTAAGCCAAAGGTTTGATAATTTAAACTTAGGTCCCAGTTTCAGGTTGATTTTAGGGATTTGACGACAGGAGAATTTTGCTAGATACTTGAGAACTCATGATATTTCTCCAGTGCCTTGCTTCTGTAGACAATACTATGCTTATTTGGGAACTACACACATACATCCATGTTATTTTACCCATATCCCAAACTTCTGGTCCATCATACCACAGCCATAAAGTCCTGGAACCAAAGAAACCCTTAACAGATGTCTGAGGATAAAAACAAAGTGAGAAGCACTACCATACAGGTCACATATTGTTGTAGTTTAAAAAAAAAAAGAAGATTGTGGCTTTTGGTTTACTTGCTCACTTACCCCACTTCCTGCTCGAGTGATAGTGTCCAGGCAAAGTGGCTCCTGGGGTTTTCTTGGCTTTTTTTTTTTTTTTTTCCTGATTGGCATCTTCTGCTTCTCAGTAAAACCCCAAATACTTCTTCCAGAAATTCGAGTCAATCACCATTTATTGAGCACCTACCGGGTTCATTGTCCTGTTCCAAGCCCTGGAATTAGAATATGATATTACAGGAACATATGCCCCACCTGGACCTCCTCCATCTGGAGATAAGGTCTAGTGCTGTGGGAGTCTGGCTGGGAAGTAGCTTCTGTCTCCCAGTGTTCCACAGGAAATGTTAAGATGGGAGCTGTGGGTTTGTGTGGCCTCTTAAGCCTCCATTCTTGTTAATTTGCTTTTTTTTTCCTGAAACACACTCAGAAGTATCCAAAGTGGGTCTAGCTTATGTTCAAAGTTGCATGTTGAAACTTTGTTAGCTCTTTTCAAAACCCCTCTCCTATTGGTATACAGCTTCCTCTTAACACTGCCAGTTTTCTTGAAATGTTTGTCAGCTGTTCCTGATAGAATCACTTCAAATGAAAATGCTTCATTCCTAAGGATATTTTCTTTACAGCCAAGCAACTGTAACTAGTGACATTCCCCCTACCAGGCTGTAGTGACTATAGATCTTTGATACTGCTGAATGACTCTGCCAGGGGTTCCAGTGTGCTTTTATACAAGTGAATTGCCTGATTCAAATAAATCGGGCTGTGTTGCTCCTGTACTCCCTACCCCCAACTCAGTGTATTACTCCCCATAAGCATGAGACCTAAAGTCCAAAGCAGCTGGTCATTCAGCCAGCCATCTGCCTAACATATATACATCAGGTTGGTCTACCTTAACCAACTGGTGGTTGAGCTTGATTGAAAACTATGTGGTAAGTTTTGCTACAGGAATTTCTGTACCAGTCTGGCTTGGCTAGACCAGGTACTTTGCTCTACCCGGAAAATAGTGTGGGGGAGGGAATGGATTTTATTTTTGCTGTCAGAATTTTGTGAGTAGAAAGGAATGCTTTATAATTCCACTGCTGAGTGCTGCATTTACTCATCTAAGGATTTGGATATTAGCTCTAGTCCCAGGGTTGAAGAAGTTTACATTCCATCCTCAGTGCCTGGACAGGTCCCCACCTGGCTCTGAGGCATCGTGGCAAGTGCCATAATAGCGGCAAGAACAGAGCATGCCGTATGAACCAAGGAAGGAAATTTCACTGCTACTTGTGAGGGGATAAAGCCAAGAAAGGCTGCTCAGAGGAGGTGATATTCGAGCTAAGTCAGGTGGAAAAGCTATTCTAAGCAAGGGGAACTGTGTGAGCAAAGGCATTCGAGGTATTGAGGGGAACCTTGCCTGGGAAGTGGGAGAAAATTAATGACATAAAGAGTACCTTGTTCTAGAATGGTCCTTTCTAACTATGATCCAGTCATTAAGACTGAACTACATCCTGGTCAGCATTTCTAGGTTGAAGCACTGTGTGTAACTGTAGATCACTTTTTCCTTTAGTGTCAGAGGTTGGTATGAGGCCACCTTCCCTTAAATGGTGGCAACACCTGTAGCAGCCAAGGACAGCAGCTTTGTGGGAGAGAGGAGTTAAATCTGAGAGGATTTATTTTGGTCCCATTACCAGAGGTCTTTTCTGAGCGAGACTTAACAAGAGGGAAACTCCTAATGAACTCCTGAGTGTCACCAATGTGTTCAGGATTGGCTTGCAAAGCCAAAGAAATGAAAAGAAAAGGAAATCAAAGGGTCCTTCAAAAGAAAAGAGGTAGACAGTAATGGCTATGGAGTTTGGACTTGCCTGTGTCCTGATTGGCAGGCTGGAATTACAGCTTAGTTGTGTTTGAAGGGCAGTTCCCCTCTAATGCTATTATTGATACTAGATTCTTTTTTTCCCACAGAGAGAGTTATGTTGAGGAAGAAAGAAAATATTTGATCTCTGATTCACAGGCATGTTGAATGGCCCATGCAGCTGCTTTATTTTTGAAGGAAACTTCCCCTTTCTTTCTTTCTTTTTTTTTTGTCCCCTCAAAAATCAAAGAAAGTAATGTAAGATTTTTGTCTCTAACTGTGTGCCTTTCACATGCCTTTATCTTCCAAACCTTACAACCCTGCTGCTCCCTTACCATAGTGAGGAGAGGAATGTCAACCTGTAGTCTGCAGAGTGTGAAGCCTCGAGGGCCAACACCTACAAAGGGATGACAGGTGACTCTGCTCAGTAGCTTCATTCTACTTGCTGCACTGTGCCTGTCTCACCTCAGGCAAGGCAAAGATCTGAGAGCATGAAGCTAGTAGGGACCATAGAGAAAGAACACCAAGTCCAACTTGCACAAATTGGGAAGTGGAGGCCCACAGAGTTACTCTCTGTGGACCTGTTTATGGTCATGACACTACCCTTGGAGTCAAAACCAGGATTCATATTCGGTTTTCTCTCTTAGTCTTTTTACCAGTCATAGGTTGTGGTCTCACTTCCTGTACCTTTCCCTGTCGGAAGCAGGGGATAATTCTGGAAAGAGTGGGAAGTGAGTGCCATCTTTGCTACAGATGCCAAAAGGTGTAGAAAAGAGATATGGCCCTCCTTGTTGTTCTTTTCTCTAATTTGAACTGCGTCTCTCTCTCTCAGTTTACATTTTTAGTCAGCAAGCTTGCTACCTATGTCATATGCCTTGTTAGAGATTCAGTGAAGTCACCAAGTTGCAGATGAGATTCAAAGCCATGTTATAAGACCAAAACTGCCCCTTGTAACAGGTGAGGTCCTCAAATTACCAGAATCAGGCATGGTGTAGGTATTGCCTCCTCCATGAAGCATTCCCTCATATCCATATAAGGTGTACAGATCTGCCTTAGTCTTGCCCTTAAACTACTAAAAGCCATTATTTCTCTCTTCCTTCCTGGGACATGAGATCTTTGGGAACAGCAGCCATTTCTCTAAGGCATATACAAGGTCTAGGCCAAAGTAGACAATGCATGTTTTTGAGCTATTGAGGCTTCAGGTTCTCATCCTAACAAAATTTGATGCTTATTTCCTCAGCAACTCAATCATTCCAAGTAAAGCAATGGGCAAGAAATATGAGTTTTTATTTCACTTGCTGGACATGATACTCCCTGCCATTGCTGACCCAAATCCTGAACAGACACTGTCTGTGATGTTTGCCTTGTGTGAGCTAGGTTAGTCCTACAATTTCTTTCTCTCAGTGTCTGTGACAAGAGTGTTCAGGAAGCAGAGTAAAGGTGGTTTTGACAGGTGTTATGTTGTACTAAAAGGCTGGGCTTTGATTCTTTTCTGCTTCACTTGAGCACCTATAGGAAAGAGACGTTTTCCAAGGTAGGTGTAGAAGAACATGGAGATTATGAAGCTAGAGTTTCAGGTCAGAGTATTTTTATATCTTATCCAAAGATGGCATCACCACATTAACTTTTCTTGGAAATGGGCCATGAAAACAAATGTGTGCTTACCTCAGATAGGGCACAAAGGATAGACTAAAGAAACAGTTACTCAAATATGTCTTGGTGAGCCAATGAGGTTTGTTGGAGTTGCTTAGAACATGGGTGGGGAGTTGCCTATAGGAGCCAGGGCAACTTGACATTGGCTACACTACTAGTGAAAAGTCACCCTTCCTCACACTGCAACAAGGGTTGGGTTCCATGCCTTTGGTGTACTCTGAAATATCCCCTCCTCTCTATGATGATGTTAGGTGACTCCAACTTGTGAGGGTCTCATTTGAGCACTCTTAACTTCTCTAATTTTAAGATGGCAGTGGCCATGCTAGGTCAAGTGCACAGCATTTCACAACTTCGGTCTGTTTTCCTGGCCTGGGAACTAGTTCCACAGGACTAGTCCCTTCTGTTCAAATGTCTTGCTATTTCTAGAAGGTATGTATCTTGAGGAACCTGCCTGAATTATTTGATGTACTATTTTTGGGTTAGATACATTCACCCCAGAACACAATAAACATAACATTTTTTTTTTTTTTGCTCTGGAGCCAAAACTGTACAAGTTAGCCATTCCATCTTTAACTAAAACAAAAGGATGAAATCTGAAATACTGTGGAACCTGAAGCTTTTGAGCTGGGACAGAGTTCCATAGGTAGAAACTCCCTACACAGGACCCCATCTAACAGTTTTCAGTAAAACATACAAAATTATTTAAAACATCATATAAAAATAGAATCAGGCTATCTGTAGAAGTTATATCTGAAACAAATGAATTTTGAATTTAGACTGGAGTCCCATTCCAGAGAGATCTCATATATATGCAGATATTCCAAAAATCTTAGGAAAATCTGAAATTTGAAACACATAAGCATTCTCATTTTATTGGAACTATAGTAGGAGGGACAGCTAATAATGAATCATTGGAGACAAATGGCTTGCTTTTGAATTCTTACTGGCCCATGTCCATCATTCTCAACATCTGATGCAAATTCAAAGCCTTTCATAAAAATTAAAAATATAACTAAAATTTTGGCGATATGAATGAAATGTAATATCAGAATTAATAGGAAAAATAACTGATGTTCAGGCCTTACCTCAGAACTATCTCCTCAAAATGTTATGGATCAGGCCTTGACTAAATATTAAAAAGACTTCACTTGAGTTTAGTGTGTAATGCAAACTATAGGTCCAGGGAGAAGGTGGTTATGCCACTTTATCATTGTGTATCATTCAACCCAAGCTGGCTTCCAACTGAACAGCATAGCCCAGGCTGATTGTAAACCCATGACTCTATCCTGCTGTCCCTTCTCCCTCAGTACCAAGATTACAGGCATGAACATCACATCTGCTTAATGTCTGCAGTGCTAGGTAATCACACCCAAGGCTTCACGCCAGCACTCCACAGCCCTGTTCCATTACAAGGGCCTCGGAATAGTGTTGTCCCTTTGAACTAGAGTTCCTAGAATTTCTTCCAACTCTGCGATGGACAGTTCGTAACACAACATATTCTGAGAGAGGTATTCATTCTGCTGTCGTTTGGAGATTTGCTTCCATCTCCATTCTGTGTGAGTCCACATCAAACATGTGGATATGAAGTATCCGGGGAAGCAACTCTCTCTCTGGGCTGTTTCTTTCATAACCTGCAGACACCAGTTTTTCTTTGACTTCATTCAACACAGTGGGTTATCCCTTACAGTTCCAGAATATCACATATGATATGATTCCAAAGTGTTGCAATCTAGATAGCTAGGCCATATATCTGTGAATGGTATGTCTTTGATAGGTGACTCCCATACTTTGATTTTCTTGTTCTGAATCAAATGGTGGGTACCTGGTTGAACCTGATCTTTGACTTTGGAACTTTTGAATTCTGAGCTTTACCCAGAGAACTGTCAATGGAGTGGGCACTGTGATTTAATAACCTGAAGTCATTCTGGCAGTAGTTCTGTGTAGTGAAATGGCCAATTAAGTGAAAACAAGTCAGCCAATAACTGAAAACAAAATGATAATTTATATGACTGAGAATGCTTTCAGAGTCCCTCAGCAAAGCACAGCACTGTAATTTAGGATGCCTGATAACCAACTTATACCAATGCACCTGCTTAGCCATTAGTGAAATGAACTTAGCCCAAGCTGGTGGAACCAGATTTGTGGGAAGACATTGATGGGTGGCTTGGGTAAGTTCGCTTAAAATTTTATGGTAGGCTCCTATTTTCTCCTATTGTCATAACTAAAGACTTGGTTGATGTATTTAGCACAAATCATATAAGTAGTCAGTAAATGTTATCTGTCAAGCCCCAGTAAGATCATGACAGTGACTAAGATTGATTGCTCTCGTTCTTCAGTCACTGGGCAATATCTGTTTTCTTCACTCCTTGAAAAAGGTTGTTTTGGTTTGCCATTTGCTCCAGTTGAGAATATGGGATACAAAATGTGCTGTCACTTGAGATTTTGATATTAGCCATTCTGACAGGTGTAAGATGGAATCTCAGAGTCGTTTTATTTGCATTTCTCTGCTGACTAAGGATGTCGAGCATTTCTCTAAGTGCTTACCCATCATTCCAGATTTCTTTGTTGAGAATTCTGTTTAGCTATGTACCCCATTATTAACTGGGTTATTTGGTTTGTTGGTGTTTAATTTCTTGAGTTCTTTATATAATATGGATATTAGTCCTTTGTCAGATATAGGAGTGGTGAAGCTCTTTTCCCAATCAATAGACTGCATTTTGTTCTATTGCTAGTACCCTTTGCTTTACAGAAGTTTTTCGGTTTCAAGAGGTTCCATTTATTGATTGTAGATCTTAGACGAGAACTTCAAGTCTATGAAGAAAAAAATTGAAGAAGATACTGGAAACGAAAGATCTCCCATGCTTATTGATTGGGAGAATTAACATAGTAAAAAATGTCCATCTTACCAAAGGCAATCTATGGATTCAATGCAGTCCCCATGAAAATACCAACAAAAATTTACACAGACCTTGAAAGAACAATTCTAAACTTCATATGTAAAACAAAAGAAAACAAAAACAAACTAGCTAAAACAGTCCTATTCAATAATATAACTTCTCTCCATACCTGACCTCAGGCTGTACTACAAAGCAATAGAAATAACAGCTGCATGGTACTGGCATAAAAATAGGCTGGTTGACCAATGGAATCAAATTGAAGATCCAGCAATGAACCCATATACCTATGCACACCTGATTTTTGACAAAGGAGCCAAAACCATACAATGGAAAAATACAGCATCTTCAACAAATGGTTCTTGTCTAACTGGATGACTACATAAATAAACATGCAAATAGATCCATATTTATCACCCTTCACAAAACTCAAGTCCATGTAGATAAAAGGCCTCAACATAAAACCAGATACAGTAGGGCTCAACATAAAACCAGATCTGGTAGAGGAGAAAGTGGGGAGGAGCATTAAAATCATTGGCCCAGGAGACAACTTCTTGAACAGAACACTAACAGCTCAGGCTCTAAGATTTATAATTAACAGGAACTTCTGAAACAGGTGTATATGTTTTAAATACTGGCCTGGGCTTAAAAAAGGTATATGTGACATGGAACACCAGATAGCTGTACATGACCTGTGAATCATCTACATAGCTCTTTTCTTAACTTGATGCATACAAATATAATAATAAAAGTCAAGTTTTAAATGAGCAGATTCACAAACAGAACCCATATTCCCCCCTATTGTTGAGGAAATGCTGAGGATATACAAGAATGGTTCACCCATCTTTGGGATAATCCTTGTTGGGCCTTTATGTAATGGATTCTTAAAGGACCCACTGTGTGGTAGCCTGCTTAGAGGATCAGCTTCATTGGCAGCCTCTTCCTCCATGGCCCTAGAATCAGGAACCTGTTTTCTATAACTACATCTCCTTTGACTTGTGTGAGCCATTGCCTATCTCCATGTCTCAGTTTTCAAACAAGGTTGAGTTCAATATTTCAGTCTGATTTGATCTTTAGCTATTCTTGGAACGTCGAGAGTCAGCTGAACAAATGACAAACTTGTGTCATTTGTTGTTTTTAAAGGTTTATTTTACTTTTAATTGTATGGTGTGTGGTGGTGGTATGTTTATGTATGTGTGCTCATGTGTATGTGTGTGGATGGCAGAGGACGAGGCTGTTGTCTTCCTCAATCAGTCTCTATGTAATTTCGAGCCAGATTTTTCTCAGAGCTCACCTCATTTGGCTAGACAGTCTGACCAGAGTACCTGTCTTGGAGCCCCCCTCAGCACTGAAGTTACAGGCATATGCTACCACAATCAGCTGTGGATGCTGAGTATCGAAATTCAGGTCCAATACTGCCATGGCAGGCAGGTTACCCACTGAGTAATCATCCCAGCCTTCAGTGATACTATTTCTTGCATGTCACAAAGTAGATACTGTCGTCCTCCATTGAACAGGAAAGTCTTCGTGGTTTGGATAGATGAGGTAGTTTTTCCAAGATTGCCCACCTATAAGATATTCAAGCTGAGATGAACCCCATCAAACCTTTGCTGTTTCTCCTATACCACGCTTCATCTGAGATTAAAATAAGCATTACGCAGGATGAGAATTTGCCATCGACTCTCTGCTCCCAGGAACTTTCCCCTGGTTTCTTGAACAGTTTTGCCAGCACAGCTGTCAATGCTTGGGTACTCCAGAGTTCTTATTGTACAGTGGCCACTCCTCCAACCTACCTCATACTCCAGGACAGCTGAGAAGCTTACAGACACTTACTGACACTTGCACGCCCAAACTAAGTATTTTTTTTTCCTCAGGAACAAAAAGGTAAATCAAACTATACTCAAAATAGAACGTATGGAAAGAAGGAGCTGGGGGAATCAGTGTTCAGTCTCTGATCCTCCCTGGCCAGTTCCCATCATGTCTCATTGCCTATAAGGTATAATCTTTTCATTGCTTTGCATACTGGTGATCCATGCCCTCAATGGAGTTGAAAGCTTACTTGTACTTAGCTGTTCACTGCCTTGCTGTGCCTATCAGTTTCTTCAACTGTTTCCTCAGTTTCCCTAGCCTTGTTAGAATTGTTTCAGGCTTTTGCGTAACCAATGGAGGATTGCCATCCAGTGGTACATATGGGGAATTGCATGGCTCCCAGAAAAAAAAAAAAAAAAAAAAAAAAAAAAAAAAAAAAAAAAAAAGGTGCTTGTTTCCCCTTTCTTTTCTAAAGATCCCATCAGTTCTGTTTGAGAGATTCGTTTTTTTCTTGGCTCACTGCCCATTAGAAGCAGGGCAGGAAGTAAAACAGAGAAATAAAAAACAGTCCCCACCCTGGTTCTTCTCCCTCATCTCTGAGTGGTTTTCTGGGAGAAGAGTAACTGCTCTCCTTAGGTATTTATGGTTCGGACCTTATTAGATCTGCAAAGGTGCATGTGCAAAAGAGCAGTTCACCACTCGTTAGGTACGAACATGAAAAATAATTAAAATTAAAAGCACACTCCCCCCAAAAGCTCAACCTCACTAGTAATCAATGAACTGCAAGTTAAACTTAACAATGGAAAATATATTTACACATGGAAGTACCTGAGAATGTTAGAATAAAAATTCCCAGGGCTGAAGAAGAGTTGGTTGAGTGCATATTTTCATTCAGTATTGTCAGAAGCCACAAATTACTCAGCCTTTTTTTTTTGAGAAGATGTTCAACAATGCGATAAGAAAAGTAAAACTATGTATGTGCTTTGACCTTGCAGCTTTGCTAGCACACGTTATCACTTAGAAAAGCTCAGATACAGACACTGGTGGATACAGATGGGAAGCATACCGTAACAATAGAATCAAAGCACAAGCTTGGAAATTTTCAATTGTGCAACCTAATTTAATGCACAATCATAGATTATATTTATTGCTTAGGTTATTATCCAGAATCATGTTCTTATCAGTTATTTAAGGATTTAAAATTCTAGGGAAAGTATTAGTCTGTCTTTCTGTCTCTCTCTGTCTCTCTGCCCCCCTCTCTTTCTCTCTGTCTCTCTGTCTTTGTCTCTGTCTCTGTCTCTCTCTGTGTGGGTATGTTTGGAAAATTAAAGAAACAAAATTAACTGTATCCTTACTTTATAGCATTTCTCAATCTTTATTTTTTCTTATAAAACAAAATATTTATTTTTTTCATTTTTATTTATTTTTTTACAATTTATTCACTTAATATCCCAATTGAAGCTCCCTCCCTCATCTCCTCCCAGTCCTTCCCTCCCTCTTCTCCTCTATCACCTTCCCCTAGTCCACTGAAACAGGGAAGCATCCTTCCCTACCATCTGACCCTACCTTATCAAGTCTCATCAGGACCTTCTGGATCCTCTTTCTCTGTGTACTGGCAAGGCTGAACTACCAGGGGGAAGTGATCAAAGAGCAGGCAACAGAGTTCATGTCACAGGCAACCCTTATTCTTCTTACTCTGGAACCCACATGGAGACAGAGCTGCCAATCAGCTACACCTGAGCACGAGGTCTAGGTCCTCTCCATGCATAGTCCTTGCTTGGTGCATCAGTCTCTGCAGGACCCCCTGGGCCCAGATTTTTGGCTTTGTTGGTCTCCTTGTGGAGCTCCTGTCCACTACAGGTCCTTCTCTCCACTGTTTCTTGCATAAGACTCATTGTACTCTGCCCAAAGTTTGGCTGTTGAGTCTTTTATCTGCTTCAGTCCCCTCTATGGTAGGCTCCCGTTCTATTTTCTCTCTTCCACCGCTTCTAGTGTCTATCCTGTTTAACATTCTAAATTAAGCATCCATCCTAGGGTCCTCCTTATTGTTTAGCGTCTTTATGTCTGTAGAGTTTAGTGTGGTCATCCTATATTATATGGCTAATGTCCGCTTATAAATAAGTGTATACCGTGCATGTCTTTCTGGTTCAAGGTTACCTCACTCAGGATGATCTTTTCTAGTTCCATCCATTTGCCTGCAAATTTCATAATTTCCATATTTTTAGTAGCTGAGTAGTAGTTCATTGTGTAGATGTATCACAATTTCTGTACCCATTCCTCCATTGAGAGACACCTAGGTTGTTTCCAGATTCTGGCTATTAGAAGCAAAGCTGCTATGAACATAGTTGAACAAATGTCCATGTTGAATGGCCATCTTTTCGGTATATGCCCAGGAGTGGTATAGCTGGATCTTGTAGTCTTATTCCCAGTTTCCTGAGAAAGCACCAGATAGATTTCCAAAGTGGTTGTACAAGTTTACACTCACACCAGCAAGGGAGGAGGGTTCCCCTTTCTCCACACCCTAACCAGCATGTACTGTCACTTGAGTATCTCAGTCTTTAAAAATCAGTAAAATACATAGACCATGACCGAACTGATATAATATGTAAATAGCAATCACCTCTAAAATAGAGAATTATTGGTGATTTCAATTTTCCTCATACTGTTCTACATTCTTTTTTCATAATGAGTTTGTAGTAACTTTTTTGCAATAGTTTTTGCAATACTGAGCATGGAACCAAATGTCACCTCATCTATGCCTTCACTTTTAAATTTATAGTCAGAAAAACACGATAGAAAATTTAAAACTGGTCTAGGAGAATGCTAGACAAACTCATATGACTGGTGGCCACCAATGGAAGTATGAAAAACTTATATTCCAGAGTTACAAAGTTAGAGTTTCAAAAGACACTGAAGTACATCTAGGGTCTATTGTATCAAAACACCAGGTTCCTTGATAGCCAGGCTGATGTTCGCAGTGAGTCTCCACCATATCTAGTATCTTATTTTAATTGACCTTATGCCAGTCTGTTGTAGCTCAAGTTCTTTCCTATGGCACCTTTGGGTCTCTGGGAGATATGCCCAGTAAGGTTGATGCCCAGTTTGGTCAAATATAGCAAGAACTCTGGTGAGAACGAAAAATCGAATTATTTGATTCTCTCTGCTGCAAATCCCACCAGTCTCCACTTGGAAACCTATAACTGTATTTATGAAACATTGTTTTCATGAACTGCTGGTTGTTCAATAATGCATAAAATAGCCAGCATAAGATAGCTTTGCTCTACAAAATCATTTTCTGTAACACGACTTCAGTGTCAGGGCAGTTACTGTGTTTCTTTAGTTTCCTAAGAGATGTGACACAGTAGGTTAACCGCTGGTAGGAAAATGCAGAGTTTCCGTTATAGCTGTCAGCAGCCTTGTCCCATTCTTTCCCCATAGTTCTGCAGCTCTACCTACAGAAAGCATTTGTACGTGGCCTCTGCAAGGTCTAGTCTCAGACCCATTCGAATTTGGCAATGTCAGGAGGAAGCAACAAGGAGGAAGATAATTTTGTCTGACCTTGGGAGGGCGTCTGTGACTTAGGTAAAACAAGCCACGATTCAGTCCACTGAGAGTTGTCTTTGCCCAAAGAGATGATCCCTGTTCTCCATCCCATCTCAGGTTCTGTGAAGAAGGGCAAGGAAACTACAAAATTTTCACCCTAGCTGAGGAAGCAAGAGGAACCCACTGGAAAAGAAGACTTGGCCAAAAAAAAAACAAACAAACAAACAAACAAACAAAAAAAAACCAAACAAAACAAAAACAAAAACAAACAAACAAACAAACAATAAGGAGTCACTCAAGACACCATGTTCTGTGAGGGAGGTTATTAGCTAAAAGCTGCCAGTCCAGGCCAAGACTAGGACAGAATCCTGCCCTGGCGTAGGTGCAAGGGTTAGCTGAGAACACAGCCAGTGGGTCTGAGGACACTGTAGTCTTTGACTGCTCCCTTGCCTGGTCAAATCAAGCCTACTTCCAGGAAAGGATCTCTCAACTGTGCAGGAGGCTTTCACAGCCTTCCTGTGCCTAATCTGCTGGCTGCTGAAGCTGGCACTTTCCTGTCCTGCATTTGGTGCCTTTCCTCCCACTAACCCTGTGCAGAGCACAACATATCCTTGCCAGAGAAATGCCAAACAGCTGTGCTTGGCCCTTCAGCAGGCTTGACTTTTTCCTAGCACTGACCTGAGGGATTCCGTGAAATGATTCAGGAAAACAATTTGATGATTCTGGTGTCAGGAGTGGGACATGTGTTGTGGCAGATGAAATCAACTTGCAAAAGTTATTCCTGCCCCAGTTCCAGGCCACCTCTCTCCCTACCATGCTGCTAAAAGGGGATAAGAGCTAACAGTTAATAGAAGGACATGATATGGAGAAAAGTCACAAATAGAGTTTAATGTGTGTTTGCAACCACAGAGTAGCTAAATCTTGTGGAGATATTTCCCATTATGCTTAACATGGCTAGTAAGTTCTCACAAAAGCAATTCGTATTTCTTCTTGAGAGTCACAGAAAGTGTTCTCTAGCAGATGTTAGGTTATGTAACGGTGAATGATTTATCATGAAAGCACTGTTGTTTGTTCTTTGTGACTTTCATACTCTGTATTTTGACCAAATTCACTTCCAGCTCCCTCCAGATTTGATACTCCTCCTACCCTACCCACCAAAATGTTTGTCTCTTTTTACAGTATTAGCAAAAAGCTATCAAGTCCAATTTGTGTTGCCTATATACTCTTAGATGTGACAACATGCACAAGATCATGGGTATCTCATTCTAAACAAAATCCCAGCATGGAGAGAAGAAATGAACATGATAAAAGTTTTCTTCTTATGAAAATGTTTTCATCCTCAGTGACAGAACTAGAAAAATCAATTCAAGTGCTTGTTCAGTACACATTTATGCTGTGTCTTTCTTTTATTTTTTCAGGACAAGGTTTCTCTGTGTAGCTTTGGTTGTCCTAGACTCACTTTATAGACCAGGCTGGCCTTGAACTCACAGAGACCCACCTTCCTCTGTATGTCTCTATCTGTTCATATGGGCTAGAAGCAAATGACTGATACAAGTTTCTAATTGTTCTGTGTCAACTGCAAAATGGAAATAGTCATATTTTTAAGGTTTGATTGTTAGGATTAAATTAGAAAAAGCTATAAAGCATTTAGCTGGAGCGTATCACTTCACTCCAGGCCAGATCCAGTGCTCTGGATCCATACTCTCTAGATGTTTTCCTTTTTACCATTAAGTCATGTCTAGTTTTTCTGGTATGGATTTCTACTGTTCTTGATCCCATTTTCCTATTTTTAAAATTTAAAGCCAACAATAATTTCAATACATGTCTACAAGAATTTCTGTATCCCTCTATTCCCACCCATCTATTCTTCCATAAGACTCCCTGCACTCTGCCCAAAGTTTGACTGTGAGTCTCATCTTCTGTTTTGATCCCCTGTTGGGTGGAGACTTTCAGAGGACCCTCTATGGTAGACTCCCATCCTGTTTCCTTTCTACCACTGATTCTGGTGTCTTTCATGTTTGTCATTCTGAATGAGTTTTAAACATCCTCTCTAGGGTCCTCCTTATTAGCTTCTTTAGGTCTGTAGAATTTAGTATGGCTATCCTATATTATATGGCTAGTATTTGCTTATAAGTGAGTGTATAGCAGGCATATCTTTCTGTTTCTGGGTTACCTCATCCAGGATGACCTTTTCTAGTGCCCTCCATTTGCCTGCAAATTTCATGATTTCCATGTGGAGCCCACCAAGGAGACCAACAAAGCTAAAACATCTGAGTCCAGGGTGTCCTGCAGAGACCGTTGTACCAACCAAGGACCATGCATGGAGAAGACCTAGACCCTCTGCTCAGATGTATCCAATTGGCAGCTCAGTCTCCATGTGTATCCCCAAGTAAGGGCATCAGGGGCTACCTCTGTCATGAACTTGGTTGCCTGCTCTTTGATCACTTGCCCCTGGTGATGCAGCCTTATCAGCCCACAGAGGAAGAGGATCAGGCAGACTTGATAAACTATGGGTAGGTGGCAAAGAGGAGAACTCTCCTTTTCAGTGGACTAGTGGAAAGGAATAGAGGGAAGAGGGAGTGACAGTGGGACTGGGAGGAGTTGAGGGAGGAGGCTTCAATCGGGATATATAATGAATAAACTGTGAAAAAGTTAAAATCAAAAGAGTTCTGTAAACGTGAAAAGCTCAGATTTAAACAAAGATATGACAGATAATTCATTGGCAAATGTCTGTGAGGTAGCTTCTAAAACTCTTCTTTGCTGATTTTAAGAGGCAAAGGTAGCCTGGAAGTGGTGGTGCACACCTTTGATCCCAGTACTCAGGGGGCAGAGGCAGGCGGGTCTCTGAGTTTGAGGCCAGCCTCGTCAGAGTGAGTTCTAGAACAGTCAAGGCTACACAGATAAACCCTGTCTCAAAACACAAGAATCAAAACAAAGCAAGACAACAACAACAACAAAAAAAAAAAGAAGGAAAGAAAGAAAAGAATAAGAAAAAAGAAAAAAACAGGCAAAGGAAAGCAGTTCCTGATTATTCAAATTTATGACATGTCAGAAAGAGCGGCCAACAGGCTCACTTGTCAGACAGAGGAAGAAAAGCATGCTGGGTATCCCAAGGAACCAAAAACTGTGCAAGAAGAACAAATTCCTTGAACTACACAGCTCCCTAATAGAATGGGACTGACCTCGACACTGAGGGAAAGGGGGCTAGGACACTTGACAACTTTCTCATAGTAGAGGACAGCAAGAAAAGGCAGAGGGAGAAGGTTTTCTAAGAACTGGTAGGATAAGTGTTTGTTGATTGCCTGACCTAAGAGATCTCAAGCCTTATGAACCACTTGCTAAGACAAATCAACATCCTTTAATGTCACCTACGGGGCTAGCCCTTTTTCTGAAGTATCCTGTCATAACAGAAAGAACTTTATAAGTATATTTATATGTAATATAAGGAAACTGAGCTTTTGAAAGAAAATCAAATTTTCCTCCAAGTTGATCCGAAAGGACATAATGGGCATCATTTAGCTCGCTCTGTGTGAGCACTGGGCACCAATGTAAGATTAATTGTATTTTCTTATACATGCTTCCTAAAGAAAATAGGTAATCTTTGTACTTATGCTTACTAGAAGCTTAATTTTTCACGTTTAAAGGATGGCTACAGTAGAATTAGAAGCCTGCATTGCCTGACCTTTTTAGCATTGCTAAAGACAACCTTGATTCATGAGGCATAAGTCTCAGTCTTTGAAACCCATAAGAAATGTTTTGTTCATTGAACATGCAAACAAATTGCTTTCTAAGGGATGAAATTTAAACTGACATTAAGCTCCAAGAACATCTATATTTAATTATACACAAAGGCCAGAAAACAAATTGTAACTTTAAAATAGTCTAATTAAGGGAGAAGTCCCACCTATGCAAATAATTTATTTCATGACAACACTACTCTTTTAGTTTTCAAGTCATTTGTCTGCGTTAATAGTGCTGGCTTCCCAGATATTTCCAGGGAAACCCTGAAATTTGAACTTATATTAGAAATAATCAGACAGCACAGTTTCCAGTGCAGGCTGATGTGATAGAACCTGGTAGTGTGCTGCCTTCTAACAATGCTCACCTCCTCAGTAGGAGGAATACTAATGAAATGCTATTGGTAACCATATATTTCTCTCAGGATGTGACTAAGGTGTGAAAATGTAGTGGGAGGAACACAGGCAGGAAAAGCAGGAAGATCAGGATCTTAAATCTGACCCAGAACAATTCCCTTCTCCATCTTGTCCCTGGGTTCCTCCTCTGTAAATTGAGAGGCTGGAATTTCATGGCCATGTTAGAAGAAAAGATGAGGAATTAAAATGTAAAACATGAATCAAATAAAAAATTGATTGGTTGCTTCTAAATACACTTTATCCCACCCTCCATATATACTTGCACAACACACACATATATGCATACATGAGTTTTCCTCCTAGCCATGCCACAGTGGGCTATTGTGGAAAGAGAATGGGACTAGCATTCTGATGACTTGGGTTCACATTTCAGCTGTTTCTTGAACAATCAGTATGCCCTAAGGCAAATATTTTCACCCTCTCTTAATTTCTCTAACTACAAAGTAAGAATGTTTGGTACTCACTGGTTTCCCAAGACTGTATGTATGTATAACACACACACACACACACACACACACACACACACACACACGGGGGGGGGGGGGGGGGGGGCAGAGCTCTGTAGGTATGATTTCTTTTATTTCCCAACCAGATGGTACTGATGTGTAGTTCTAGCTTAGCATTTTGACTGGTGATTTTTTTTTTTTTTTTGGCCATTCCACCTCTACTATTCTGAGACACAAGTGAGCAGTTCCTGGGGACTATTTCAAACCTGTTCTGTCCTGCTGCTACTACTCTAGTGATACTGGAATTAGCCAAAGGTGCTTTCAATGTGTTTCTTCTCAGCAGAGTCTTTCTGGAGTTGTGTGTGAGGGAGATGTTTGTGTTGGGTGAGAAATTGGTGGGCACAAGACACACTATGAAGTCACCATATGGCAAGCTGACAAGACAACTTTCCAGTTGTCAGCCATGTGAACTTTTCTTGAGCCATACAGGGGCCCGATTAAATTAATTGATTCCTCACTTTTCAAAAAATACTTTCTCTGGTGGGTAGCCTGCTGCTTCCAAGACATCTAAAAATGGCAGTACTGGGTTGAATTATTCGTCTTGGGGAGAATAGGGCTGGCCTGATTGAAAAAGGTAAGTAACATAAATCTGGCGAAGGAGCAAGGACAGACTATTGCCTGCAGACTTAGGCCAGTTTAGCAAATGTCGAGCATGCAGACCCAACATGCTTATAGAGTAGAAGCATGAAGAGTGTGGCGGTGGCTTGATTCTGACTTCACGGGGCACAGATATTCTCAGCACAGTGCTATGCACTGTTACTTTTGTAGCAGCCAGTTACAAAGTCCATTAAAGATCCAGATATGCCTCCAGCTGTTCTTGACTTACCCACCCATAACCCTTCCTTAAGTTCCATGGTCTCTTCAATGAAGGGATTGGACTGTAAATCCAAACCCTTCATCGAGGACCTTCTCCTCTGGGTAAGATTTTCCCTCTACCAGCACTGTTTTGCTCCCTCCCCCTCTCACTTGTCTATAAAATCCTAGGTAGGTAAACCCCGTGTCTGCTCCGGGCAACTGTGCCCTTGGTCTCTGGCCAACGCTGATGAGCTGTTGGAACAGATTGTACTATACTAATCTACTGAGTCAAACCTTGTTCTTGGGACACATTGACAGGTCACTGACTCCTACCCATCCAATGGGAATAGTCCATTTGTCCATTCCTCCAGATTCTCCTCTGGGATGTCTTCTGGAAATTTTCAGATATCAACACCTAGTGCCCACTTTAAGGGTCTGTAAGCTTACACACCTCTGTAACCAAACTTGGCCTCAATTTCCTTAGATGACAGATCCAAAATTAAACTGTTTTAATTACTGCCAGTGATTGGTAAATGGAGGCTCACTTGAGTGAAAATGGAGGTTCCCATGTTCAAGTCTCTTCTTTGATCCAAACTTTCCACCTCTGTTCGCTCTCCCAAAAGTTTTAAATGTACACCTAAAGAAATTTTCTCCATAAACTACTTAAGTTTGTCTTTTGCATATACATATATATATATTCTGGTATCCTGCCAGACCCAGGTGTTTCCTACAGCCACAACAATGCCAAAGCAGCTACCACAGGTGTTCCAGTCTAACTTTACAAACTTTGTCAGGCTGGACCTGCAGTTTCCCTCCCAGCTACTGATGATCTCAAAGACCCTGAACAGCATCAAAGCAACCTGTTCTTCCTGGACTTGGCCAACATATCAGCATTTTTGACCTCCCTACAGCTCCCGCAGTGTCAGCAAGAAGTAGCCAGAAGAGAATCTCTGCCCATTATCCATTACTCATTTTCAAACTTGCCTCCCCCTCATAATTCCAAACAGGAAGACTCAAGACTGCCTTCAGTTCCTCTAACATACCACTCAAAATTTCAATGCTTCAGGACACAACTCCCATTCAAATTATGTTCTAGTTTTGGGCATGATTCTGCATACATATAATCAGTAGCACTCAGGAGCTTTAAGCAAGAGGATAACAAATTTGAGTCCAGCCTGTGCTATGTTGAAAATTAAAGAAAAATAGTTTGTTATCAGTAGTTCTCATGTTTTTCAGCCTCAGTACTCCTTTATTCTTCCCTCAAATTATTAAGTACTCTAAATTGTTTTTTTTTCTTATATGGGATATAACTATTTAATTTTGACTATGCTAGAAATTAAAACAGAAAGTTCAAAAGACCTGTTTTAAAATGCATTTAAAATAAGACTAGTGTGTCTATTAAATGTTTTCACAAATAACACAGAGACTAGTTGTATGAAAAACTGATTTGAAAAGCAAATCTAATTAGCAAAAGTTACTATTTTACATTTCACAAATGCCCGATGTTTGGCTTCATAGAATGTTCACAGATTTTCATATAAACATTATTTGATCTGATGTGTTATAGGTTTGAGTTGGAATATATGAATAAAATGCAGTCTTCCACAGACATATGTCCCAACACTGAAACAAGGGGCAAGACAGACATATTCTAGGGGTTCTCTGGTCCAGCAGCCTAGCCTAAAAAGGAATGATTCCCTGAGGAATGACACCCAAGATTAACCTCTGAGTGGAAAACACATACACAGCAAAATAAATTACTCTACTAATATAAGTTCAGAACCACACATCAAATCTCAGGTAATTGAAAATTAAGGATTTTGAAACTAATCAGGATCATCAAGCCTCTACCTCTAGGCTTCCCTAACTTTCCTCTTAACATGTTGGGGGGCGGGGGGACTTGAGGATTGTGCCTCAGCCCTTCCTGGATAGTGAGAGGTATGTCATCCTCACAGTGACAGTTTCAGTGCCTGAAAATAGTATGGAATGGCTTCAATGATTTAATGGCATCGTAGAATGAGGCTGAGCTGCCCACAGAGAGATATAGCCTTCACTCTGGATTCCGTAGCTATCCAGCTGTCTGATCACTGGAGGAGAGAGACAGGCCATAAGGGCAACTTTCAGTGATATACTCACATGCCATCATCTTGAGAGCTAGCTATTCATCATTATTATTTATTTCCTAGATCCACAGCAGACCTTTAGTCCAAGCAATGGGAACCCGTGTCAAATACCATGGGCTATAATAGTGTGCTGAGCCCGTTGAAATTTCGAAGTTCTCTGGGAATGGAGAAGGCAACACCTTTCTTTCCCTTCTCATCAGAGTCAGTATTGATTTCATGACGTGTCTTGCATAAAATCACCTGGGATTATCTGGCCTTGGTTCTTACATTTGAGAATGTCTCCCTCTAGGTGCTCTGCTGAGATAGATGTTGTTCAAAATTGTTTCCACAATTGTTGAAAAAAATGTTGTTCAAGTCCCATCAATTGGACCTGCTAGCTCTGACCTTTGGTCTGTGAGCATGCACAGAAGATGCTCCCTGAGTTTTGGAGGAGAGGAGGCCTTCCATTTCGTCCTTGTTTGCTTTGTTTCTCCTGCTGGCCTGAGGACCAGATCCAAATGCCTGGCATTACAACCAATCATTTGGGCTAATTGGGTGTCTCCAATTTAATGGACTTCTTCTCTGGAAGTTAAAAATAAAGCTGAAACTCAGGGAGAAACTGAAATCCTCTACAACCTGATGCAGCAAAGTTCGACAGTTTCTCAAGAGATAAAACATGCTATTACCATATGATTCAATGTTCTGCTCTTAGGTATAAATCTAAGAGAAATTAAAACATGTCTACAAAGCAACCTATATATGAATTGTGGCATGAATTGAGACTATGCAAAACAGAAACAACCCAAATACCCAGAAGCAGGTGAATTGATAAGCAAAATGTGGTGTATCCATTCCACAGGATATTGTTCAACTATAAACAGGATCAGAATTTTGATATCTGCTATAATGCAAACCGATCTCAAAAACATTATGTATAGTAGTGAGATATGGCAGGTTTTTAAAGGCTCCATTCTATTTCACTTATATGAATCATCTCAGCAGGCAAATCCATAAAGACAGAAAATATATTTGTGGTTGTCATGCACTGAGGGGAGGGAGACATGGAATAACTGTTTAATGGGTACGTGGTTTCTCTTGAGGTGAACAAAACGTTTTGAAGGTAGATAGAGGTGATGATTTCACAATAAATTATAAATTCCACTGAATTCTACACTTTAAATCATTTATCTTATATTGCACGGATTCACCTCACTTTAAATACGCAAAACGTGTCCTTCTATCTTCTCCCTCTTCTTCCATAAGACTCCCTGCGCTCTGCCCAGAGTTTGACTGTGAGTCTCAGCATCTGGTTCAATCTCCTGTTGGGTGAATCCTTTCAGAGGACCCTGTATAGTAGACTCCCATCCCATTTCCTCTCTTCCTCCGCTTCTGGTGTCTATCCTGTTTGCCATTCTGAATGAGATTTTAGCATCCTAGAGTCCTCCTTGTTGTTTAGCTTCTTTAGGTCTGTAGACTTTTAGTATGGCTATTCTATGTTATACAGCTAATATCCATTAATAGGTGAGTGTATACCATGCATATCTTTCTGGTTCTGGGTTACCTCACTCAGGATGATCTTTTCTAGTTCCCACCATTTGCCTTCAAATTTCATGATTTCCTTGTTTTTAATATCTGAGTAGTATTCCATTATGTAAATGTGCCATAATTTCTATATCCATTCCTCCATTAAGGGACATTTGGATTTTTCCCAGATTCTGGCTATTACAAATAAAGCTGTACAGTAGCCCCACAAGGAGACCAAGAAAGCTAAAAAACCAGAGCCCAGGAGATCCTGCAGAGAGTGATGCATCAACCATGCATGGAGATGACCTAGAGCCCCTGCTCAGATGTAGCCAATTAGCAGCTCAGTCTCCATGTGGGTCCTGAGAAAGGGGAGCAGGGTATATCTCTGTCATGGACTTGATTCCCTGCTCTTTGACCACTTGCTGCTGGCTATGTGGCCTTCCCAGGCAGATGGCAGAAGAGAATTCCCCCTTTCAGTGGACTAGATGAAAGACGATGGGGGGGGGAATGAAGGGAGGGTGGGACGGAGGAGTTGAGGGAGTTGGCTTCAGTTGGGATATGCTACAAAATGAATGGATTGTAAAAAAAATAATTCAGTTACAAAAACAACAATAAATAAATAGATAGATAAATAAATAAATAAATAAATAAATAAATAAGAAAAATGCAAAACATGCATAAAGCCCACTTGAACTCCTGACTTTGGCTCTCCTTTGGCTGCTTTCCCTCATTAATGCTGATGGAATTAGGAACCCAGTTCTGAGCTGTGAATGGCAAATGGACACAGCATAGTTTAGAGGTGTTTTCGGTAATTATGTCTGGTGGAACTAGCACATATAATGCATGGTTTTCCATATTCCTAGCTTCACTGTGAAGTCATAGAAGACATCAGTCATGTCTAACTAAGACTTGCATTCCATGTGCTTATACTTTTCTAGCACCTAAAAGGCATTAAATAGAGTTTTTGATGAATGCAAGAATGGATGAATGAATAAACGTGTCCATTGTATTTCTCAGTCATCTCTATAATCATAGTGCTTGTAATAATTGTACCACAGGATATGTATGTGGACTTAGGGAGTGGAGATAAAATTATTTCAATGCATTTCACTTCTTAAAAAAATTGGATATGGGTGTAATGGAACATTTTGGTTATGAAAAGGAAGGGACAGATATACAAAACACAGATGAACCTTGAAAATAATGTGCTAATTGGAAAAGGCTAGTCACAAATGACAACTACTACCATGTGAATGTTTTCATTTCAAATGTCCCAAAAGGGCAAATCCATAGACTAGAACTACATATATGGCAGTCATGGTCTGGGAGAACAAGTGGATAGGACAGCTAGATCTAAAATGTCAAGAATTTATTTTGGAAATGATCAAATGTTTTCAATGATGGTTGTACATTTCTGTGAGCACACTGAAAACCACTAAATTGTACAATTCAAACACGTGGGTTGAATATAAAATTAAAATGGTAAACACATTTCTCAGAGTAGTAAAGGATACATTTTGAATCAAAGGGAGATATGCCTGGAATTTGGAGGGATGACCATTTGACTCAAAGGAAGATATGCCTGTGGTTTTGAGGGATGACCATATAAAGTGTAAAGCACATGTATTGAAGGGCTTCTCTAGAAAAGGGGTCCTTTAAATGGGGCTTCCTTTACAGGAGCAACTCTTGTCTGTTTCCAGATCATTACCCACCTGAGGAGGGGCTAGGTGCAGAGTAGCTTAAAGCCAGAGTGTGAAGGGACACTGTCAAAAGTTGGGCAGCTAGAGATTGGTTGCAATACATGTAAGTGGGCAACAACTATTTGATTTTCACAAAACCAGCTGCCTGCTGATTTCTGCTTTTACTTTGATACCTAGAGAGCACTCCCCATTTTGGTAAGGAAGAAAGAACAAGCCAAATGATGGGCCATTTCTCTAATTAGCAACTTGGCAAGTCCAAATTCAAATAAACAGTATCATTTTTCTTCTGTTCTTAGTGCTTAGATTTTTAGTATTTATTGGACTCTGATATACTAGTTCAGGACCACAGACTCCTTGGGTCGATATGTGTGGAGACATTCAGGAAGTATCTCTCTCTGGATGCAGAGATACTCTATATCCTTGACTTTCAGTATGAAGAAGCTCCCACAGCATCATCTCCGCTAGCTGGCAGCTTGGATTCTGTGATCTACATCTCTTATGTCCCAGGGAAGGTGGCCATTGAAGCCTGAGGTGGCAACCCGGAATCCATGGGGTGATTACAAAGCACTTTACTTGACAGGCTGTTCTGATGACATGTTTTCCATGCGACCAGAGAGCAAGGACAGCTAAAGGGTTCTTAAAAGGCTGAAAGCAAGGCACTATAGAAGGCTTCATTGGATTTAGGCTTGCAGATGAGAGTTCAGGTTCATTACAGTGATTGCAAAATCAAACATACAAAACTTCAACATGGAGGCGCCTCTTTTGTACTAGGAACGTAGGTGAAGAAAAATGAGGTCGTTCTACACTGCTTGTGTGAAAAGTCCTTTAGCCTTTGGGATGAGATCAACCTGGAAACTCCCTTCTCTCTCTGTTCACTGAGTGACAATGGGCAAGGGGCTTCATCTTGTCAAGGCTCAGTTTCCTGGCCTGAGAAGAAGATTGGAAAGAGCATTTAATAGTTATTACTGGAAGAGAAAGCCTAGTCTTTATTCTGCAACCTCTGCTATTGGCTTCTCCCTGGCCTTTTTGCTCCCATCCTTCCCTCTTGCAGGTATTACTAGAGATTTTTCTTGTCTTTTTAAGAGAAAATAATAGTGTTTTTAAACTCCTAAACTAAAAGTGTAAGGGCTAGATTTGGGGCCCATTATTGACCCCTTTCTCACTTAGAGGATACAAATGAAGAGTTTCAATTTGATGGTCTCTTTAGAATACCATCTTGTTTCATGCATGGCCTGGTTCACCATACTCGAGGATGGGCTCTGCCATTTGGTACAAATACCTATTATTTTTCAAGGCATCAAACTCATCTTCTTACCACAATAATTACACAGACCCTTTTAGAATGAGGCACACAGTCTTCTTCTAGCCCCCTCCCTCTGTACTTTTATATCCCTGCCTTACATTTCTACACTCTATCTCTTCACTATAGTTATATTTCTGCATTGATAAAAATAAAGGAACAATAGAAAAAGGCAGCTCTTCTCTCCACTGTTCCAGAGAGACCTGATCTGCCTGCCAATTCTCTTTCCCTAAAGGAACCTGGCCCACCCACAGCCACTTGATTTATGTGTAAGGCGCAGCAAAGCTCGGGGGAAGATTTACACCACGTTCTCATCTAGTACCCTTGTGTTCAAGTGGTTTGCACTCTATCCTGGAATTCAAAATGAAAAATAGTCCCTTGAGAAGCTTGGAGAGGAGCATACATGGAAGCACTCTGGAGTGTGCTGTCCGCAGATCTCAGTGAAAGTGTGTTATGCCTAGTATGATTATCCACAGTGACCCTTTCAATAGCAGGGCCACACTGAGGCAACAAGCACAGAGTCTAACAGGCAGGGCTTAGTATTCGTGGCAGTAAGGCTGAACGTTTCTGTCCTAGTGGCTTCACTTATTAGCAATATGACCTTGAGTGAGTCGTGTTCTGAGGCTCATCTATTTTTCCTGGGAAATGAGAATGATATCTACCTTACAACATTGCAGTGAGGGTAAAAAAAAAAAAAATCAATTTCTGTTACAACAACTAAGTGGCTAATGAGCTTGGGGACAGGCATGTATGATTCTGGATTCAAGTGCAGAGTACCCTTACTGTGCGAGTCCCGCTGAGCCATAGTTTTGTTTCCTTTTTGAAATTTTGTTTATTTCTAATTGCTTTCGTTTTTTGTTTGTTTGTGTTTGTGTACATATTCATGCATGTGGGCATGCACACGCCGAGGTCAGAGGAAAGCTTGAGAGTGTTGTTTTTTGTTTTCCTCAAGTAGGGTTCAAACTCAGCTTGTCAGGCCAGCCAAGCAAGCATGTTTTCCCTCTGAGCCATTTCCACATCCCCAACTATGGTTTTCTTATCTGTACAATAAGTTTAGACTATTTTTCTGGATTCAATAATTCCTGTAAAGCATATAGTTTCTGGCATAGAGTAAGTACTCATTACATCGTAGTTGATAGTATGAATGTTGCTATTTGCTTATTCAGGGATAGGTCCCAGTAACTCTGGCAAACATATATTTCTCTGGTCAACTCTGCAAATGTGCCCTGTACTTGGTATTTTGAAGGACCACACACTGAGTATTTTTGGTCGTAGTTTTTCAGAGTCTATGAAATTGTTAATTGGTCATTCAGAAGAAATGCTTTCATAGATAGTGCAGGGGAAATCTCATTATGAACACTAGACCTGCTCTATTATTCGTTCATTTGTTTAGTCATTTGTTTGTTTGCTGGTTTAGTGTGATAAAATACCATGGCCAAAAGCAACTTACAAAAGTAAAGAGTTTATTTGGGTTTATGGTCTTGGGGGGTGGTGGCACGGAAGCAGAAAGAAAACAAAAGTAGTTCACGTTTGACAGGTACTGTGGGTTTGAATGAGAAATGTCTACCCACAGGCTCATGTATTAAAAGAGTTGGTCTGTGGTTAGTGGTGCAGTCTGAGGAGGTTATGGAATCTGTAAAGGATTTTTATTTTTGTAATTATTTTTTAGAACAACCCCCAGAGATTTAGTGGGTTTTTTGTTTTGTTTTGGTTTGGGTTTGGTTTTTCACACGTAAGGAGTACATCTCTGAGGCCGCATTTTGATATTTCATAACCTCACTTGACTTCTAGTTGTTCTCTCTCCTTCTTTTTTTTCTTTTTTTTATTTTTCTTATCAGTTACATTTTATTAACTCTGTATCCCAGCCGTGTCCCGATCCCTTATTCCCTCCCAGTCCCTCCCTCCCTCCCTCGTCTCCACCGTGCCCCTTGCCAAGTCCACTGATAGGGGGGACCTCCTCCCCATTCATCTGATCCTGTTTTATCAGGTATCTTCAGGACTGGCTTCAAAGCTCTCCTCTGTGGCCTAACAGGACTGCTCCTCCCTTGGGGGGGTGGGGAGGCCAAAGAGCCAGTCATTGAGTTCCTGTTAGAAATAGTCCTTGTTCCCCTCACTATGGGAAACCAATTGGTTACTGAGCTACCAATTCTACATCTGAGCAGAGGTTCTAGGTTATATCCATACATGGTCCTTGGTTGAATGTCAGTCTCAGAGAAGACCCTGTGCCCAGATATATTTGGTCCTTGTGGAGCTCCTATCCTTTCCTCATCAGACTAACTCCCCTTCTTTCTTATGATTCCCTGTACTCTGCCAAAGGTTTGGTCATGAGTCTTCGCTTTAAAAACACTGCTAGTTAGAGTCTTTCAAATGTGCTCAGTAGACTCCTGTCATACATTCGATGCACATCCCATCTGCCTTTCTAAACGAGGATTGATAATCTTACCCCATGTCTGCTCTCTTGATTATCTTTTTTAGGTGTATAGATTTCATTATGTTTATCATATCTTATAGGTCTATATAAGTGAGTATATACCGTGTTTGTCTTTCTCCTTCTGGGATATTTCACTCAGGATGATCTTTTCTAGATCCCACCATTTGCCTGCAAATTTCATGATTTCCTCCTTTTTGATTGCTGAGTAGTATTCCATTGTGTAAAAATATCACAATTTCTGTACCCATTCCTCCGTTGATGGACATCTGGGTTGTTTCCAGGTTCTGGCTATTACAAATAAAGCAGTTATAAACATGGTTGAGCATATATCCCTTTTGTGTACTTGAGCATCTTTTGGATATATACCTAGGACTGGTATAGTTGGATCTTGAGGAAGCGCTATTCCTAGTTGTCTGAGAAAGGGCCAGATTGATTTCCAGAGTGGTTGTACAAGTTTACATTCCCACCAGCAGTGGAGGAGGGTTCCCCTTTCTCCACAACCTCTCCAGCATGTGTTGTCCCTTGAGTTTTTCATCTTGGCCATTCTGATGGGTGTAAGGTGATATCTCAGGGTCGTTTTGATTTGCATTTCCCTGATGGCTAATGAGGATGAGCATTTCTTTAAGTGTTTCTCTGCCATTCGATATTCCTCTGTCGAGAATTCTCTGTTTAGCTCTGTTCCCCATTTTTTAATTGGATTACTTGGTTTGCTGCTTTTCAGCTTCTTTAGTTCTTTGTATATACTCGATATTAACTCAGTGACACCACCAACCCCACATCTAAAGTAAGCAACAATTGTTGGTCACTAGTTTCTATCAACATCAACGGACTCAACTCCCCAATAAAAAGACACAGACTAACAGAATGGTTGCAGAAACAGGATCCAACATTCTGTTGCATCCAAGAAACACACCTATGCAACAAAGATAAACACTACCTCAGAGTAAAGGGCTGGAAAAATGTCTTTCAAGCAAATGGTTCCAGAAAACAAGAGGGAGTAGCCATCCTAATATCTCTCCTTCTTAAAGGTGGAGAAAGACATGATCTCTCAGTTCCCAGCTTACGCAGAAAATACTAAATGAGTAAATGAAGATAAGAAGAACAGTGCTATTATAAAGTCCTTGTCACAGTATTTTTTTAATAATGAATACCATTAATCAAATGTTTATGTACCTTGCTCCATGCATTGCATCTTTAGAAACATCTGAACAAAATGATGCAGCTTTCTCTTGCTCTCTTCTTCTCCCCTTCTCCTTTCTTTTATTTCCATAAAGACTGTTGGGTGTGCTAAATTGGACAGGTATTTTATGAATCATTTGGCTTATATCTTTGGTTAGGAAGTACTGGTGATCACAGAGGGGTTCCAATTCCGTTGAGAAAAGCAAGACTGACAGTTTGAAGTAACCCAAAAAAGAGGAGCTGTGGTTCAGAAACACAGTTGCAGGAATCCTGCTACCTTGCTCACTCAACGTCAGCTTATCATTAACTCTTCATTTGGGGCCAGCTTGAATGATGTTTCCCATCAAATCCATTGTCCTCAATATGATTTGACTTCATCAGAGACCATTCAGCCCTCTGCTGAAAAGAAGTGCTGTATGTCTAGAAGGCACCATCCCATGAGTCTGATCATGTTAGTGACTTCACTAAACATTTCTTGGGAATGATCTCAATCCTTACTGTAGCAATGGCCCAATGATTCCTTGTTAGGGACCTTTTACAATCCCTGTGCTTAAACATGCTAGCATGAATGAAGCAATTATACTTCATGCTGGCAATTTGCCAAATGTTTTGTCTATGTCGACATCAAATATGAAGGATGCAATAAAGCTGTAGTGCTCTGCATGGTGGACTGTAAAAGATACAGTGGAAACCTGTCTGCTGGTTTGAACCAGTGCTAAAATATCATGCATTGTGGACTTTCCAGCCCCTAAACTCTTAAGCCTGGAAACAAAATGGGAGGGAAAAACCCTACGTGCTTACTTACCATAATTTTATATTATATTACAGATAATATATTTCTTACAACAGATGGCAAGTCTGTTACACTCAGAGAAATTTCTTAGGAACTCTTGGTTCTTTCTTTTTCTGCTGAAAAAGTATACATGTGACAAGATTGAGGAAACATACTACAAGGTTCCATCATACAACTACAGATGTTTGCATACAGAGAACTCTAAGACATGTATGGAACTACTTACTAGATTTCAGGTGATGTGTGTATCTTCACACTTACTTGATATCTCCCACAAGCATCCTGTATCATGAATGCTGACATTTCTCAGGAGGCAGGACATCAGATCTCAGACTTGTGGTCCTACATTTTGTTTGCTTTGCTTATTCCATTACAGAACACCCATTCCCCTGCTTTGGAAAAGCTTTAATTGATAAGTAGGTCCTGCAGAAATGCCTTCAGACTGCCAAAGGAAAGTTAAGAACAACCCATTTCCCACCAAAACCTGAGAATTCCTTGGTCCCCAGGTTCTCAATTGGATCATCACTAGAGGGCACTCTTATGATGCCAAAATAGAAAAATTTTACGAAATTCTGGTGTGTGAGGGTGGGAGTGGGGGGGGGAGGAGAAAGGAAGGTGGTCTGCCAAGAATGCAGACAGCAAACATCTGAGAGCATGCATCTCCAACTGAGAACTGACTGATTTTTCCAGCAGAGAAGAAAATTCATATTTGAAAAGGGCTGTGCAGCAAGCTTTCTCATCAGATCCACTTTTGTTTCCAAAACATGATTGGTGCTTCAGCAATCAAGGGCCCAGGTATTTGGCATTGTTTCTCAAACGATAACAAGAAAGGAATCGTTTGTGGCTGATGAATGACGTAGTCATCTCACCACTAGGCAGAAGTGAGTAGGAAGTTAGTGAGAAGCATAAGATTGTGTTTATACAGTAATGACTAGTAGAAGCAACAAATGAAACATCCTTGGCGTCTTCTGTAGTTGTTTCTCCAGTCCTTTGCACTCCTTGCTCTTGGGTCATTCTGAAGTGTGGTGTGGATGTGACTTTGTCTGAGAGAAGATGCTTGTTTGCTGCCGCTAAGTCACTGGCTCTCAACCTCCCTGATGCTGCAACCTTTAGTTACAGTTCCTCATGTTGTGGTGACCCCAAACCGTAAAATTATATTTGGTGCTACTTCATAACTGTAATTTTGTTTCCATTATGGGTCATAATGTAAATAGCTGAAATGAAGTATATCTGATATGTGACCCCTGCTGGGGGTCATAACACACAGGTTTGAGAACCACTGCTCTAAGCAGCCTGTAGTAGACACAGTATATGTGACATACTACTAACATAGGTCCCAGGCTGGGCTCTGCATGTGCTGTGTTCTATAGTGAGTCCCTGTCCCCAGCACGACTTCAGTATCAGCGAAAGGTTGAGTGATTTCAATAGTCCCTAAAAAATGCCATCCAGTCCTCAGAGTGTATCTTTACACACCCTCATTCCAGGAACAAGTCCATAGAGGCTGAAGCTAGAGTAGTCAAGGTAAAGAAGAACAAGTGGATAGGGCACGCAGACCTAAAATGTCAAAGATTAATGCCTAATGTGGAAATATCTTTCTGTATCACTTATTTATAGTAGCCACTTGTGTTCTGACTTAAACATTATTTTATAGTTAGAGTAGGATATGTGTTGTCTCTATGTTATCACTAGAGATAGTAATGAAAGTATTTGCTACCCACAAATATCTGATGTGTCCATCTTAGTCACTTGTTTAAGTTTATAGCTCACAACAAATGTAACCTCAGAGATTTAACACAGTAAGTCATCAATAGAGTCCCTTAAATTGCCTTAATATAGCCTGGTTAGGCAGCTCCTAGCTTGTATGCCAAGTACCATAGAACTCCTCAGGCACGGCCATGCACAGATGCCTAAGAAGCTAGTGGGCTGTTCTGGTATCTGATAGGAAGAGTAGGTTACTCAGGACCAACTTGTCTACCTGACCTTTGGCACTGTGGTCTCTTAGAGAAATTCAGGAGTGTTTCTGTCTAGGTCCTTGTTTATAAAACTTGGGCTATACAGTTCATGGGAAAGTCCCTGACTAAGCCATGTTTGTCACAGAGTCTTAGAATATTTGAGTGAATAGAGAAACTTGGGAAGGGTACCTAGCCAACCACCGTACCCAGTTGGGAAGTTTTGGTCCAAGCTTCTTTCTGTTCCCTTGTATTATATAGTATTTGTTTCTCCTTACCTCCATTGAATCTACGGAATAAGCAACCAGTAGCTACAAATTAAATGAATCATTATACTAGATCTGTATAACATCTTGTGTTATTAAGGGTTATGTTAAAAAAAATCCCTGAAAGTCAAAAGTTTGAAGGTAAAATCAATGAACAATAATTACTATGGTTCTAAAAGGCTCTGCATTCCTATGACTGTTGCCTGAGTACAAAAAAAATCAGATTGAAATCCATGTTGGCTGACAGATAATAGAAGAGACATAAGGCTAATTTTGAAAAACCAGCTTGAATGTCTTGGATAAAAGGAAGGTACTGTGAAAGAAATGATCAAGACAGACTCAGAGGACTTCACAGTTGTGACAAAGGCTAGGCCTTGTGGAATTAAATCAGATATTCAAAGAATACAACCTAGGAAAGATGATTTGAATTTCAGTCTTCTCAGGCTGACCGTTGGATACCCGTCCTATGCATGATTTCATGTGGACTTGGCATTGGCTGAATGCATGAGTGCTGGGCTCTCTGAACTACCAGTAGCAGGTTGTATTGAGAAAACAAGTCGAGATTGGCATAATTTAAACTAACTCAGCTCCAAAATGGAAGATGGAGTTGGTAGGCTTGGAAATGAGGAACTTTAGAAGCCAGCTTTGTGAACTACTTCATCTCTGAAAGAGAGTAGAGAGGAGATCATTGCCCAAGACCAAATGAGTCATTGGAAAAATTGGAACCAGAAACCAGGGATCCTGATTCCTGGGCAAGAGCTCCTACATTCTTGTTTTATTTTGCTTTTCTTAAGGTCTTGATTTGGGTCTTAATATCAAAGTGAATTACTTTATTTTTACTTCAAACACCAACCCTAATAGTGTAAATACCGAAGGTAGGTGCCATAGTTTGAGATTCCTGGTTAAGATGAATCCCCCTCTGAAGTAATTTTCCTCAGTAATATAGGTTCTTCTAAAGTTGCCCTGACTCCAGTGAAATAGCCTCCATCATCCAAGTTCATGGACTTGAGCTTAATTAAACTCAGTGGGTCACAGCAGATGGCATGAGAATAAAAGTGCTCATAACTGGGGGGAAAAGACACAACAGGAAAGGTAAGGTGATAAAAAGAGAGCATTGTTGAAATCTAATAAAAATGCATTATACACATGTATGAGATATTTGCAAAGAAAAGGTGAATTCCTCTTTAGAATTTCAAAATCTCAGGTACTCCCACATTCCTGTTATTCCAGTGATATGTGTACTGCTTTCGTTTGCATCTTTTGCTCTCCTCACTAACTTGACATTTTTGGGTAGCTGCTATCTTTTTTTTTTTCATTGTCTCATAATATTTTTTTTATTTTTGAATATTATTAATTACACTTTATTCATTTTGTATCCCCCCCATAAGCCCCTCTCTCCTCCCCTCCCAATCCCACCCTTACTCCCCTTTCTGCATGCATGCCCCTCCCCAAGTCCACTGATAGGGGAGGTCCTCCTCTCCTTCTTTCTGATCTTAGTCTATCAGTTCTCATAAGAAGTGGCTGCATTGTCATCTTCTGTGGCCTGGTAAGGCTGCTCCCCCCTCAGGGGGAGGTGATCAACGAGCAGGCCAATCAGATTATGTCAGAGGCAGTCCCTCTTCCCATTACTATGTAACCCACTTGGACACTGAACTTCCATGGGCTACATCTGTGCAGGGGTTCTAGGTTATCTCCATGAATAGTCCTTGGTAGGAGTATGAGTCTCTGGGAAGTTCCCTGTGTTCAAGTTTTCTGGTTCTGTTGCTCTCCTTGTGGAGTTCCTGTCCTCTCCAGCTCTTGCTATTTCCCACTTCTTACATAAAATTCCATTCACTCTGCCCGATAGTTAGCCATCAGGCTCAGCATCTGCTTTGATAGTCTGCAGGGCAGATGCTTTCAGAGGCCCTCTGTGGCAGGTTCCTAGGTTGTTTCCTGTTTTCTTCTTTTTCTGATGTCCATCCTCTTTGCCTTTCAGGATGGGGATTGAACATTTTAGTTAGGGTCCTCTCTTTTGCTTAGTTTGTTTAGATGTACTGATTTTAGTGGGTTTATCTTATGTTGTATGTATATATGAGTGAGTATATACCGTGTGTGTCTTTTTGTTTCTGGGATAACTCACTCAGGATGATCCTCTCCAGGTCCTACCATTTACCTGCAAATTTCATGATTTCTTTATTTTTCATTGCTCCATTGTATAGATGTACCACAATGTCTGCATCCATTCTTCAGTTGAGGGGCATCTGGGGGCTGTTTTCAGCCTCTGGCTATTACAAATTAAGCTGCCACAAACATGGTTGAGCAAATGTCCTTGTTGTGTACTTGAGCCATTTTTGGATATATGCCGAGGAGTGGTATGGCTGGATCTTGAGGAAGTGCTATTCCTAGTTGTCTGAAAAAGCGCCAGATTGATTTCCAGAGTGGTTGTACAAGTTTACATTCCCACCAGCAGTGGAGAAGGGTTCCCCTTTCTCCACAACCTCTCCAGCATGTGTTGTCACTTGAGTTTTTCATCTTGGCCATTCTTATGGGTTTCAGGTGAAATCTCAGGGTTGTTTTGATTTTCATTTCCCTAATGGCTAATGAGGTTGAGCATTTCATTAAGTGCTTCTCTGCCATTCGATATTCCTCTACAGAGAATTCTCTCTTTAGCTCTGTTCCCCATTTTTTAAGTGGATTACTTGGTTTGCTGCTTTTCAGCTTCTTTAGTTCTTTATATACACTGGATATGAGTCCTCTGTCAGATAAAGGGTTGGTGATGATTCTTTCCCAATCTGTAGGCAGTTGCTTTGTTTTGATGATGGTGTCCTTTGCTTTACAGAAGCTTTTCAATTTCATGAGGTCCCATTTATTGATTGTTGCTCTTAAAGCCTGTGCAGTTGGCGTTCTGTTTAGGAAGTTTTCTCCTGTACCAATGAGTTCTAGGGTATTCTCCACTTTTTTTTTTTCTAGCCGATTTAATGTATCTGGTTTTATGTTGAGTTCTTTGATCCACTTAGACTTCAGTTTTGTGCAGGGTGATAAGTATGAATCTATTTTCATTTTTCTACATGTAGACATCCAGTTGGACCAGCACCATTTGTTGAAGATGCTATCTTTTTTCCATTGTATGGTTTTGGCATCTTTGTCAAATTCAGGTGTTCATAAATGTGTGGGTTTATTTCTGGGTCTTCTGTTCGGTTCCATTGATCTACCATTCTGTTTCTATGCTAGTACCATGCAGTTTTTTATAACTGTTGCTCTATTGTACAGCTTGAGATCAGGGATGGAGATACCTCCAGAAGATCTTTTGTTTAGCGGATTGTTTTAGTGATACTGGGTTTCTCGTTATTACATATGAAGTTGAGAATTTTTCTTTCAAGGTGTGTAAAGAATTGTGTTGGCAATTTGATGGGAATTGCATTAAATCTGTAGATTGCTTTTGGTAAGATGGCCATTTTTACTATGTTAATCCTGCCAAGCCATGAGCATGGGAGATCTTTCCACCTTCTCATATCTTCTTCTAATTCTTTCTTCACAGACTTGAAATTTCATACTAGTCTTTGACTTCCTTGGTTAGGGTTACACCAAAGTACTTTATGTCATTTGTGGCTATTGTGAAGGGTGTTGTTTCTCTAATTTCTTTCTCAGCCCTTTTGTCTTTTGTATTCAGCAGTGCTACTGATTTTTTTGAGTTAATTTTGTATCCGGCCACTTTGCTGAAGGTGTTTATCAGCTGTAGGAGTTCCCTGGTAGAGTTTTTGGGGTCACTCATGTATACTATCTTATCATCTGCAAATAGTGATAATTTGGCTTCTTCCTTTCCAATCTGTATCCTCTTGATCTCCTTCGACTGTCTTATTGCTCTAGCAAGGACTTTTAGCACTATGTTGAAGAGATATGGAGAGAGTGGGCAGCCTTGTCTTGTCCCTGATTTCAGTGGGATTGCTTTAAGTTTCTCTTCGTTCAGTTTGATGTTGGCTATAGGCTTTCTGTATATCGCCTTTACTATGTTTAGATATGTGCCTTGTATTTTTAAGACTGATCCCATCTTCTTGATCTTGGCACAGCATCCAGGTCACAGGCTGGATAATCAAGACTCCTTTGTCTTCTAGGCCTGTTATTTTTCCAAGATGGGACTTGCTGAGGGCTAATGCCTTTAATCTCAGCAGGTCACCTGGTCCCCTGTTAGAGAAAACACTAACAGCCAATGAGAAAAGCTCTGTTTAGATGTGGAACTGACCTATTACTGACAGGCCTGTTTTTCATAGCCTTTCAAAATGCAAGCACTTGGGGCATATGGGGCAGCTGGAAAGAACCTTGACTGACACCCTTTGGGGGAGGGCTTTTAAGAGGAAGAGACCATAAATTTACAGTATTCCTTCTAATCAGCAGTTTCTTCTACTACAAATGTTGACTTTGATGCCATTGGGTATGTTCTCCATACATAAAGAACACAATAAATAAAACCAGGAAAAATACTTTCACATATGGTATATTTCTAGAGAATTCTTATTTCAAGCAGATGGCCCACACAATATTCCACAAGATTGCAGACTTGGCAGAAAAAAAGGAATTTGTTTGTTTGTTTGTTTTATCTACTGTTGTATCCTATAGCAATTCCTGGCACATACTGGATAATAAATATAGTTTGGAGGACTCTTCATGATTAAAGGATCTTTTTAAGAAATTTTATTTGAGAACCTTTCCAAAGGGAGAGTGTGTGTACATTTGTGTAAAATAAGCTTTAAAATTAATTCCTTTTCTTCTGATCAGTATACATCTTTCTCTCTTACTTTTTACCTTTCCTCCATGGTCTTTGGTCACCTATAATGACTGCCCACCCTTTTGATTGATGTACCTGTAACGTCGTCGTGGATCATCATTGAATACTGCATCTCTGCTGTCTGGACATCAGGTAAGACAATGAGCTTTTAAAAATTTTCTCAGTGCAATCACTGGGAAATGCTAACAAGTAGAAGGGAAGTTTACATAGAAATAAAAATGTGATGCTCTCAAGAGATAATAGCTCCCTGATTGAAGTTAAATTTATCCCAGCCCTGATACAAATCAATAAATCAATGGAAATACACCATTTGAGAATTTCCATTAGGAAAGTATAGTAACAATTAAGGCTTTAGAACCTACTGTATATTTCACTCTGGAATTTCCTGAACTCCCCAAAAAAAAAATCAGCACATAGTTTCATATTCTCATTTTAAAAGTGTTCTTTTCTCGCTGTATTTGTTAGGGCTTTTTGTTTGCTTCTATTTTCATCCAAAGTTGTACTTTCTTTTGTTCACCAGGCCAAGTATGTTACAAGGGCTTCTAGGCATTTTTTTTTGGTGTATGCAGGTTTTATGTCATGAGACCGATTAGCATGCTCTAAATTTATTTTCTTGTGGCTGGAGTGAGACAAAATACACTGGCGTTTAAATATCAAGTTAATTCACGGGGTTATCTCATTTGAAAAGATTTACTGTCAGAATGCACCAAGCATAGCATGTTAGTTTCTTATAGCACTTGTTTCCCCAGCAGTCTTAACAGCTGAGAAGCAGGGCAGTGAGGTATAACCACAACAAGGACTCAAGATTTTGAAAAGTCATGTACTCTTTCCCAAGTGGTGATGCAAACAAGACAGTGCTACTGGCTATGCTGTTAAAAGACATTCTTAACCTGTCCCAGAAGCCTGCACAGATTTGTGATGCCAGAGACATTTCTCCCATAACAATTTGCAGGCCCTGAGAACCTATTTTTGTGTGCACAAAAAAAGTGTACAAAATTGTTATGGCATAATTAAAATGAGAAAGCTTACTGAGTCTCAAATTAACCTGGGCACAACTTCAGAGATGCTGCTCATATGAGAAGTTAATTAAGATGGCGCAATGGTCAAGGACCTTGTGATCAAACCTAATCACTCACACACACACACACACACACACACACACACACACACAAACACACCTAAATACAAAAATGAATGCAAAAAAAAAAAACTAAAAGAAGATCACATTGTAGAGTTAATGTTTGTTACTCCTAAGACCTGTGTTATGGGAATGATCTAAACAAGTTTTATAAATGGAGAGATTTTGTTTACTTACTTTGATGGATGTTTTGTGTTTGGGTGGCAGTCACTACAATAATGAGTTCTCTCTCTTGCTCTCTCTCTTTGCCTGTGTGTGTGTATGTGTGTGTGTGTGTGTGTGTGTGTACTTGCATGCTTTGCATTCTCATCCCATTGAAAAGCAGAAGCAAAGCTTAAACGTTCTTTTGTTCTTTTGTGTACATACTTTCCCAATGATGTGAAAAAAATCTCTCCCCAGTCCTTTCAATGAGGCATTTCCATTTCATCCATGCTACAGGGTTAGACTTGGTCTGGGTTTGGGTTTCTTGGCTTTTGTCTTTGGTTTGCCCCTGCCCCCCCCCCCCCCGAGAAAGAGAATAAAGTTAGTATGCGTGGTAGATACACCATCCCCTGCCCACAGCAATCCAAAGGATTGATTCTCAATGTTGCACTGCTCCTTTTAGCCTTGTGATTTGGAATTTCCCCATTTACTATAGATGGGCTAATAGGGAACAAAATGGGGAAGCTACCCATGAACTATTTCCTTACAGTTTGGGAAACTGTAAAAATATGATATCCAAGCAAAATGGACTTCTTTAAAAAATAATTTTAACTCTTCTCTTGGCAAGCTCTTGCTACTGGTTTTACTGTTCCTTTAACAGGTGGAGGATTTTTCAGATTCTAGATGCAACAAGGTAAGTAACAATGTATTTTTAGTTTAACTGAGCCTGAAAAAGCCCCAAAATAAATAGACTCTGCAATAGCCTGCCAGCTTAATTGTAAAACAAAATAGTTAATTTTTTTCTCATAGATACTTGTCTTGTTTTAGTTGCAAGCAGCATGTAATCTCGGGTCTAATGGCAGATCTCATTTGGAAGTGAGATGAAGGTTTAGCTTGTCCCACTCCAGAGAGTTAGATGAAACTGGATGACACAGTAGAGTGTGGGGTAAGAGGATCTCCAGCATCAACAAAGTCTTTAGAGGACTTCAGGCATGCTTGCCTGTTCCTAGGGTGGATGGTGCTTTACAAAACAATTGGAACAACATTTCCTTAACAGGAAATGCAGATATGGGGAATTGCAAGGTAGAGTAACCCATAAGCAGTAGGCCTTTGTCACTTGAAAGCTGCTGGAAAACAAATCTAACCAAACACAAGAAAGCTCCTTTCTGTGGGGAAGAAGGAGCATTGAAAATGCTTCAGGAAAGCAACCGCTGTTGCCATGGCTATATTGTATTGTCACCAGTGCTAAAGAGCCTCATGAGAATGGAAAGCCATTTTTAATGGCATGCTCTATTTTCTTAGTGTATTTTCTTCTAAAGCTGTGATGTTCACCAGTTTTGTGTTTGACTTATTGTAGGTTTATTTGGCTCAGAAATATTTACCAGTGCTTCTGTTTTTTCTTCCTACCTACCTATATCTTGCCCTCACTAAATAAATAAGAGAGTGGGAAGGTGATGAGTTTGGCATTCCTCCACTAGGGCAAGCTCCTGTAAAAATAGATTAGATGGGCCCTCTGTAAGATGCCCAATTTAGTTTTCAGGATCTGGAATGCCATATTCATCTTAGGCTCTTGTGGACTATCTGACAAATGAGAACAGTCTCTGTTTAATGTTATAGTCCTTTGGTAATGAGTTGAGATAAAAGGTATAAACAGACACCAAGGCTTCATTCCACATTACTATGGGAGGGCATTTTAAAGATCATAGATTGGATACATGTCTTCACTGTTAGAATATTACACGCTGTTACTTTCTAGAGCAGTGACTTTGGGCATGTCCCATTTCCACTATTATTTACTTATGTGTGAATAAAGTTAGGTGGACGATTATTATGAGAATGGTCAATAATGTAGGTAGTATCTTCCTTATAATTGCTTTAACAAAAGTGTCAGTAGTTTTTATTTCCTTTCTGTTTTAAAAGTTACATGGTAGCACCATTCTGACATACTTTTACTGCTGCTACACTGGAACAGAAGTTGCCAGAGCAACCTTATGCAGTATTAGGAAGAAAAGAGTGCAGGTGGTAAGATGGGAAAGAAACAGCTTTGGTAAATATTGATGGGGCCATTTTTTCAATTCTGGTGGACTGAATAAATGATTTATGAAAAACGTTTGTAGGACTAGATTATTTTTCAACCACTGGTAAAATAATAAAGCAAAAATTCATTTGGTAATCCTCATTGTATATTCAGATTCATAAATGTACAGGATTATGATTATATCTGCCTCACAGCTAACAATTTGCCTAATGTTTGCTATTATTTAGCTGTCTGAATGGATTTTTGTAATTCAGAGGAAGAAGGGAACAATCAGTGAAAGCCACCCATATGCCTAGTATTATTGCTATGCACATGCACAATTATAAGTGATACTAATCGCTTTAGACCAGAACTACATTTGCTTTTCTATAGACAGCAAAATATTAATTACTAGAGTTTTTGTCACTCATTCCCCCACACTCTGTGTCATTTTTTTTTCCTGATAACCAGTTGAATCTTATAAGATCTTTGCTGGGTCATAGGCAAATTAATTGGTTCCATTTTCAGTGTATCTTTGTTATACAGTTTCAAAGCTACTGTTTGAGTTAGCAAGCAATGTCTTGGCCAACCATAGAATCATTTTTATATTATTTTAAGGAATAAAAAGATGCTGACATGCCAACCAGTTCTGCTGCTTCACCATGCACAATTCTACTACACCCAATTCCTCATCTTTAACATTATTGTCACCAAGTCTGCATGCAAAGATTGTTGAAATTCGAGGCTAGAAAGAAGTCTTTTGAAAGCATGCTGCCAAACTCCGCTCAGTTATCTGATGCTTTGGTTATTACTAATTTGGATCTTAAAAGCAACCACCTAATCAATGACCCCACACTTTAAAACAAATTCAAACCATTGGGAATAATTGGAGCAAGTGCATATGAATGATAACCAGTAGTTTTGCAGTCTAAGAAAGTTAAGTTTTTTTTAAATAAAAACCAAAAATAGAATCATTTAAATATGTCCTCATAAGGTTTACCTAAATATAGCCCAAAAGTTGATGACATGAGTGTGAAAGGAGATACTGAATGCAAAGAACCCGAACGCAGAGACACTTCATCTGTATCAGCTCCCTTCTCAAGCATAGCTATCTAACTAACATTAGTGTGGAGGTGTTAACTTCAGTGGCTGACAGCAGGGACTTTCAGTCTCAAATACAGCCCAGGCACCTTTCTAGAACTACCAAGATTTGACTCTATGGCCTTGGTAATTTATTTAACCTTTGCTGGCTCTGGTTATGCAAAACGCAGTGGCTTTTTAGAGCTATAATGGGGATGAAAGTGAATTCATGCATAGAAATACTATGCATTGATTCTGGCACACAGAGAGGAGGGTGCAACAGTGGTTATTAGCTTCATTGTCAGGGAGGGATACTCAGCACCAATCTTCTTCTTCATTGATGTGTAATCTTCTGGTGTTTTAAGATCTTCACCGGCGTGTCTTATGGACATCGCTGGGTGGCTGGTCCCCCACAATCCATAGAGACCACATTGGGAAGACTGCTTTCCCTCAAAGTTACCTGTGACCAATTAGTCAGAATCTGATGGCTGCTTCTGGCTTCAGTCTTCTGGACATCTGCAGATTCTGGCACTTGAACATATCTTCTTTTGCTTAAGAATGGTCACCATTTATTCTTGGTGTGTTGGTGTGTTCACAATATTTATTAGGTTTTCTTTGTGGGTTTCTCTGGTACACATACACACACACAGGAAGGGAGAGAGACAGAGACAGAAACACAGAGACACAGAGAAGAGACTAATGCATGTGCATAACCATTCACTATGCACATACATACGCACACATTTTACTCCCTTCTCACCCCTTTAAATGGAGCAGCCCCTGAGTTCCTGTCATTGATATGGATCTTCTCTTGCTGTGTTGGCTCCCCGGATAATTTCATCTTTTCACATACTTTCACCTTTAACCCCTACGCTAATGATTCCCAAACTGACCTCACCAATCCTTAATTCACTCTGGAGCTCTGGGCTAACTCCAATTTCCAAATGCCTGTTGAGAATCTCCAGGGCAGAATATCCTAGGAGGCTGAGAGTGTTGTCTGTCTTTCGTCATCCTCTTAGAAAAGCAGATGGAAGCTTCAGAAGCATTAAGAATTGAAAACAGGGAGCAAAGGTGGGATATTAGCCTAAGCAGAAGTAAAAGAGGTCTAAGTTAGCAAAGTGATGCAGACTGGGCTTTCAACTTTCATGACGGGCAAACTGAATCTCTGTTTTTATGAACTGGAGATGTCAATGCCAACTGGGTCTTTAAAAGTTGTGTGTTTCCTAGGGAAAAGGGAACAGCTTTCCTGATATAAATTGAATTCGTTTTTAAGGTGCTGGATGATTGACATGTTTGGAGAGAATGTTAATTAAAATCATCTTTCTTGGGAAACAAATGGTTTTTATTTCAGTGTTTTGTTACACAAATGTCAAAGGAAAGAATGACCATTAGGGAATTTTGAGAGTAACAGAGACATACTCATATGCTGGGTCAGGGTGTCTGAGATGGTATTTGTAAAAATAATTGTTGTGAGTCAAGGTGTTAAATCATAGCCCAGGTTGGCCTGGAACACTCACTTATGTAGCCTTAAGCCAATCCAGAACTTGTAGCAATCCTTGTGGCTCAGTCTCCTGAGTTCTGAGATTGTAGGCATGAACTATCATGATAAGCTGCAAAAAAAAAGGGGGGTATAAAGATTTTTCCCATTCATTCTGTAAACATTTACTGAATAGGCCAGCATCTCTATAGAGAAATGAGGCTGTGAATATCAGGCCTATAAAGTCTCTATCTGTAGATGCCTGATACATTTTCTTTTAGTTATTGCAGATACATTAAAACAATAACTTTACTGACAATCTTAATGACCAGAGGAACTTAAGGGAAATAAGACAGATCTGAGGTGGGGAAAGGATGTGCATAAATTCGAATTACAATTGATTGCTTCCTTTAAATTTAGTAAATATTGAGTTGCTTTGGGGTTTTACATTCCAACTGGGCTCATCAGTGTTTCAGGCGAGATAAATGATTGTGTCTAACCCTAAAATTTAATTAGAGCAAGGGGATAGACAAATCTTGGTTAATGTGTGTGCCTTCATTTAGAGACCTGGCTATAAACAAACTCTTCCCATGGAAACTACAGTCTCATTACTAATATCGTTAGCAGAGAACAATATCTCTTTTTTGGAAGGGTGGTTCTACTCTCCAGTCCCAGGACACTTCATGTCTTATGGGGTACATGAAGACCAGACTAGCTTCCAAATAGCCTGAGATCCTTTCCCTTAAGGTTGTACCTCATCTGTCCCCCTGGAGCTCTAAAATGGCTGTCGGGTTTGCAGGTCTTAATTCCAAGTGCTCTTGTCTTGGCTCTCCATGTCACAGTCTACTTTATTGCCCTTCTCAGATCCCAATGTCTGATCCCTGATTAAATTATTACAGCTTAGGGATGTCTTGTATATCCCAGAGCTCTGGCATGTACCCCGTTCCATCATGTTGTTCATGGTGCCATAGAAACTCTCATATTAACATCATGTATAAATTCCTAAGGTTCTTATTTTCTTTCCCTTGAATGATTTGGAAACATTGATGAATTACGGACAGTATCTTATTCTCACTGGATGTCAGAACTGTAAATACAAATTCTTGAATTAAGCTCTTAATATCTTTTGTCACAGATCTAACCAACCCAAACTTCTTACATCTTTCTCAGATTTGTTCACTCAACATATTAGTATCAAGGTCTTCACATGATCTGAGATAGGCAAGCTCACTCTCTGTCCCTATGTTTCTTAAGGAATACATGTATATGTTGAAGCATGTGTTAGAGGCAACTAAAGCTGAAGTATATGAACATGATAGTCCTAGAGAGTGGTCAGTGCCACGAAGGAAATTGAAACTGCATAGAGAATGTTCAGATGGGTGGGAAGTGGTCAGGGAGATGAAATTTGCTCTTTGCTTTGTTACGTTTCTGGACTCTACATTTTGGACCCTTTCATTTCCTTTGCCCCATGCTTTCCTGGCTTCAGTACTAATTCTCATTTCCTATTTCTGCCCAGCCTGTCATTAGCAACATAGTATATCTCCTTAGCTCTCAAGTACAGTGAAGCACAGTCCCTTGTCACATGTCTGCTCCACACTTTTCTTGGCCTTTTCATCATTAGAATTTACCCATATCCCTTCTTTGCCTATTATAGAATATGAATGATCCTTCCAGTCTCAGGGATACTTCTTCTGATCACTTTGAGTATTTGTGTTACTCAAGGCATACTGCCTGTTAAAAGAAAGACATAAGCATTAAGCTGAAACATTTGATTTTGCCCATTGGTGTTTGTATCAGGATCTTGCTATGTAACCCAGGCTGCCTTCTTGAACTTAAGGATTCCCCACCCTTCACCTTCTTAAGTGCTGAGATTGCAAACATATACTGCCATGCCTAGCCTTGGCTTTTTTTTCTATTTCGGTAGTGGGGAGAGTCCCAGTTGGGCATTAGAAAACCTGAACTGTGACTTTAACTATCACAACTTTAGACATACTGTATCTTCCCTACTGGCTCGTTTCTTTATCCATAAAACCAACGTTCATGACCCCAAGGGGTCCTTATAGCTACAAAGTAGTACAATTAGTTGTTTTCAGAGATATAAGGCAAATCTCTTTCCAACATTCTGTTTACTTTTGTAAAGTGGATATGCAGGGACTAATTTTCTAGTGTATCAGAACTGCTTAGATTAAACATACATTTTCTGGCAAAAGCCAGCTTTACAATTCTTGTAAATGTCGCAGGAAGTTAAAGCCCTGCTTCTGGTTGTAACCTCTCTCAGCTACGGTGACAATTCAGTGCTGCAAATGCACATGTCAACTTCTTCACCATGTGAGTATCTGAAAAACCACTATCTTTCGAGCTTGCCTATGGAGAATCTTCGAAAAGAATCAAACACCACAGAAATAAAGGACGGCTTTGAAAGTGAACTCCAAAGTGATATAATATAGGTGTTGCTGACCAGCAAGTTAGGTGCCAAGAAAGACATGTTTACCTTAGAAGGCCTCTCAGTACTTATGTAGCAGTCGTCATGTCACTTCCTTCAGCATTCACTTCAAGTCCAGTTAGGTCCTGAAGTGAGAATTAAAAAACACTTGTCTTCTGACTTCCCTGACGCCTCACAACAATAACTTATCTGTGTGCATGCAATTAATTAATTAGATGCTGGAAGGGAAACCAGCTCAAGTGAATCCTGTCTCATAGCTTGACATGTAGTTAACTATATCTGCTTGTTTGATTGTCTTTGATGTTTATATACTTCTCTGTTTCTCTGTCTCTCTCTCTCTCTCTTTGTGTGTGTGTGTGTTTGTGTAGCACAGTAGATATTGTGCATATGTAAAATGGAGAAGAAGTTAGAAATTACTACATAATTTTGTTTTGTTTCTAGGTTAAAGTATTTCCTATTTTATAAAGGGCCCTTCTCCACAATCTTAAAATTGCTCCACCCCTACCCCACCGTTGGAAAAACAAAACAAAACAAAACAAAACATAACACTATGGGCTTCCTGTTTCATTTCTTTTATTGGCTCACTGTCCACTGGGTTATGTTCTTTTCTAGACAGTGCAGCCTTGCATCATCAACTAGACACTGAGATTGTGAAAGGACTTCTTCAAGGCCTTGTATGGTTTGAAACCCTGTTTGACTTTTCTAGCTCAGATTGTGTGGATGCTAAACACCATTTGTAAAGGGCAGTTAGTGGCACTTTGTTCTTTCTTCACAGGACTTCTCTAATTTCCAACTCCCTATTTGCTACCCACAGGGAACAGTTTACCTTCACTTTTCTAGAAGCTCTTGTTCATTTGTTGGGAGATCAAAAAGAAGATTGTTCTACATGCACAGCTGTAGAATGTCACTCATATTAAAGTGACAACAATATGTCTTTAAATGGCCTTTCCTGATAGTTTTAATATTAAAATGAAAAGGCATATGGGTCTATCTGAGGAGATTATGCATAGTCTGTCTCCTGTTTTTCTCTTATGAATTGATTTGACAGTGTCATAGATGATGCACGGAAAGGAATGAAAAGTACAGGGAAGAAATGAAGATTTTAGATTCCTGTAGGTGGGAGCCATTTTCTGACTCACACACCTTTTAAACAATACCCTGCTTCTGAATCTGTGCAAGAGAATGTGGTCCCTGTGATGTACTTTTGATTTGATAACCTCTTAGAAATAATGGGAATTAGCTTCTGGTTGCATAAGCATAGAAGGCTTGAGGAATTCACAAAGGATGAAATAAACAGAGCATCTCAGAAACAATTAGATACAATTGGAAAGATGCTGGGATCTTATAAGAAATAAGATAGAGGTAAAGGATTTGGGGAGTTTAAGACTCTGAAAACCACAGGATGTATTACTGAAGAGCCATGTAATTCAGTACTCCCCACTCATGGAATGCCATGCAAAGCCATGCACCAGGAGAGGTAAGCCTCATTTACTCCTTTCTATATGAGCCGCTTCAGTGTCTCCTTTACAGTGTTCATCAAGTATTTGTAAGTAAAATAATACTCTTGGAGCTGATTTTAAATTCCGCCCATGTAAACTATGATTTACTTTGAATACCTTAATTGCATTTGCAATTGAAGTGTACAATGAAAGCTGGATGACTCAGGCATGGTTCTGCTTCTCAGCCTTTGAGACTGAAGGGAAGCAGATGATAGCTTTTTGTAGACGTAGCGAAACCAAGTAGGGTTATACAGCTTGGTGCTTACCCAGTACAGTGGCTGTGGATTATGTATTTTTAGTGCCATATACACTAGACAAACTAGTGATACGCACCCACATATGTTTTAAGATTTATTTTTATTCTTATGTTGCCTCCCCCAGTGTGTGTGTGTGTGTGTGTGTGTGTGTGTGTGTGTGTGTGTGTGCGTGTGTGTATGTGTGTGTGCTCCATTTGTGTGCAGGTGCCTGCAGTGGACAGAGAGGGGTATTGTATTCTCTTGAGCTGGAGTTACAGGCACGTGAGCCGCATGGCTTGGATGCTGGAAATTGAACTCCCACCACTGCACTCTTAACGACTGATCCATCTCTCCTGTCTCTACTTCCACATTTTCAAATGCAGTAGACTAACTTAGGCAGTATTTGTCCCTTAGTAATCTTGTATGTGTCTATAGCTGTCAACCACAGTTTCGGTTCTTCTCAGTCTTTCTGCTTCTGGCCAACTCTTGTCATTATTTACAAATGCACTTTAATTGTTATGTTGATATGTAAAATCAAACAGAGATGTTTCAAACCATGTGGTACAGCTGCTAACACATACAATTTTATTATTACAACTTTGAAGTTAATCTTTTTATTTCACTAGATATAATAAAGTAAAATCTCATTTATGCTGTTTTATATTAAGTAAATCTATAGGATGTTGATATATAGCACTTTGAAAAAGTTTTATCATGTTGGAGAAAAGACCATGATAAGCCAGGTTAATGAGATATGAATGTTAAGAAAACCCAAGTCCATTGAGTTCTCTTTTCTGGCTACTGTCAATGGTCTCTACCACTTTCTTTTAGTGATTACATTTGTTATAGCACCACCCTCAAGAAAATGTAGCTAGTAAAGTTGGTTTGAGGAAGAAACAAACAATGGAAATTTAATTATACCTTAGTATGACTTTCACTCCTTGATTTTAAAAGCACTGACCTGACCAACAGGTGTTTCCTTGAGCAGCATCTTCCTCTGCCAAGAACTGTGTCAGGCACTGAGGGGACAGAGGTCAATTACAGAGAAATAATGCTGTTCTTTAACTGATAGATGAACTGGTTAAAAAAAAGAGACCAATAGTGTAGTAGACACTAATTTGTGTCTGCTAATACAAAAGTACATCCTTCATTCCTCAGGAATCTGCATTAGTCTGAAGTTGAGTCAGAAGTTACTAGAGAACCATTTAGTGATTTTCTGTAGTTAGCACTAGAATAGTTATGTCTTTTTATTTGCCTCACATTTAGATTGCTCTGCAGTCTTGGAACAATTCACATACATACACAGTTACATACATTTGCCACTTTTTGAAGGCAGTGAGAAAAATAATCCAGCTGTTACAGGGAGTGCAATTTCTTTGAGGATTACACTAGAATTGTTTTCATTTGACCAATTGTTTTGAGGAGCTAGCCGTAACTTTCTTTCTTTTCCTTCCTATTTTCTCTTAGAAGCACTAGGTCTATTGTTGAGACAATAGAAGAGATTCACTGCCTGTTAGCCAAAAGATTCTTAGCAGGCACTGAACAGAGAATGAAGGTAGCCTTGTCTTCTGGGAGCTTCTAATTTAAAGTAGACAACACACTGGAAAGGATACATATCACAGCCGATACTCTCATTTCCCCTCTCATATTAAGCCGAAGAAAACAGGAAGTAGAGGGTCCTATTCTAGAGGAATGGCAAGGTCTTCTACTGAGTGCTATCTCTCTTTCAGCGATTCTTCAAGTTGATTATAATGTGCAGTATATTATTGTGTCAATGAGTTGCATTGGAAGTTATAGATTAAATTAAAATTGGATCCGTGATTTGCCATTGGAAAATATGTTCAGCATTTCAATAGTCTAAGGTCAGGGTTAACCAAAGAGTAGAGGAGGAATGGCAAGGTCTTCTACAAGGTGTCATAAAAATTAAATTAAAACACTATCCCCTGAGGTATTTTCTAATAATCCCAGAGGAGAAAGCAACATCTGTGGAGTAATAAAGGTGCATATTGCAACATTTTTAGCAAAAAGAAATTTGAGCAAAACAGGACCAAGGCTTGAGGGTAAGGCAATGCAGTAAAATAATGATGCTTTACTAAGTTTTCATGTCATAAGGATGTGAGCACTTCTGAGCAGCCTCCTGTGCCATGCTAAAAAATGCAAACATGAAAAGGAGAATAGAAATGAAGATTAAGAGGGGTAGACAGAAATACCAAGAGGCTGGAGCAACACATGCACAAAGGCCAAGAACTGAAAACCTGCCAAACTACATTACAGTCTAACTCTTGTCCTTAAATTTAGAAAGTCCTTTAGTACTTCTCTCCAAGCCTGAGTTTCTCTATCTATAAAATGAGGGGATACGCTAGAAGATGACAACAAAATCTACAGATCCTCTACTACTTCTTGGGAGTGCTACATAAAAAGAATTAGTAGGAAGAAAATACACACGGGCAGTTTTGCAGACAAACTGCACAGGTTAATTCGATTAAAAAAAAAAAAGGACAAGACCAATACCAGTGAATTTTAAAGTGCTCCAACTAGAACCACAAAGCCATCTCCACTTTTTGTCTTGCCATAGTAAATTGCATAGTTGGCTGATTTACACTGTCAGGCACCTGCCATAGTTCCCAGGGACCAGTAGTAAGGCCTTCTCCTTCCTCCATAGGCTTTGAAGCCTGGGTGAGTAAAAGTGTGCAAATGATCTTGGATGCCCAAGTGAGAGAAGGAAGAAATCACATGTCAAGCTTTGTACATATGATCATTTCCCTGTATTCTGTCCTCCCTCCCAGGTCCCCGTAGAGCTCTCCTTTCAAGAGGAAGACATAAAGGACCTGCTCTTTGAACACTTGAAGGTGTAGGAGAGTTGATGATCCTTATGTGTTTTCTCATACAGTGTCTTTCTAGCTACCTGCCTTTAAAGCTCTATGCATAATTGAAAGCAGATTGTTTTTTCCAGCTTTCATAGTCAGTTTAGCACTTTTTAACTTGTGTGAATCTCATTTACAGAGTCACAGAACTGATGACAATAATTAGTGCAAGCTGCTGTTCCAGCAAGAGAATCACTTTAGTAAGAAGCTAATGATTTACTCAATGGGTGAGGCAAAAGGATGGGGCTTTTCACATCAGTTTTGTTTGGTTGGTTTTTGGAGACAGGGTTTCTCTGTGTAACAGAGCCCTGGCTGTCTTGGACTTGCTTTGTAGACCAGGCTGGCCTCAAACTCACAGAGACCCACCTGCCTCAGTCTCCCAAGTACTGTCATTAAAGGCATGCATCACCACTGGCCAGCCAGATCAGTTTTTAGTGCCTGGTTTATTTTGCCTTAATTTGGCATTGCAAGAAATAAAACACTATGATTTTCTTGCTTTGATTGTTACAGTTTACCATATCTCACCCAAAATATTGTACCATGAATTACCCAAACAGTTTCATCCGAGGGCATATGACTGATAGTAGGTCAGCCTCTACAAGAGGCAGTTATATAACTACACTGAAAAAAACCTCCTCCAGTAGTTTCTGCTTTCTTCCCTTAGTTCTCCCTCTCCATGATTTCCTTTGTATACATTTTCTTTAGTTTTTCCATTTCTATCTTTTGATCTTGAACTGTTTTGTTGATTACCTTCACCTGTCTGATTGTATTTTTCTGCTTTTCCTTAAATCCCTTCATCTGTTTGTTTGAAATTTCCTCTATTTCTTTTATTTCTTTCAGTGATTTAATTATTTCTTCTCTAAAGGCAACAAACTGTTTGGCTGCATCTTCCTGTATTTCTTTCTGGATGGCAATAATCTGACTTTATCTTCCCCTATTTATGTACACATTTTATTTGTTTCCTCTATTATCCTCTTTGTAAGCATAGATGTAAGGTCATCTTCTTGAATTTCACTTATGTTAGGGTGTTCAGGACTACTTGCCCCTGGATAACTGGGTTCTGGAGATGCCATATTGCTTTGGCTTTGTTTTGATTGTGCTTTTAGGCTGGCCTCTACCCATCTGGCTGTCTTAGATGTTGGCTGTTAGTTTCTAGTGCCTGCTGGAATCCTGGAATTGGGGGCATCCCCTTGGCAGGCAAATGGTTTTTCTTGAAGGACGCCTTCTCAGCTTTTTGGGTATGGTCTCACTGAATGCTCATTGCTTCTCAGGGAATTGCCACAGCTCACCTCAGGTGTATGGTCCTGTGTGCTAACTGTGGTCACTGGTAGTCAGGGGGGCTCTCCTCTCACCAGGAGAAGTCCTGCAGACAGCTGTCCTGCCACTGGGTTTCTTTCTCTGAATTTAGTAAGCTGCTGCTCTTGATGCTCTGTGTTTGCTGGGCACAGTGGGGTTTCATCTCAGCTGGGAAACACAATCGCTGGTGTTTTAGGACCCACAGTTTGGTCTGTTGGTCGGTTGCTGTGCAGTCACTGCTGTGCTGCTCATCAGACACAGTATGCGCTTGGTGCTGCCATCTTTGATCCCCCTAATATTCCTCCATTTAGACACTGGAAGTGTTATTTAAATTCACAAAGCTAACTTTAATATCAAGCAAAGCTCTTAATGACTTTAAGCTAAGGTATTTAACAGGTGATTCAGACAGTTAATGCTCACTATAGAAAAATACAAGTAATGTGAGGTCCCCATAATTTCATTCAGTTTACCCTTTTCTTCATCTCCTTTCTTTTATTTAACACCATATGCAGGAATTGTAGTCATATGTTGCTTCTCCCTTTAGGTGCTGCCTTCTGCAATCTTTTCCTAGCCACCAGCAACATAAGAAGCTGGCTTCTTTGTATCTATTTATTCTAGAACCTATTAAGCTCAGTGGTAAATCCTGCTTTCCTTTGCTGTCCAAGTATTGTGTAAAGGTCACTTCTGCAATGTGGGAACCTAAGCCAATTTCTGGGAAGTCTTGGCAGGACTCTGTACCCATGCCCAACATAGTTCTTAAAGCAGCTCTGTTTGTAACTGTCCAGTAATATATTTTAAGTTCTCTATTTCCTGAAACTGATTATAATATGTATCCTGTTATGTCATCTACAACCCAAAAATTCTGTCCCCCTTGACCCAGTTTCTACCATGTTTATCATGTGAGACCTTTACTTGAGTAGAAGGAAACATAGTATCACTAGTGTGGCTGAAAATACATAGATGCTCTAATTGGAATATAGGAAGTTATTTGTGCCGTACAAAACAAGTTCTGTGCTATGAATCTTACGTAAGTAAATACCTAACTAATATGTCAGTCACACTCAATCTACAAGCTTTACTTATTAAGCTAGGTATCATGAGAGAGGGACACACATGAAGGTGAAACATGATCCACAGATTTTTTTTGGAAAAGCCACCTACTTCCCAAGTATATAGAGATAAAAGTATAGATGGATATTATGCTTTAAATGTGATATAAATGGAGCCAATTGGAGGAGAGTGATTGATGTTGCCTGGGGCTATAAAGAAGACCAGCAACAGAAGAAAGCAACTGTAGGTTTTCAAAGAAAAGTGAGAGTTCACCCTGAAAGAAGATTCGGAAGTGTGATCCACGTAGAGAAAGCAGCTTTGTTAGTTCCCAGTGGCAAGAATAAGTATGGACAATCTCAGAAAACTGCTGACATGATACTTAGAAGGTGTATAGGGCTGAGTTCTAACACAGAAGGCCTAAAATATAGACCTGATTTGGAAGGCAGTAATGAGCTACCTTATGGTGATGAAACAAAGAAGTAAGTATCTGGGTTTATTGTCAATGATGGAAGATAACACTGGCTCTGATGGTCATCACAGAAGGGGAGAAATGTCTCCTTTGGTACTTACTGCCCTGTTCTGCTCATGACCAACCACACCGCCCACACAGAGGAAAGAAATGTTAGTGGGAATGGGTAGACAATGCTATCCCACAATTGGGTCTGAACTGCAATCCTATCACTCCTAATGGCTGCTTCACTGTGTAAGTGGGGAGGTGACGAAGGGTGTGTGTGTCGGAGGAGTCGGGTTAAAAACTCCTTGTTTCTAGGCAAAAGCCCTCAGTAGGAGACATTGTAATCATGCCTAAAATTATTTCATTATTGAAACCTGTGTTTGATCTGTGATTAGGAACTAGATGAAGGAATCAAGCAATCAACCACTGAAATTGTAACCATAAATTGTTCTATAAACAACTGACTTCCTCTGTCTCCCCCACCCCAAGCAACAAACTTGAAAACAGATGCTTTTCCTGTTGTTCTTTTCCCTCATGGGTTTTAGCCAGTACTTTTGAGCCTTGCACAAGTCAGAGAGCAATGTCTTCCAGCTGCAGGGTCTCCATTTCCCTCACATCTGGATTACGTGTGTTCTACCTTGTTAGACTAAGGCAAGACACATAAGGAGTATGAGCTCGTTAAAAATATACAGCTGATTAAGATGTGTCCAGTGAAGTTGAAGAGGTTTACATGAACTAGAGTTCATTATGGAGAGTAAAGAGAAAATCCTCTGAGATGTTTGCCTTTTGAATAAATTATTCTAAATAGCTTTTGTCCCAAAGGGTTTTACTAACTACTCCAAAGGCACTCAAATATCATTGTCCATAGAGATACATATTTCCCCAATACAACTGTATGGCTTATCCACTTCTTGTCTGGAACAGCAATGTACCCTTTGACATACCTAGTAAATAATCACACATTCTAAGTCAGGTTTAAAGTTCATGTTGCAGAGACTGTAATATTATCTCGGGAAGTAATGTTGTAACCACAACCTATCTTGCTCCCATTATGCTTGGAATCAATCAAGTGAGATTGTCTTTGATGTTATAAGGTAGCACTTAGCAACAGCTCAAAACATTTAGACATTATAACATGGAAGGATTCTTTTTTTAATTAATTTATATTTTATATTAATCACAGGTTATTTACTATGTATCCCAGCCATAGCACCTGCCTCATTCCCTCCCAATCCCACCCTCCCTCCCTCATCTAATCCCTGCCCCTTTCCAAGTCCACTAATAGGGGAGGACCTCCTCCGCACATGGAAGGATTCTTAAGGATCTGCCCAAACCCTTCCATGTTACACAAGGGCAGATCCCACAGAAATCCATTTCTTCCCCTTTCCTCTTAGCTTCTCATGAGCTAAAGTAGCTGGATAATCACATTTACAATCCAGGTGTTTTGTCCCATCAGAGAAAGCCAGCCTGCCACCTGCCCCTTGGGAGTAACTCCAGTAAGCTAATAATAACATTTGCATGTTCATAAGTGCACACTCTTGGTACTCAACATAGCACCACCATTAACTGTACCTAACAAATGTACAGATGTCACTTTAAGAATTAGTGTAGCTGTTGCCAGCCTTGGGATCCCTTTCTCCTAACTGGACTGCCTTGCTTAGCCACAATAGGTAAAATGCTCCTAGTCCTACTACAATTTGATATGCCAAGGAGGTTTGATATCCATGGGAGGCCTCCCTTTTCTGAGCTTTTACTAAGGAGGAAAGGAGTAGGGGAGGATGGCAGTGAGGTGAGAGAGGGGGACTGGGAGGAGAAGAGGAAAGGGAAACTGTGATCAGGATGTAAAATTAATCAATCTATCAACTGATTAATTCATTATTTAATTAATAAAAAGAGAGTTCCTTTAGCTGTTTTCACAATAGTGTGGTTCTGGGAAAAGAACTCAAGTCTTCACACATGCTAGAAACGTGTTCTGTCACTGAGTTATGCCCAGGCCTTCACCATCGATTTCATCTTGAATATTCTACCTGTGTTGCCATAAGTAGTACTGGTGGCATTTTAAACGTCATTGTATTCTAGCCATAGTGAAGTATGGATTCCCCCTTTGTAGAAAGAGAACTGAGGAAACTTTTATGTTCTTTCTTATTTCCTTAAAACTTAGCCAAGAAAAATTAACATAGTCTACACATAAGAATACTTCAGAATAAGAATAGATGTAAGGTACAATGAGCAGTTCTAGGAGACAAGTAAGTGGAAGATTCTATGTCAGAAATAAATGCTGGTAATGGGTTTTCAGATAATCTCTTGAATTATTAAAACAAAAAAAAAAAAGAAAACAAACCTCTACTTATTGAAAGACTGCTAGAAGAAGGAAGGAAAAAGGAGGAGACAAAGAAAGAAACTTCTCTGTGAAGAACTAACAAAAGCAAAGTATCTCTACATCTCACCTTACTGCCACCAAACTCATACTTCTCTGGGGAAAACCATTGATACTTGAATATAATGAGCATACATCTCACAGAGCATTAGTTATTTTCTTTTTCAAAGTGAGTGCCTGGAGAAATGGAAGGCTTCTCACTTTCAGTTAGGCTGCTAATTTAGGGTTTTACATCACAGGTCAACACATTATGGCCCAGGACTAGTCTACTTCATTTTGCACTTTCTCCAACTGGAGATGCTGAAGATGAGCTCCAGGGCCTCACACAAGACATGGCGCAGTGTCACTGGGTTACACACTCAGCCCCATTGCTGTGTTTTGTTTGGTTTTGTTATGATCTATGAGCTAAGAATAATTTGTGTATTTTCAAACGGGTAAATAATAAAAAACAACAACCTGAACACTATTTCATGACACTTGGAAATTATATACATGGCCTGCAAATTTGAGTGTCTGTAAATAGCGTTCTGTTGGAGCACAGCCATGCATTAATTTGCATCGTGTCTGTGGGTGCTTTTGTGCTACAGAAGCAGAGTCCTCAAATGTGAAAATATTTCCTATCTGGCCCTTTATAGAAAATCTGTGTCGGCTCCAGCTTTCAATTGAAGTAGCTTCCTGATTTAAAGGATTAAAATTGTTCTCTCTAGAGTCCAGCTCTTAGCTACCAGGACCACTGAGACAAACTGACACTCTGGGTTAGTGTAACTTAATTCAGTGGCTTGCTCTTTTTAACCACCATTCTTTTCCAGTAGAGTTAGAAACACACAATCATAGCTTACAGTCTAATTATAAATTATATTCAATAAAGATATGTCAAGTGTTTAAGTGTCCTAAAAGTGTAATATTAGCTTTCTCTGTAATTCTCAATGACATTAGGGGAAATTTTGGTATTTGCCGTTCATAACAATCTGCTTTGTATAAGTAAGAGCAAGCAATTTGGGCTCTAAAGCCTGTTGGAGGGTGTATTTTTGAGTCAATTAGCTGTAGTTAGAGGCTGAATGATTAAATCAGCAATTTGACTTTAAAAAGAGCCATAGATTTTATTTTCTTAATGCCTCTATTCTAACAACCTTGATATTGAGTAGTTTGTGGGTCAGGCTATTATATGTACTAATTTTTAGCTAACTATTCATTGTGGTGTCTCTCACCATAATACCCTATCAAAGCTGAGTTTCCCAGGGGGATTTTAGAAGTCAAGACAGGAATTTACATGATCATCTAAAGCTTCTCTCTGGGCCTTCTCACTTAGGATGAAGAAGGGTTGGTCCTGGCTTGGGACAGACAGCAAGAGATAAATGAGGGGACTAAGACTCAGCCTTGGAAGGTCAGGAAGGGCTTTCTTTTTGCACATTGGGATGTTGAACCTGTGAATCATTTCTCGTGCAGTCTAGAGACATATTTTGCATTTATTAGCTGTCACTAAAGCCTATGCAATTCAGGCATTTCTCTGCTTTCTATTTCTTTACTGAGCACCTGTGTCAACTACATCTTAGATCTAAGAGATATGAATGAATTCTATGCCTAGTGGAGATTTATTCTAGTAGCTAGAAGGGCCAAGACCCTTTCCGTTTTAGATTTTCATCACTGCCTCTTTGAACTAGAATGCTTTAATGAATACTAGACATTTGGAGACCATATTGTTTTTGTGTTGTTTTTTTTTTTTTTAAACATCTCCTTTGCTGTTAGCCTTATGGAGTTTAGAATGGTCTCCCACAATAGTTCTTTATCTGCTTGACTTATCTTCTCTGATAAAATAAGGCAAACCACCTTAAATTTGTATTTCACAAGGCTCTGAAATCAGAACAGCTTTCTTCTGCTGATTCTGGTTGCTAGACTAAAGATTTATATAAACAACATTGCAAGTGTTGCCTTGTAGTTTTAACACCCACACAATTTGCAGACAAGTTGCAGCATTCATTGTGTTTCCATGTCTGGCCACTGTTTTAAATTCTAAATGTTGCACCTGAATACTTAAGAAACTATCATTTATCTGATAACCTTGAATAATTTTTAGTCAGCCATTCTTTATCCCCAAAGGAATGTCACTTATGATGAAATTCATTCAGAGAAGTATCGATCTGCAGGTCATCAGACTCCATTGCTTCTCCCTCAAAATCAGAAGAATGTCTTTCATGAGGCCAGAACATTCATACTGTCTCTAGGTACAACTGTTCATTCATCTAGGGTACCATCATTAATATAAGCAACCCTTGAAGGTAATGAGGCTGTTGGTTGTTGTTGTTGTTGTTGTTTTTTGTTTTGGTTGTTATTGTTTTGTAGTGCTGGGAATCAAACCTAGGGCTTTAGTCATGCCAGTTAAGTGTTCTAATATTAAGCTACATGGTAAGTCTTCCCTTTACTTTTTTCTCTCATTAAATCGCCCATTCTGGTCTTGAACTCACTCTTCCCTCCCCCCACACCATTTGGTCCCCCTGTTCAAGTTCCTACTCCCCCATCCATCCATAACTATCTATTGTATTTCCCTTTCTTAGGGAGAGCTATCTGTTCCCCCTATTCTCTTACTCTATACCTAACCTCTGTGGTTTTACAGATTGTAGCTTGGTTATCATTGACTTAATAACTAATATCTATCTGTAAGTGAACCATATTTGTCTTTCTGGGTCTAAGATACCTCGCTCAGGATGATTTGTTCCAGTTTCATCCATTTGCCTGTGGATTTCATTTTTTTTTAACAGCTGAGTGATATCCTATTGTGTAAATGTGCTACATGTTCTTTATTCATTCTTCAGTTTGGGGACATCTAAGTAGTTTCCAATTTCTGGCTATGATGAATAGAGAAACCATGAACATGGTTGTGCTAGTGTCACTATGGAGCATCCCTTGGGTATGTGCCTAAGAGTGGTACAGCTGGATCTTGAAATAGATCAATTCCCATCTTCTGAGGAACTGCCACATTGATTTCCATGGTATCTATACAAGTTTGCATTCCCACCAGCGGTAGATGAGCGTCCCCCTTACTTTACATTTTCACCATAATAAACTGTCACTTGAATTCACTATTTCAATTCTGGAATATCTTTGATGATAGGTAGTATACAACTTTGTATCAGTAGCACTTTACACCTAGAAGATGCTAAGTTTATTGTTGTTGAATCAATAGTATATCAGCATTGTGAATGTGAACCATAAGTCCTATATGGAAATGATGAGTGTAAAACAAGAGGCATCACCACATTGTAATTGTAAAGTAATTCATGGAAATATACTCTGCCACTTCCAGTTCATGACCATCAGCCCAGCTGCCAACACTGTGTTGTTTTAGTCCACATTTCATTTGTGTGAACTGAAACATAGCAGTCAACTGGAAGACAGGTGTGATGGCTTCCAACAAAAACCCCAATTTCCTACTTCTCAATATGGCCCTTCCCACATTCTGGATGAAATCAAGAGCTAATGTTATACAGCTATACATAGGTGGTATTTACAGAAGTCTAATTAATATCACTCATTCCTAATATCTCTTTTGACTCTATGGCTAAGCAGAGCCAAGCAAGTGACGTCAGAATGCCAGAGTGAATTATTGGGCTTGTGTCAAGCCAGGTATGGATGAAAAATCACCTCTGTGGACCTAATCCAGGAGCAATCAAAGGGCCAAAGTTTTAATTAGTGAGGGTAGTGATTTGCTTTTGCATTCAGCTGCCTAACATTCTGTATTAGTTTTTTAACGTCTGCATTATCCTGGTTATTGTCCAACACTGGTTAGGATGGTTAATGTGCTATTTAATAGCACTATACTTAATGGACCTTTGAAAGTAGTGACCTATGAATCCATTTCCTTACCTGTCAGCAGAACCATTTCCATTAGAAAAGTCAATGAAGTCATAGGCAGGGAAGGACACATTTTAACATGGTACCTGGTTCTTTAATGTATAACTAGTAAGAAAATGCAAAAAAATAATTTAACCTGGAATACAGATATTAGTATTCATTTCTAGTCAAGGCAGAATGATATCAACGTATTATAGTTAACAAAAGAATCCAACAAATTTACTTTTTGACACAGCAGAAATGATAGATGGAAAGAAGTACTATTTTTTTTTTCAGCATGTCTGACCTTTCCATGTTTCTGCATTGGTAGTACATTTGACAGTGATAGCATATTGTATGTCTCTGTACCGTTTTGAGATGTCTTTTGAAGGTAGATTGGAGTTTTGGAATTAGATTTTATCATAAGATAATTATGATGCTGTAATTGGATGATCAAGTTGGGTCCTATGGTTGAGGCTAAAAATGTCACAACATAGTCATGAATGGTTCTTCTCCTGTGTCTCATAACTGCCCCAAATGATAATTAGCAGGGAAGATCCCTGAAAATATGTACCCCTGGTACCTTCATACAGCCTTTTAAGGTGACACCTTTGAGAAGAGCAGCACACATTGGACATTTTGTAGGTTCTGGTGGGTTGCTGGAGATCTGTTTCGAGACTCTATCACATTACCTATATCAGCTCTGCATTTGCCTAACAACTCGGAGCATGAGTGTCCTTCCAAGAACCTGGAATGAAGCTAACATCTTTCATAAGTATAAATTTACCCAAGTCTAATTAATGCTTCTTACTTACTAATGAGTTACTCCTTTTGACTCCAGAGACAGGCGGAGCCAAATACATGATGCCAGAATTCCCTAAGTGAATTATTGAACTTGTGACAAACAGGGCAGGAATGAAAAATAGCCGAAGCATATTTGATCCAGGAGCAATTAAAGGGCTGGAGAATTAATTAATGTGAATTTTAATTTGTTAAAGTCTAGAAGACGGGACCTCTTTGTTTCCTCTGGAGGCCTTTTACAAGTCCTCTTTGATTACAGGTAAGTATGCTTCCAGAGGAAATTAACTTTCCTTACACTTTTCCTTGGCAACCTATGGATAAGAAAGAGAAAAGTGGGCTCTGAGACTGCAAAGTACATCAAATTGTTGAATTTGCAGTTTAGGCACTAAGCCACTACCTTGCCCTGAGGGATAGCTTTTTGGAGAACTGATAGGAGCCATAGATGGAAAATTACAGATAATGGAAGCAGATGATGATAAGAGAATGAGAGCTATCATTGGATAAGAGAGTAATACCCCTGGAGCCCTGAAATAAGAGAGCTAGAAAGAAGACCAAAAGGAAATCAGAAGTGTGTTTTTCTGTAGCTTTCAACTGAGTCTCCCTTATCCCCTACCAGATGGACAGAGAAGGTATAGACATGGATTTAGGGGAAGGATCCAGGCAGCTGAGCCTATGAAGGCATGCCCCACACCCACTAATACAAAATAGCCAAATGGGCACTATTCTTCCTATTGTCCAATATGTTTGTTTATGTTCCAATTTGTGCTTCTTCAAAGAAACTAGTGTTTAAGATGTGCCACTATCACATTAACTTAGCTTAGTTGCCACTGCCATCTTTTTTTTTTTTTTTTTTCTATCATATCCTTAGTAGCTAGCTGAAGTTTTCGGAATGAAAATAGACCCAATGAACTTCACTTTTTTTAATTTCTCCTCTTTTTAAAAATTTTTTATTAATTACACTTTATTCACTTTGTATCCCCCCTGTAGCTCCCTCCCCCCTCCCTTCCTCCCCCTTCTCCAAGCATGCCCTTCCCCAAGTCCACTGATAGGGGAGGACTTCTTTTCCTTCCTTTTGATCCTAGTCTATTAGGTCTGAGCAGGAGTGGCTGCATTGTCTTCTTCTGTGGCCTGGTAAGACTGCTCCCCCCTCCGGGGGAGGTGATCAAAGACCAGGACAATCAGTTCATGTCAGAGAGAGTCCCTGTTCCCATTACTATGAAACCCACTTGGACACTGACCTGCCATGGGCTACATATGTGCTGGGGTTCTAGGTTATCTCCATGCATAAAAAACAAGGAAATCATGAACTTCACTTTTTAAAATGTCTCTGTGTAGATAATAGATAGATAGATAGATAGATAGATAGATAGATAGATAGATAGATA
>NW_026594184.1:3365914-3546822 GCF_907164565.1 Psammomys obesus | reverse complement strand
ATAGATAGATAGATAGATAGATAGATAGATAGATAGATAGATAGATAGATAGAGATGAGTAGGTAGGTGGAGGGGAAGGACTGGCACACACACAAAGGAAGTTTGATTTTCCTGACAAAACAGAACTGATCTTTTTTTTGTTTGTTTGTTTTTTAAATCACAAGTTGACAGTGCCATTAGCCATCATGTTTCCATTATGACCCTGGTTGCCAGGAAACTCAAAGCTAACTCCAACACTCATTTTCAGTAATCCAAGTACCCAAAGGTTTTGTGATGAGGCTTTCTCCCTTTTAATGTATTTTTGTTTGTTTTCCCCATCTTATAATGGTATATTAGAGAAAAGTCCCTCAATTTGGAGTAAGAGGTATGTTAGAAATGACAAATTACTGCTCTGCTCTGCTCTGAGAGGATTATCACACAAGTTTGTTTTCCCTGCCACATGCTACTAGCTTGGGTCTATTGTCCTTGTAATAAACTAGGTTTCTGCTAGTCAAACTTTTGACACTATAGGTAATGTTCATCTTAAATTATTCTTTCTCTTTCTCCCTAAATATCAGTCAAAGTGATGGCATCATGAAACAGCATGTATCACTCAGCATTTTCTTATTTCTAAAACTGGTTATATAAAATAGTCAAGGAATAGAGAGGGTGGGATTGAGAGGGAATGAGGGAGGGGGCTACAACTGGGACATAAAGTAAATAAACTGTAAATATATATATATATATATATATATATATATATATATATATATATATTAGTCAAGGAGAAATTTTCTACTTAAACCAGAATTTTCGTACACTCACATTGCTAACCTGTATCACCAACTAATTCTAGATACATTTTACATGGTATCTCATTTGAATTTTACTTTGTCATCATTGCCACACAAAATTGATTTCAGAAGCCATATTGTCTCAAGAAACAATGCATCTGTATTTCATCCAGAAACAACAATCAGATTGGTCTGCAGGCCAAATGTTCCCCGTAGTGTATTGTCTTCCATAGACCCATGATAACCTTACTCTGGAATTATGTGTGATGGAACAAAGTGCTTTCATTAGGTCTGACTTGAGTTTTGACTTCTTGGCAAGCATGCAGTAAAGGAAACATTCTCTTACTTGAAAGAAAACTCCTACCAGGACCTATCAGATGGATGAGTAGAACAACGGCTTCTAAAGTGAAAAGTTTTAGAAAAGATCCAACAAACAAAGCTTTCTAGGTATAAGATGGTCATTTCCTTCCTTTAGAGTTTTATTTCCCCTTAGTATCTCTAGAATATTGACTCTAAATTGTTCTTCCACAAGCTCTAGATAAGTGGAGCATGTAAAAGGTTGCTTTAATAATGTGTGGAAGATAGAAAGAAAATATAATTGTCATCAGAAGAGGCCATAAAATATATAAATATGAGAATACTAAGATAGGTACAATAGGGCCTCAGAGGTACTAGACAATTGCTCTATACTGTGACATCTCTGACTCTTAAACATTTTTTATTAATTGAATCTATTTACTTATTTATGTGTGTGTACATACATATGGGGTTCAGAGAACATCTTGTAAGATGTTCTTTTCTACCGTGTGGATCCCGGGGAATAGAACTCAGGCTGTATCAGAATTGGGGACAAATGCCTTAACCCAAGGAGCTATCTCCCTAACTGTGCCACAGATTTTAAAAGCTCATTTTGCTTATCCACAATCCAGACAGAATTATTTGTATTCATTTCAAGCAGCTAATTAGATATCTCTCCTCTCAAGTCTGGGTTTCTCTGAATTCACTATCCTCTTGTCTCCCTGTAAGTGCCAACACCGCTTTTTCAAGCTAGAATTCTTTGTCCTGCCTCCAGGGTCCTGCTCTTGGAGAGCCATCTGGAGGACTTATCTACTTCTCTGGGACCTGATGATTGACTTAGATTCTTGAGCCTCAGTGAAAATTGCATTCTTCACAGCTAAAGTTACCTGTCTATCTCACATATAGAATTCTTTCAAACTTATCTGAGAAGTGTTCAAGCTCGTGTTCTTTTGTTTAGGGGGAGTCCAGAGATGCCTTAACGTTTATGGAATCCCTTCTTGGATAATCTCAGAAACAATGAAAACAGTCATTTTCTGAACTCTGAAGAATGCCAGGAAGAGAGCTCGCCCTTTCCATTCTAGCATCTGCACTGATGCTACTACGCATACTAGCTAGCATCTGCATTGAGCTAGTCATAAGGACATTCTCTGGAAGGGCTTTTTTTTGTCTTTTCCTTCCTTTTGCTTTGTATACTTTTTCATTAGGAAGCTGTCCTTGGCCTTTGAGGTCTTAACCTCTCTGTTCCACCGCTCCCACTAAGCCAAGATGTGCTCCCACTGACGATGAACAGTGTAATCAAGGTGCTTACTATTAAGTGGGGGAGACCTGGTTTGTTGAGTTTTTGAAGTATTAGTTAAATAAGAAGTTGCTTGTCTAGTGTCTGGTGGGAAGCCTTGAAATGTGATTTTCGAAGCTCAGAAACAATATTAAAAATAGGTCCCCAGGCTTTCCCAAGTGATAAGTAGATGTTGGCATGAGGTGGTTTGTAATTCTGGATCTAGCAGAGTTTTAAAGTTTTGAAGCCAACATAAGGGCTGTAAAACATATTACTGATTTTGCATATAACAAAAAGACTAAATTAACAAAGATAATAATCCAAGGCTCTTTTTTGAGGAAATGCATAACTATATTTGCATAAACCTTAGTACCTCTAGTTTATCCCATGGCAGTTTCTTGTTTTATTGACCTCATGTTGTATGTGATCAAGAATTAATTCTTCACTATCAAACACTCTTGGAGTCATAAAGGACAGGATGACTAATGAGATACCACAGCTGATCAGACAAGTCAACTAGGAGAAAGCAACATGCAGCAGTTGGAATCCTTGGACATAGCAGTCTCATAATCAGCAAATGAGTCTCTTGTGAGTATAATACTCCTGCTCTCAGATTCAGTTTCAACTTTGGCTTTTATAAGCACAGTCTCATCCGTGGCCTGTCCTTCATCATCTTCCTTGGCTATTCTTTCCTCTCTTCATGCACTCTATATACTTCTTCTGCCTAGTCTCTTATACTCTATGGGTTTGAACTCTCTCAGATTCCCAGATTTGTGAAGACTAGCCTTCCGCTGAGATCACTATATCTTGCGAAAATTTGTATCCATATATATCCAACTGCCAAATCAACATTTTGCTCAGTGGTCCCATGGGTATGCAAAATTCAACAAAAGTGGACATATTATCTCTTTCCATGTATGTATTCTCTTTCCCCACCAAAAGCTACCACGCCTTCTTATCTTGGCAGATGGAGCTATAGTTAATTTGTGTTACATCATCTTTGGTTCCAAGCCACCTTGCTTTGCTTTGCACTTCATTGAGATTATGGCCCAGTTTCTCATGTGCCAGCCAAGTTCTATCATTAAATTCATGTTTTATCTTTAGATAATTCTCTTGGATACATCCCATCTCCTCTCTGGGCTTTACTTTTCCTATCTCTAAAGATTCTTCCAAGTTTCAGGTTTCTATGAGCCTTTTCCTTATTTGAGGGTAGATTGTAGTCAATAAAGAGTCTTAATCTTTGGTTCAGCTAAATGTCTTGGTTTTGACTAGACTGTGCATGAAGATACATCTATTGTTAAGAATTTTATAAGACTTACTTTTAAACAGTGATTGTGAAATGATATAGAACAGCACATGTGTTACTTTCATGAATTTGTAGGTTTTTTTATTGTATATGACCATGTATATTACAGTAATGTTATTCATAACTATAACACAGTTGAAAGTAGCTATTAAAATGGGAGCATGATTTATAGGAACTTTTTATTATTACCCTAGAAAATATTTTCAGCATAAAGTGCCTATTCCACTTGATTTCTTAGGTTCCAAATGTTCTTATTAGACTTAGATTTATTTGGCCCATAAGATATCAATTAAGATGGCAGGAAGTAGATATTTGCATCTCAAATATTGGATTTTAATACAAGAATTAGCAAAAAAAAAAAAAATAGTGCCTGACTTCCCAGTGTTGAGAGCAGAAGTCTTAGGTATAAACAAATATGTTTTATTGATGCTATTTGTCCAAATTCTCCAGAGAGTCCAAAATAGACTATGACGCAAATCTTGCTTGATTCCAGTGCCCAAATTTTCCCCACAAATCCAGGGTTGCTTCCAGTTAGTTCAGCAATCCTATTCTCCGAAGTTGCTAGCATAGTCTGATTTGTACTGTATTTGAGTTTTCTATATGTGGGCACCAGGACTCAGAAAATGGTACTGCAATGGACTGTCTCCCTTTCAAGGATGCAGTGTGAGCTGGCATATGTCATTTGAACCATAAGAAAGGCTACACGATTCTATTAACAAACTTCTAATGTAATGTGTATCAATCAGCCAGTTCAGTTCAACAAATCCATGGTAGCAGCCAGCTCATCAGGTAAGCCAGTATTGAAACCTTCCTGTTTGCTAAACATTGAGCTTATGTGAATGAATACAATTCTTAAAAATACTGTAAGAGTATATTTATTAGCAAGTAAAAACACCCAGTGATCACCCATAGAGAAGTGTTCTACCGATGCACAAAGGCCTTTGGATTATCTTATTCTGCTACATAAAATTAAAATTCTGTCAAGTAAATAGATAGACCTTGATTTTTTTCTTCATGTGTCAATTCCTGTTGTAGTATTTGGTATCTTCAGTTCTTCTTAAAAAGTTTACTGAGACTCTGGATTTACTTTATGAACTCCCTAATATGTAACATTCACAAACAAGACCTAGTCGTGAATTTTTAATTATGCCAGATCGTTTTCACTAAATAGGACTGCAGGCTCAACTAATGCTTGTCAGATCCAATTTTTGTTTCACCTGCTATTGAGCTCCACTCTGGTATTTGCTGTAATTGCCACTTCCTCGGGAAAGAGAAGTTTCTCCAGCGATGCCTGTCGGAAGCCCTTTCTGTCTTCCACTCTCCTGCCCTTCATGTAAAGGGATGTAATTGTATTGTTTGGAAATCTGGGACAGTGAATATAGCTGATTGCTCTCTTAATTTCTACTGGCATAACTCTCTTGTGCAACAGTAGTTCTCAAAATGCAGATTATGAACAGACAACATTAGCATCTGAGAACATGTCAGGATTGTCAATTCTCTGGTTCTTGTCTTCTCCTAGACAGCCTGTCACATGTCCAACTGTGGTCTTATTATTGGAGGATGGTATCCTTCTGCCATTCAGCATAGTACCTTTGGGTTGCAGTTAATAAGCCAAAATACAGAAACAATGTAGAAAAGGGGATTAGAGCCAAAGAGAAAAAGTTAGAGTACATCTTAACTTACCCTCCAATATCTGGTTAGTCATTGGGAAGAGTGAACAAAGAAAAGATATGAAGTGTAAATGACACTTAGGTTTAAAGAATAATTTTGTTCATCAGCCAGTGTCCTTCCTACACCAAGGTGGCAGCACATAGGAGGGACTTTCCCATGGCTTTCTATTAGGAACTGACAAAGTTATTTATACCCACTCTCTGTACCTAGCTTACTTTATTGACTGTAAACAATCTACCTGAACTAGGGGATGACAATAGGCTAGCAAGGGAGATGGAAGGAAGAAAGCCCCTGGGGAGGATAAGTATCAAGGCTTAAACATTCCTTCATTAACCTTAGCACTGGTCTTCATACAGCTAAATCGACTTGCTTGGCCTCTATTACTTGGATCTATGGTCTACAGATCACTGCAAAGCCCTTGCAGTACCTATAAACCAAGGAGGAGCTAAACATTCTGGCAAAGGATGGCACCAGAAATACCTGATTCTTAATCATAAGCATCACTTTCCCATCAGGTCTCACTGTTTATCTTGCAGCTTAGGGCACCTTTTTGGAGTGGTGATTAGCCTCTTACTCTGTCTTTCTTCTGGAATTCCAGTGGCATCTCTCTAAATGTCTGCCCCCAAAATGTCCGTCTATAACCCAGCTTGATATGTGTCAAGCCAAATCTTTCATCATCTTCTATAACCTTACCTCCTCTCAACTAATTTTTTTTTTACCGGTAGAAAATATTTGTTTCCCAGTAATCTGGTCTCTGAATGATCTCCGCAACTGTTGCTTAGAGTTTATTCTCATTCCTCCAATGTAGTCAATCTCCAAGTTCTGTTTGTTATTGTCTTCTATTCTGAGCATGATTTCTTTCTTTCTGCCTCTTTCATGACCATGCCAGTCCAAGCACCTTTCATATTTCAGGTCTTACTTACCCAAAGCTATCTAATCCCAGAGCTATGATTTTTGTTCAACCTCCTGACTAATAGAGAAGCACCAGAGCTTGATGTGAGTACAGTAACAGTACAATAGCACTTATAAATGTTATGTAAAGTTTTACTGGCTTCAGGTACTCTGAAAGCAAGATCTACACTCTTTCAAAATATGTAAGTGATTGGTATTTTAAACGATTGAATGAGACCAAATATAATTTAAAATCTGACTCATATTTTCCCCTGACTCCTGTGAGAAGTGAAGGGGTGTGACTACCATGCCCTTGGCCTAAAGAAAGAAAAAAGAAAAAGAAAACCAACCAGCATGTAGCAATAGGTAAAGAGAACAAAACAGCAATAATCAGTGAGCCCATTGTTGCAGCCCCTGTTACCCTGTGGTGAGCTGTTGGAGTTGGGGAGTTAATGGAAGTGGAGAAGCCATGATAATATATGTGGCCAGGCTGCCTTTTTTGGAAGCTGTGCAATTACAGAGCAGCTGTGAGCTTCCCTGTGAATGTTTACCTGATTGGTTTAATATCCTGTTTTACACATGCCAGTCTTAAGACAGGAAGAAGTTACATGTCTCACTGGAAGTCAGGATTAGAACTCCAGATTCCTGAGCAAGTGCTGTGAGCTTAGGAGTTGTTTGTGAGAGACTGTATATTTTTTAATGTTGATTAAATTTTTATTTTTTATATAAATTATATTTATTTACTTTGTATCCCAGCTGTAGCCTCCTCCCTCAGTCCCTCCCAATTCCACCGTTCCTCCCTCATCTCCTCCCTGCCCCTCTCCAAGTCCATTGATAGAGGAGGTCCTCCTCCCCTTCCATTTGACCCTAGCTTATCAGGGAGAGACTATACTTATAGTAGGCAATAAAGATGAGCCATTGCCATCTCCTCTGAAAAGGCTCAGTTGCTCTCTGCGGTTAAGCCAAAGGAAACCAGGGGCAGAAGCAAAACAAAAGTACCTTTGGCGAACTGAACTTTCTCTGCTTGATGAATAACAGAAATAGAGATAATGAGATTAAAGGACTGTGGACTCTAATTCAGACACTCCAGGTAGAAGGAATGAAAATGAAAAAGTTGGGGGACAAAGAAAGAAAACCACTCAGGGCATAAGAAAGCAGGGAAATGAAATACAGATGCTTCATCAGCCTTAATTAACAGAATCAATATTTGAAGAGCTTTCTTACTCAGTGACAGAACAAAGGGCAAACTACTTCAAAAACATAGTCCTCTTGGAGAAGAGAAAGACAGGCCCTCACCAGGAGGCAGTAGGGATTTAAAAGCCTCTCAGAGGATTTCTATTTGGCAGATGGATTGTTGAGGGGACTCAAACATCTGTTTGGGAAGCACACTGGATGAGTCTGTATCCTCATCCTCATTAGTGGCTGTGTTTTAAGTGCATTTCCCAATCCTAGGAGCTTTCTGGAGCCTAGAATCTTTGCTGAGAGCACAGAATAGCTACTATTTCCCCCAAGAGAGACTTGAAACAAGCCCTGCACAGTAGCTTGAGTTACATCTGTATTATTACTTACAATAACATGCACTGGAAATCATTAAAAGCTATATAGTTGCAACAGGCTTAGGATTCTTATTAAGAACTGCTGTCCTGTCATCCAAGCATATTTGCTCAAAACTCATGTCAATACTTATGTTGATACATAAGGATCAACCATCAGCAACCAGATTCCAGTTCTCCTGGACTATTCTTCAGGCATGGAAGAACATGTCATGTGTGTGTCACCATTTTTTTTCTAACACTGATACCAGACATTTTAATCTTTGATGATAATCCTTCCCTCTGAGCCCAAGGGGCATTTTTAATTTATCTGTTCAAGGATTTTTTTTATGTGCTTGCTTTGTCTCTTTTCTATTGCATTAACCAATTTCATGACCATGGATTAGTAATACGGGAAACCGGTGGTTTATCATCGTTGTAAAGGCACTGAAGATCATGATGGGACAATTCAATATCCATCGTCTGAAACCAAAATGACAACCAGGTTCACTCCTGCCGGAGTTTTTTTGTTTTTTGTTTTGTTTTTGTTTGTTTGTTTGTTTGTTTTCAGAGAGGCAATTATGAGCAATCATTCAGTCACCTGAAGTCTTCATGCTGTACCATAACATGGCAGATGATGAAAGGACATGTGAAAGTAGCATGCAGACATAGGCTAAAGAGAGCAGATGTATTGTGGAGTGTTAGACTCCCTTGAGAGCAACCTGCTCTTGCAGTAACTAACCCTTCATGAAGGCTCTGGCCCTCTGATCCAAATGTTCCTGTTAAAAGTGTCACACCCACCAGTGCCATTAATTTGTATACCAACCCTCAACATGGCTTTTCCCAAAGAGAAATGATGCTTAAATCGTACCAAGCATTGACTGACTTAACAGTTAAAGCAATAAAATAGAAGCAATAATATGGAACCATATACTCAGTGCCAAAAAATAATATGGTGACAGTGGTCTGCACTAGACCATGCCTGGCACCTGAAACACAATATCAGGTTATTAGAACTCTGGAAATTGATTTTTATAATTTCAGTAACTTCAGAAGCAAACTTTTTCTTGGACATTAGGTTTATTGTTTCCAAAAAGAGCTTATGATATCTTATGAGCAATGCATATTTCTGCTCACTACCCATCAAGAAAATGGGTTAAATCACTGTGTGATGTAGACTGGTAGAGGGTATGACCTACATAACATATGAATTTTTGAGGATCTAGTATTAATCCAAAACATCAATTTAAAAAAGTGAATGAAGTGTGTTTTCAACTGCTAAGTTCTTTGTTCATAATTATATTTCTGGCAAGACAAAACAACCAACCAAGCAAACAAAACAGAAAGAATGGGTCTGGTTGCCATTTTGGTTTCTTATAATGGATGTCAAATTGCCCCACCAAGGAACCCTTTGAGAATGCTGCAAATTTGGGTCTATCACACTTTTTTCTACTTAAACTGAATGTGCACAACACTGCTGGATGTTCTTTTGTACCCTTCCGACTTTTGGAGCTTGTTTGCAGCCTGTAGGGAAAAAAAAGTATCCTTGCTATTAATAGTTAGTGAGGACAGCCCACCAGGCAGTTAAAGCAGGACTGGCAAGTATTAACTTTTCTTATCAGAAACTCACCTGGAATTACTTTCACAAGCCTTTGATGAGACCCAGAGACGAGCCAGAATTTTATCTCAGAAAAGGGTATGAGTCAGGTGGGGCCCAAGAAGAATAGATCCTGATCTTTTGGGGTCTCAACCACAGTTTTCAAGATTACAGTTTAAAGAGGAGATGAAAGTGAAAAGGGCTGACAAGTGGTGTAGAAACAGATGGATCAAAGGAGTGACTACTGAGCCTGTCTGTTTCAGATGTGTAGGTTAGGAGCTAGGTCAAAATCCATGCAGTCCCCTATGCCACAAATGACCATCCATATTGCTGTGAAGCAAGGAGACATTCCTGTAAGTCCCTGGGATTGTGCTGGATGTTACAGTGACTAGGATTTTTGGCAGAATCTTAATATGTGGGCCGTTGACCTGTGTCTTTCCAGATCTTTAATGTTCCCAGTAGTCTGCTGCTCCAATACTTTCTCTTATCTCTTATGAGGCATGTTAAGAAAATTCAAGGCCCGCAGAATTACTGCTTTCATTCTTCGTGTCTCAAGGTTTGAGATTTACAGCATCTTGCCCAGGTTTATCTACCCAGCCTAGATCTCAGAGAGGAGGAAGGATGGTTCCTTTTAGCCAATATTTGGCCACCTTTTTTCTTTTAACAACCATTCTTAGTATAGCTACAAAAATTGTCCTCTTAGGATTCAGGCCTTCCAGAAGTTCTTCTTGCCCATTCCCCTTTCTGATCCATTTCCTACTGGGAATCCATCTGTTATTTGCACAGAACACATCTAGAGACATTTGAGTACTTTCACCTCTAGCATCGGTGCCACAACTTCCCTGTGTGCCTTATTTTTGAGAATGTTTTTGTTTTCATTCCTCTCAGAAGTGCACTTCTGGGATTTGATAGTAGGTCTGATGTTCCAGGATAACCAGAGAAGCAGATGACCACAAAGGTGCCCTGGCAGGCAGCTGTTTCCCCCTGAAGCCCTGCCATACTGCCCCACTCTTCCTTGAGGATCAATTGTAATGCAAATTTTAAAGACCTTCCTTTCCACAGCAAAGAGGTGGGAATTTAGTAGTGAGAGTAGGTGTTGTTTTATTCAGAAGGACATGGATGCCTAAATTTAGATGAGCATTTAATCTGTCTTTGTAAGTGTGCACAGGATGATTTAAGAGATCTCTGATATGAGAGTGCTTCCAGGCAAATTTCCCATTGCCTACTGTGTGAGTGAAGGATTGGAAAGGACCCAGTGCTAAGGAATATTGAAGTGGGGTGGCTGAGACCTACTTGTGTTTTCCCCCCCTTTGAATCAGGGCCCCTTGTAGCCCATCCTGGCCTCCAGGTTGATTTGCAGCTGAGGATGATCCTGAACTTGTGATCCTCCCTCTTCCATCTTCTCAGTGCCAGAATTTACAGGCATACACCAACACAAGGGTTCCTGCTGGGGATCCAACCGAGAGATTCATACATGTTGGGCAGGTATTCTCTCAACTGAGCCATAACCCCAGCCTCTGCCTGTGCTCTGCAACAGGAAGCTTATTGCATCCTTTGCAGGAGACTGCACCCACTTTTTGAAAGCAGTAATTTTGAATGCTTCTGAATAAAAACTAGCGTTCTTTCTTACCTTCCTTCCTTCTTTTTCTCCATCCCTCTCTCCTTCCTTCCCACAAGTCTTTCCTTCCCTCTGCTGTTTATTACCATACAAAGTTAACAGGTCTCCATAGGACATTTTCATACATACCTTTGATTGTTCTTTCTGGCCCAGAATCTTTTGTCCAGATTTGGACTGTGGCAGTCAATTTCTGACCTTGGTTCTGGACAGGGAGAGTGACTGGTATTCATCCTTGAACTGCATAAGGAGGTTTTTTTGACAAGAAGTCATAATGGATGAGTAGGGGCAGCACTCTATAAGCTCCTCAGTCCCTATTAGTATGTAGCCCACGCTGATGAGTCAGTGAGAAGCACACATAAGTGGTGTCCCCAGTACTTCACTGTTTAGACTCCTAGCACTTAACTGCAGAGCTACACATCAAGCTACAGAATCAGAGCTCACTTTCATGGCTCCCACTTTACAGAGCTGGTCTGGGCCCTTGTGGACACTCAATCCAAACTGCTGGAGCTTTTGCTAATATCGACTCCTCCTGATTAGTGTTTGTGCCTATACATCTTTATTACCTTTGCAATCACCAGGGACCCCTCATTATTTCTTATTCCAATCACACCCTGGTGATCATTTGAAGCCAGTGACTGTAGGATAGAATGGTACGCTCTCAGCATTCACAGAAATGCTGCTACACAGAGATACTTACTTTCCAAGGACTTCAAAGATTCGTAAGAACCTCAAAAGCTGTTTGACATTCTTCCCTTAGATACTACTCTTTACCAATAGGAGGTTTGGGGCCCTTAAGTGAGATGGCTCATCAGGTGAAAACTCTTCCTGAGTAAACTCAATAACCTCAGATTAATCCTGGAATCTTTGGCTGAAGAAAAAAACAAACTGAAAGTTTGTCCCAACTTCCACATGCATACCATGACACACACCAGCACACACACACACACAATAATAATAATAAAAAAATAAATTTTCAATTAAAAAAGAAGGTCCTGGGCTAATGAGATGGGTAAGAGCACTTGCTTCCATGCATAATGCCGAGAATATATCCCTTGGGTCCCATATAGTAGAAGGAGAGAACTAACGTCACACAAGTTTTCCTATGACCTCTATGCACATGCTATGGCACACTTGAGTGTACACACACAATAAACTAACTAAAGGAATGTAAACATATAAAAGAAGGTCCTAGTATTTACCTTAAACAAGACAGGCATGATTTACCTTCGCTGTTTATAAGAGGTTATGCTGATGTAGATTTTAGTAAGAGAAAAATTCTTATGAGATTGGAAAAAAATTAATTCCACACATCAAGTGAAGAGAAAGGCTTCAAACTGGATTCCATGGAAATCTGAAGATGAAGTAAAGTATTAATTTCAAGGCAAAGCAGCTGAATTGAAGATAATGGTAAAATAGTTTGATAAAGGAAGTAGAATAAAGTAATCAAGGAGACTGCAATCAATTATGCCTCTTTGTGTACCTTGAGGTGATTGATTTGCCTTCATTTATTAACCCGATGAGATTAAGCAGACCTTCCTTGTGATTTATTTAGTAATTGTTTCCAAGGTTTGACATAAGCTGTGGAGTTATTGAAGGTGGAAACTTAAATTCAATTACTCATGAAGCAAGTGGTATTTCTCTTGAAAGGATATCTCAATTCATTGCCTTCCCTCACAATATTATGAGTGAAAATTAATTCATCTGATGATAATATCTTCCAAAGAAATTTTGGAGTTACTTGGCATTCATATCCCTCACTGAGAATCAGCAGCTTCAGAACTGAACTTGGGGTAACAGGCACCCCAGTGGCTGGAAATGTAAGCGTCTTTTGTTTTGTTGGTGAGAAACTACTCTCTTTTGACTAAATATTTTACATCTTTTTTTTTTTTTTTCACTAGAGCCTTCCTGGGAGCTTGGGCTATGGTGCTACCATTAATGAAACCTAACAAGTCACATTTTGAATATCTAAAGGACAGTTTTATATGACTTTGACTAATGGTTCCCACTGTCTTTGACATTGAAGGACATCACTAGATAAAAACTATACTGAGAGAGTTTGGGGGCAGAAGGGAAGGGTAAGGGAGAAAGAGAGAGAGGTCTTGACAACTGTTGAATGAAATGACTAATTGCTTTTATTTCTGTGTTCTTTGTATATATTTTTGTTCGGTGGGCATAGTAAGGATAGATGGGGTTCTTCAAACTTCAACTCAGGTGCGAACTCTCCATTGTCTACAAAGACCCGGAGCACATCTAAGAGTGGGAAGTAAGTGAAAAGTGCTATTGTACATCTCACATAGTTACCACAAACTCATGTGTCCTCATTTTGTCATTCATTCATAGCCATTCAGCGAAGATGTGTGGGATGCTTTTTTTTTTTTTTTTTTTTTTTTGTGCTCCTGACAGTGGGAGTTAAAAGAACAGTATCTATGTAGGTGATACTGGTATAAGGGAGAAGGAGGGGGAGGAAAAGCTAGGAGAAAATTTTGCAAAGGTAAATGATAATGACCTATGTCTGGAAAGGCAATGCAAGCTTAATTCTAAGATGTTCAAAACTAAATAAGTGGCACTGGGTAATCACTTTATAGTTTGTGCAGTGTATAAAAATCTGTGTTTTGAGATTTGGAGTTGAATTAGAAGGATCTGAAAAACCAGTTCATAAATTTATTGGTTTAAATACACTTACATTTTAATTGTATCACTGATGACATGATATATTTATTCTTTTCAAAACAACCAGCATGTACAATGTCCTATGTCTTTTTTTGTATAGCCAGAACTTGTATCGGTCAGATATTTATGTCTTTAACATGGTTCCAGAAGACAGCTTTCACTAATTCTTCCTCTTGGATTCAGCAGAACATGGCATTTTGAAGTGGTGTGTTCCCCTTGGAGATGAGAAACTTTTAGTTATGCAGTTCTCTCTCCAAGGTAGCTGAAGCTGTTTTGTGAATAACTGAGCTTTACTTACAGTCTCTCTTTCCTAAGGATCTGGGCTTTATGCTGGCCTGCATCTAGAAGATGAAAGATGCTGTCATCATACTAGAAACTCTAACTGAGTAATTAGATATGTCACTACAAGAGCAAGGCTTTGCCATTGGAAGGTGAATTGTAATAGTCATATATTTTATGTATTCAGTACTGGACAATAAATGCTGCACTTTGAATACGATCTGCTATTCAATTCCCAATGTGAAAGATCTATTCCCTTCTTTTTCACCTCCAAAATAACATGTCTGTTTTACATGTTAAGTTGATCACGGCCTATCCATGAAAATATGAAAGGTGTTGGCAAAGATATGAGACTAACTCTCTGAACAGTTAGAATTCATTTCAGTTATTTATTGTCAAGCACCACAGTCAAAATGCTGTATAAATTATGGGGGAAAGAAATTGATATACACATTTCCAAAGAGTTGAAGGTTTCCCAATTAGTCCCACTCCATTTTTACTGCACACCCTCAGTTCACAATGATGTACTGGAAAGTTGCTTTAACTCCAGACCTATAGAAATGATAGCCCCTGTCTGAGCACAGAACCTGTCTGGAGAACCTTATTCATATCTGTCACACTGATGATTCCACAGTGCAATTTCCATTCATTAGACCCTGGTGTATAATCATGAATATTTCTGATTTGCTGATGCACTGCAAAAGGAGCATTGCTTTTTTTTTCCTTCGGACTTTGCAGGTACCCAATCTTTTACCTATTAAGTGAGGACTCTCTCTGTGTTATGTAAGGAGCAGTTGGTGTAATACAAGTGAAGTTGATGTAGAGAATGCATGCTGAATACTATACCCAGGCTGTTCACAATAGGAGGCCTGAATAAATGCATTCTCAAGTAGCTACCCATGATCTTCTATCATAGCTACTATGTTTGGATCCTTCCTAAGCCTCTGCCATTTTTGCATTCTGAGATAAGTGTCTTTTGTTTGCCATACATGGTATCTTACAGATTAAAACAGTTCCTTTTAACTTCTTGTTATTTAAACAGTTCCTTTTAACTTCTTGTTATTTGGGTTAATTATCAGTATTAAATTAGAAAGTTTTCAGATTCCTTCTTGATGGTTGCATGGACTGCATTCCTTTGTAGCATAGCTCTTTTGCTGATCTCCCATTGGTTTTGATAGGTGGAATTCTTTTTTTCTTATTCTGTCACTGAATATTTTTTTCTGCCCTAGGCTATCTTTGTCCTCAGGAATAGTGCTGGCATTCCGTGCCTGTGATAAGACACTTTGGGGCCTTCTTCACACCTTGTAGAATACTGTCTATCAAAGTTCAGGCACTCTGCTCTGGAGTTCAAAGAAAAGTGTTTTATATACTTCCTGCTGAGTTGCCCTTGCACTTCCTTGGTTGCACTGTGAATGGTGGTAGCAACACCCAGCATGGACGGTGCTATTCTGCTCGGTTTTCTGGAATTGTTTGATCTAATGACAGTAAGATATATAGTTACAGAGCAGTTTTTTTTTTTTTTTAGTTTCTTTGTGCTATTTTTGAGGCCAGATGTAAGCTGCAAGAAAGAAAGAGTATATGTCTCTGAAGAGTCTGATTTTCTATTTTTTGAAGAAATATAAAATGCAAAAATCAAGCTGTGTCAAGTTTGCCTCATGGGGAAAATTAATAACAACTTGCATGTGTTGCTTGGGTGTTTATGTGCCAGCCTGTCTATGGTTCATGTGGTACATTTTTTTCCTCATTAAACCTCACCCACATGAAGCTCACAAAGTGGACGCTATTATTGTTATTTCTACTTTACAAGTGAAAATATTGTGACTCGGTACCTAATAATATATCCAATTTAGATCTACAAATGAACAGGTTTTGCAAAGACGATCTTTCTTTGACTCAAGTCTTACAAGTTATTATAGTGTGTGTGTGTGTGTGTGTGTGTGTGTGTGTGTGTGAGAGAGAGAGAGAGAGAGAGAGAATCTACTTTGTACCACTGTGCTATATCCTAGAGCCACACAGGGAAAGATAAAATGTCCCAGTAAGGACCCAGGAGCTCACAGCGTCTGTAAATGAAACTGGGGATGGTGATATGCTGTTGAAGTGAGGCGATGCAATAATCACAGGATGTGACTGGACTCACCTGTGGTCCATGCAGTTACTGTGGCATAAAAGTCAAGTCATATGGGGATCCCGGTGAAATAACCTCGGAACCCTTAAATGTCATCAATATTTCCCTCTCAAAGAACAAGGCTAGGTCAAGGACAGAGAAGATGCAAGTGGTAGGGCTGGAGAGATGACTCGGTGAGCAGAGCATTTTTTCTTTAAATATAAGGACCTGAGTTTAAATTCCCCTTTCCAGCACAGAGTATCCTCTGCATATGACTATAATTCCAATGTTAGGGTGCCCGGAGCTTGAGCTTGCTAAATAACCAAACTAGGTGAGACTGAAAAGGTGAGCTTCAGGTTCTGTCTCAAGGAAAGAAGGTAGAGAACAATAATGACACATGACCACCCTCCTCTTGCATCATGTGTGTCTGCATGAACACACATGCAGATAGCGCTCACCCACTTGCCCACCCTCCTTTTCTCCACAGAGAGAATGCATGACTCATAGGTGGGTCAGAGAAGCTGGAGTTAGAGAGCAGGTCAAAGCATGCACAATTAGTCCTTCCGACTTTTCATGTATTGAGAGCCTACTGAGATCCAGTGAAGCCCGGTCAGCGAGGGGCTCAGGAGACCTTCAGCTTGGAAGTTGTGTCAGTTCTGCTTGCTCTTGTTGCGTTGCCTAGATCTGAAGCCAGGCAGCCAACCTTCTGTTTCGTGGAGGAACAGATGGGGTGGGATATGTCCAAGCAGCAGAGCCAAACCACTCTGGCAATGACTTTCAGCGAGGAGCAAGTAATTTCTTCAGTGTTGACAGTGAGTCAGATTGACAAGAGGAGATGGAAATCAGAAGAGAGGTACAGCATTTAGACCATACAGTGTAAGTTTTACAGGTGCTGCTGACCAATGACCAGACCAGGCCACACCACTGAGCCTCATATAGGATTCCTTTTTGGAATGTAATCATTTTACTCTGGGCCAACATAGCAGTCCACAGTCAGTTTACCTCCCACTGGGTCATCTACAGAGGACGCTGAAACTCTCAAGACTGAAAATGCAGAGCTGCCACCAGGAGCTTTCAAAAGGTTCACTTTTGCGTACTTGTTTTCATTTCTTGAGCTACTAGCCTTATTATGTTGCCCAGCCTGTCCTTGAACTCACAAGTTTTTAACTCTCTTAGATTAGTGGCATCTGTCACCATGTTTTCAAAGTGCTCATTTTGTATCAGAATCTTTTCACTTTTACACTCTTTACCAGTTCTTTGCTGGACAGATTGCAGACAAGGACACCACCACTAAAGAAAGGAAAATCACCTCCCCCAAGTCATACATCTAGTTAGTAACAGATGGCAGCTGAGAATTCTGGTCTTCTCATGTTCTTCCCATACCCCATGATCAACAATGAATGGTGTCATTCTCCCAGCAAACATCCATTTCAACACCTGGCCTCTTTTGGCTTCTGATGTCCAACAATATGCTTTGCTCTCCATGTTCCATGATGCACAGGTTAGGGTGCAGTGAAAATGGAGTTTGGAAAAATTAGAATTATCCCACCTTATAAAAATATAGCAATAGTGATAATGAAAGGGAAAAGCGTGCACCTCTCCAATTCCTCATTTATCTCTGAAATGTCATTCTGCTGTATTTGGAGAGATGCCCTTTCGCAACATTATTGTTTCACTGTCTGAAACTTTTAATGTACTGTTTTGTCAGTGATGTAGTAATTAGAATGTACAGATCACCACAGATGTCTTGTCTCTAATCAAGCAACCAATGCTGTTAGTCTTTTCTATGTAGAGATAAAGATGCTCCTCAACTTATAATGGGGTTACATCCTGATATAACCACCATAAGCTGAAAATATCATGTTAAAAAATCTGGGCCCAGGGGTCTTTTCTGAGACTCATACTCCAACCAAGGACTATGCATGGATATAACCTAGAATCCCTGCTCAGATGTGACCCATGGCAGCTTAGTCTCCAAGTGGATTCCCTAGTAATGGGAACAGGGACTGTCTCTGACATGAACTCAGTGGCTGGCTCTCAGATCACCTCCCCCTGTTGAGGGAGCATCCTTGCCAGGCCACAGAGAAAGACAATGCAGCCAGTCCTGATGTGACCTGATAAGCTAGGTTCAGATGGAAAGGGAGAAAGATCTCCCCTATCAGTGGACTTGGGGAGGGGCACAGGAGAAGATGAGGGAGAGACGGTGGTATTGGCAGGGAATGAGGGAGAGGATACAGCCAGGATATAAAGTGAATAAACTGTAAGTAAAATAAAAAATAAAAATTTAATAAAATAAAGAAAATATGTTAAAATACATTTAAATGTGAATGAGATACCTCAGTCAGTAAAGTGCTTATCATATAAGTATAACACACTTGAGTTTAGCCCCCAGAACCCATATAAAAATGCTGAGCACAGTGGCACGACTACATAATCCCAGCATTGACAATACCAACAAAAAAACATCTCTGTGGCTCACTGGCTAGCCAGTCTAACTTGCTTGATGAGATCCAGACCAGTAAGAGACCTTGGCCTCCACGTGCACATACTCACACATGTGTGTGCACATTTTTAGGAGGCTGAAAGACACAGATTGTGAAGTTGAGATCAGTATGGGCTACATAACAGAATCCCGTTTTTAAAAAAAATGTGTTTAACACACTGTTATCTATTGAATGTGAAATGTGCCTTATCATGCTGCTGTGTTTGAACACTTGGACCCTAGCTACTGGTGCTATTCTGAGAGGTTGTGGGATTTTTAACATGCTGTGCCTTCTACAGGTGTAGGTCCATAGGATGGGGCTTGAGCTTATGGACCATCTCTGCTTTTAACCCATGTTCTTTGCTTCCTGACCTAGCAGATGTTGTAATGGAATAGTCCACAAACTCTTGCAACTACTGACTGACCAAAGCTGCCAGCCACTCTTTGTCTTTTTAGACTGTATTCCCTGAGTTAAAACACTAAGAGTGACTGACTGATTGTGTGTGGGTGTGTGTGGGTATGTGTTTGTACTAATATACCCAATAGAGTGTATATTATCCAGGAGTATCCACTTAAGTTAGATTGCATGCAGATGAGATGATACTAGAAATCAGTTAATCTCAGCATGAGATATTTTTCACATAAGCTAAGACTAAGCAAAGGCATGGACCAACTCCCACTTTTAAATACTCTTCTTGATAAAAGCCCTTACTATGTAGCCCAAGCTGGCCTGGAGCTTGCTATGGAGACCAGGCTAGCCTTGATATCACATGGATCCACCTTCCTCGGCCTCTTTAGTGCTGGGACTAAAGGCATCTACCACCATGCCTGGCTCTAACACTCTCAAAGGCCATGAATATTAAAAGCCAGGGCAGATAAACCAACCATGGTACCTGGTAACTGACAGCATAAATGGTGAATTAAGTACTGTAAAGTATTTGCTTAAATGCATTAAGCTAGGGGAAGGGAAGAACAGTTGCATGATAAGATGACAAAGTCCAACTTTGTTCATGTCACAAATCTGCTTGGGACTGACCCTAATTAAGCAGATGCCACAGGGTGACTAACTATAACCTGGACTTGCTGAAAGCTTTGTCACCAACAGAATTCTGTATTTACTCAGCAGCATCTGCATGGGAGCAGGGTGGAGCATGTGTCTGGTTGGCAGGAGCCAAATAGCAAAGCTTTCCTGTGAAGGCTTGCTTGTTCTGCAGGTACTCACTCATGTGGGCTTTCATGTTTGGTTTAGTTATGTACGTTTTCATTGCAGAAAGCAGTATTGTTATAGCATGATTGTCCTTTCCTCTCATTGAGACACGTGTTTGTTCTGAGCAAGTGAACATTCTAAACTCTGAGGTTTGCTTATGAGTGTATTTTCTTTCGCTTCAAAATTGTGGCATATTATGCTAACATAATAAAGTATTCAGCTGTTCAACTGTTCATATGATTTCGTACTTTTAGGTGTCAACGGTTTCAATAGCGCCCTTTGCTTGGCTGGCTGTTAGACCAATACCACAACGCTTGTACAAAATCAAAGTATTAAACTGATTGTTTAATCTCTCCCTCCATCTTCATTTTACTTCTTTATAGAAAAGGGGGAAACTGCCCCTAAGTATATATACCGGGCACAAGTTCCTTTGTAGCTTGACTTCTTCTGCAGCCAGGATACTATGAAATTTTTGGTTAAAACAAGTATTTCAGATTTATCCTAGAAAGCAAATTTGTTAATAAGGCAGGAAACTCAAATAAGCCATTTGAAAAAAGATTTATAGTAGTCAGGAATAAATAACATAGGCTTACTATACTTTGGTGCTTTGATGTTTAACCTCAGGCTAAGCAGCTTCAGTGCATGCCTATTCAAATACCTCTTTAAATATATTAATCAGGCAGCCTTGTGTATTCATGACAAAATATCACCCCTGGAGTCAGATAGACCTGGATTTGAATCCTGGCTCTCCTGTTTCATAAGTTTATATGTACCTCTCTGGGCTGTTGTGAGGATTAAATATCCTAATCCAAGTGGAGCTTTCAGTGTTCACTAAATGTCAACTAGTGATTATGTTTGTTCCTTTTGCCAGTGTATTGCAGCTGGGGACGATGTGACCTGGCCAATAGGATTATGGCCAGCAGAATTTTGATGAGCTCTGGTAGGCTCCACTTATTCATTCATCTACCTTGCCAGCTCTTGAAACAGGGCAACAGCAACCTCTCCACTAGCATATGCATAATATAGTTTGGATAAAAGAAAAATGATTATCAAATCCAGAAAGAACGTTTGCCAGCAAGTGCCCACACCCTTCCATGAAGTATAATATATGTACTAAATGTAAGTGCCCCTCCCAATGAATGCCTGTAAGTTCTGGTCTTGATTGTGCCTCTTGGGAAAGTGTGTTATTTTGCTGGTTGAACCTTGGAAAGCAGCATCTACTTTTTTTTTTTTTTCTCTGCCACCCAGTGCAAACACTTTTCTTGTAAACTCAAGGGATCAACGTGCTGCTGTTCTCTGGAATAAGAGTCCCTTAGATCTTTGCAGGCAAAGGGAATTGTGGATGCTACAAAAACAGTATCAGTGAATGCTTCTGGAACAAATGTGTTCCTTTTTGGACAGCTAGCCACTCAGGTGCAGCCTACTGTTGCTTGCAGTACTATGATAACATGGAAACAAAGAGTCAAAGTGGCATGCCATCTTGATCATTATTATGACTCTAACGCTGATTAACAATCTGGAATGTGGAATGGTTTTACCACAGAATAAAAGTTTTTAATTTGAAACCCAGTTCATCAATATTCATCTGACTTCTGCATGTGCTGACTTCATATCTTTAAAAATCCTTCCCAGACTCAAAGTTACAAAGGATCGCTCCTATATTTAGTTTAGAAATTATATAGTTTTATCCATTATGTTTAAATGAACTATTTATTTTAAATTAAATTTTGTGTATGATAATGGGGTTTTAATTTATGTACTGTAGTAGTTATTTTCTTATTACTGTGAAAAACACCATGACCAAGAGTAACTTCTGAAATAATTTGGCTTATGCTTCTAGAGGGAGAGTCCATAATGTTGGAGGAGGCATGGCAGCAGGTAACAGGAGCAGGAGGCTGACAGATCACATCTCCACCCTACATAAGAAGCAGAGAGAGTGAACAGGAAGTGAAATGAGGCTATAAAAGCTTAAAGCTTGCCTCCAGTGATACACTTCTTCCAGCAAGGCTGTATCTTCTAGAGGTTTTATAACCTCCCCCAAACAGTGCCACCAGCTGAGAACCAATTGTTCAAACACCCAAGCCTATAGGCAACATTAATGGTTTCTAAGGGACCGTTACACACATTGAGGCTCTATGAACTCTGCCAATTCACTTAGATCTGTTAATGTTCTATGATATTCAGGGTTCACAGATTTCCTATCTTTTGTCAGGTAAATCTTTAAGAATTTCATACCTTTTTGTAGTGCCCGAGATTTAAATTACGGTCTGACATGTGCTGTCCAGTGCTCTAGTACAAAGCTACACCCTTATTCCCAACTGCTTCATACTTTTCTTTTACTGTGTAATTGTTCAAGTATACAGAAGTACAATAGATTTTTGTCTACTAATCTTGTGTAAACTGAAAACTTGATAAGGTCATTAATTAATTTCAAATTAATTAATTTGGAGATTCCATTGCATGTTCTACACAGAGCATTATGCTGTTTGTGAGTAATGACTGTTTTATTCTTCCTTTCCATAAGACTCTTTCTTGCTTACTTTAATGGATAGAAACTCTATTACAATGTTGTGAAGATCTGAGTTTTCCCATGTGTAAATTCACTTCTATTCAACTTTACTTAAAAAAAATACATGTAATAATGGAGAAATGGTTCAACAGTGGAAACATCCTTTGGAGATGCTACATGTGGGAAAAAAGTAGTTTAATCTTAGCTACATCACACATCAAAAGTAGAGTTTCAGACCACTGCATAGAGACTTTATTATAAGAAAGTAGATCCTTTTCAGGAGGTGATAAGCAAACAACCAAAAGAAAAAGGAAGAACACCTAAAGCCCATAGAATCACATACAATCCTCCTCAAAGTTCATTCTCTCACTTTCATTTCCTCTTCTACCTCCTCCCCATCTCTACAAAGTGTAATGCCTAAAATGACAAATACTGAAATTTGATTACTATTTCGAAGGTTGGAGCACCACCCTGTGAAAAGTATTTCATCATTCTATGTATTTCCTTTTTCACCTGTAAAAATGAGAACACTTTATCAATTACTTTTCTTATTTTTGTGACCAAACACCAGACAAGAAGCAATGTAGAGGGCAGGGAGAGTTTATTTTAGCATACAATTAAAAATTTATGGTCTCAGCATGAGGTAAGTGGACACATTAGTTCACCAACTAGGATGCAGAGAGTGGGTAGGAAGTGAGACTGGGCTACAAAATCTTAAGGTTTTCCCCCAGTGACCTACTTTCTCTGAAAACATTGTCAGCAGCTGGAGATGAAGTATTTAAATACATGAACCCATGAGGAATACTTGATATTCAAATGATATCAGATACTAGCAGTGCCTACTGTATATGGTTTTCAGTTTTGTTTTTTTTTTTACTGAGTTCACACAAGGTTTGGAACACCATTCTAGAGATTCCAAAAAGAATAAACTCCATACTGTTCTTTGCCATTTTGCCAATTCTATTGGAGGGATGTGGTCACTAAAATAATAATAATAATAATAATAATAATAATAATAATAATAATAATAATTACACATAGACATGATAGCACATGCCTGTAATCCCCACTTTTAGGAGGCTGGGGTAGGGGGATTTCAAGTTCAAAGCTGGCTTGTGCTATAAAGTAAGATCCTTTCTTAAATGAAAGAGGGGGAAGGAGAGGAAAAACAAAGCAAGGAATGGACAGAAGAACAGACAGGGCAAAGAGCTATAGATTTAGCTTAAGTGATTGTGTGAAACCTCACTAAAATATAGCATGTTAAAGGATTGAATAATCTAAATGAATTAGTACAATGTCCTAGTTTACTTTCTGTTACTGTGAGAAAATATCCTGACCTAAAGCGACCCAGAAGAGAAAGAGGTTTCTTTCATTTTATAATTATAGGTTCTAGTCCCTCATTGTGGGGAAGTTAAGGCAGGAGCTTCAAACAGCCTGTCATATCAAATACACAGTGAAGGGCAAAGAGAAATGAATGTATATGTGGCTGCTTGCCTGCACACAGCTAGATTTCCCCACTCAGACAGTTCAGTATTTCTTGCCCCAGGAAATGCGGTTTGTTTTCCCACATCAATTAACTTAGGAACAGCATCTCCCACAGGCATGTCTATAGTCCAAACAAATGTAGACCAGCCTTCATTGAGATTTTCTTCCCAGGTGATTCTAGGTAATCTCAAGGTAATACTTAAAGCTAACCACCACATCCATATAAAAAGATTTGAAAAGAATCACATATATCATAAACTGTATCAATGCTTTGCTACTTGTAATTTGTTGAGTATTTTCAGGGTCAGGCAGTGTGCAAAGTTCTTTACATATTTTCCCTTGTTTGATCACTAGAATAAGCCTATAGAGTAAGACCCATTAGCCCTTTAATGAAGAAGTCCAAAATTACAGTTTATAGGTGATAGAGCCAAAACTCACACTATATTCTATGCTTGGCCTCTGAGTATAAACTCATCTATTCTTTCTATAGACACATTTTGTACTTAGGCAGTGTATTAAAACTAGAGTTTTAAACATAATTAAAAGATTGGTCCAGCTAGTGGTGACCTTAGAGGGTATGGTGTTGAGGGAGTGAAAGTTCTGCAGGAACTGGGGTGAGTGGCTCTATCTCATCTTCCACTTGAGAATAAGACTTGTCTTTCCTTGTGCTCCACCAAGCATCTGCCTTGGACACTTTGATTATATGTAGGATGTACAGTCAACCCAAAGAATTAGGAGGACAGAAATAAGGCAACATGATTGGTCAGTGGTTACTACATCATTAAAAAAAATACCTCGAGTTTTCAGGATGACAGCTTGCCAGATTTAAACAAACAACAACAACAATAACCAAAAAAAAAAAAAGAAATATAAAGGAAGATACAGTTCAGTGATGAAAAAATGAGACATTTAGCCTGGAAAATGCTGGCAATGCTATGAAATTCAGGCCACAATCCGTTTATGCCTGCTTGAATCAGCATTTACACCTGATAATCAAGATATCAAATGCATTTAAAGAATGAATAATTATTGTACACATGCGTAGTTTCACTGAAAAGATTGTGGATGGTGAGAATAAGTCAGAGAAGAACATCCTGTTGGAACTGAGGCTGTCGTTCAGTTAGTACCGTGCTTATCTAGCCTACATAGAGCACTGCTTTTGATTCCCTACCACCACATAAACTCAGTATGGTGGTACATACCTGTAATCCCAGCACTGAGCAGGCAGAAGCAGGAGAATCAAAAGTCCATTGACCACATAGCAAACTGGAGGCCAGCCTGGCCTGTATGAAACCCTGCTACCCTCACCCGTAAAAAGAGAGACAGTACCTCATGTTATTTGAAGTATATATTTATTTGATCATTCACAAGCTACTGTACTGAGACATTTGAATAGGGTTGAAAGAAGGTCTGGATTATTGAATCAAAGTGAACATCTTTCTATAGCCTTTCCACACCCCTGTGCATCTGGCTGCCAGAGCTAATATCCATTTGTTCCTCCATGGTGGTTGGTCTCTTTTTCAAGTTGACTGAATTTGGGGTCACTTAGGAAACAAACCTGACAGCATTTCCAGAGTGACCTGACTAAGGAGGAAGGCCTACGTTGACGGTGAGAGGCACAATCCCATGGACCAAAGTTGGAGTAAAAGGAATAAAGGGGGAAAAACAAGAAAGTGAGCTAAGCATAAGCATCAGTCTCTCTACAGCTCAGATGTGGACATACTACATGCTCATGCCGCCACATCTTCCCAGACACAATGACCTGTCTTCAAAACTCTGAACAATACCAGAAGGTGGGTATTATAGTCATGTACCAGCTACTTCATGCCTTCCTGTGATTAAACACCACGTCAGTGTATGGATACACAATACTGTGTTTATTCATCAATTCATGGACATGGGTTGTTTCTCACACTTAGGCTAGAGGACTTTGTGTGCAGATATGTTTCCATATTACTCGGTTATACTCATATAGGACGGTGGTTGCTGAGACATGTAACAGCTGTTTTCCTTGGGAAACTGTTGACTGAGATTCTCCACTCATTGGGGGAGAACTGCCAGTGAAGCAGTTTTGTGCTTTCCAAAGTGCTTATACCATTTGCTATCCCATAGCAACATGTAAGACTTCTATTCTCTCCACTGACACTACTTATCCCCCATCCTTTCACTCTATACATCTTTTTTTTCCTTTTTTGTTTATTTTTTATGTATTACAGTTTATTCACTTTGTATCCCAGATGAAGTAGGTGGTACATGACTGTAATCCCAGCCTTCTGGTAAGATGACTAAGGGTTCCAGGCCAGCCTGTGCTACACAGTTTATTCAAGCTCAGCCTGCCAGACAGTGAGAGCTTGAAACATTATGTGAAACAAGTAGCCAGATGCCAGGAACAAAAGGCTACCTATCATAAATTATCCAGACTATGTAAACTCATAGAAACAGAAAAACTCCCTTAATAAGCAGGAAGAGAGGAATGAAGAACAATTCCTAGTGTGAATGATGTTTCTTTTGGGGTTCATGAAAATGCTCTGGAATTATCAAAATAGAAGCAATGTACAAAAAATTCTGAATTTTATGATTTGTAATGGCGCATTTTATGATATATGAAGTATAGACCAATAAAGTTGTTTTTCTTTGAAAAAAAAAAAAACGGAATAAATTTGGGGAGCACGAGGAAGAAAGGGCCTGAATTGAGATAAGCCTGAAATTACAATTGCAAAATACATAGTTTTTATAACTTTTCAAAGAGACTTCTAATCCATTATCTCATTTAATTTCGTCATCATTCTCATGATTCAGATTTAGCACCTCACAGATGAGAAAACTAAACTGACAGAAACAAAGCCACATAGCTACTAAGTTTCAGAACCATGATTGAAACCATGTAAATCTAAATTATCTTCTTGCCTCTGTAGAGCACAAGTACATGCTACTCTGAGATTGAGAGTCAAAGAATGAATTTCAGGTACCCATCCTCCTCAAGATTTCAACATTTGTGCAGGTAGAAAATTTACAGAATTCATTTCCAACCGAGTAGTAAAGACTGCTAGATGCATAAGGAGCAGGACTTTTTTAAGGAATGGATGACCGTTACTGAGTGCTTTCTTTGTACTACCCTTATTCAAGTTTCTTTAAATACATAAATAATATCACTGAATCCTGGAAAGTACTGCATGGCATTAATTCAAGGAGAGCTCCTCAGGCATTCCATAGTATTGGCCCATACAAACTTCTGAAGGGAACTGGGAGTTAGCTTCCAGGGCTCTTCTACAGATATAGCTCCTTTTAAGAGTCATTTAATTTATTTTATGTGTATCAGCGATTTGTCTGCATATGTATCTGTGCACCATGTGTATGCTTTGTGCTTACAGAGGTCAGAATGGGACAGCTGATCCCCTGAGGGACTAGAGCTACAGATGGTTGTAAGCTGGCATGTGGGTGCTAGAACCTCTACCTGGGTCCTCTGGAAGAGCACCAAATGCTCTTAGCTATTTAGCCATCCCTCAAGCCCCCAGACATGGCTTCTAATGTGGCTGGATTGTTGAGCTTAGGCAGGTCACTGGCTTTCTCCGTCTTTTGGTCTAAAAGTTTTGCTTTTAAGCATCAGAACTCTAACAGAAGAATTGGGAATAGTGGGCTTGTTTCTATGTGGCTCTTTCTCATAGTGGCTGGGGAGGAAGTTCATGCGCAGTGTTAACAAGATGTTTTCTACTCAGCATTGGCTTCTTTTTCCTATTCATGGATGTGAATCCTTCAGGGATGTCCAGACTCTTTTTGTGCCTTTACAGCAGGTACCACACCAACTGGATAGGTAACCTTTGCCAGAAAATAATCTGCTGCCACTACCTCCCTACATTACTCTCCCAGGATATGCCTTATACAAAACATATAGAATTGTTCTTGTTACTCTCCTTGACATCGCCAAAAGGGTGAAAAAGCAAACAGTGGAATGTCCCCAAGACTTCTCACAAGTACACTATGTTAAATGGTCATTAGGAATCATGGGAGGAAAGCACATTTCTACATAAATTGACAAACTTAGACCCTCTTCATGTTCTCATTGGGCCTGGTTTGCATTGTTTCTCCTTCCCCAGCCCCAAGGGGAAGTTGTCTTAGGAGAGAGAAACTGTTGAGTAACACATCATGTCCTTTCCCAGTCGGAAAATGCCTAATGCCTCACCAAACACTCACTTCTCAAGTGTTCTCCTTTAGCAGCTATGATTTTGGAAATAATTAATGTAATTAACTTTACCTTTGAAAATACCCAACATTTGAAAGCTGTGACTTTGGTCCCCCTGTTATCTGGCTCTCTATCCTCCACTTGGTGGCAGAAAAGACATTTGCTGTTTTGAAATGCTGTTTTCCTTACTTGGTTTTGGGGTTTGAACTTTCCTGAAAAGGGATCATGTACTGCAGGCTTAGTGCCCAGATTCAGAAAGCAGTAAGTGCATAAGTGGCTTTACTGTAACGAAGAGCACATAACAAATGTGCTTTTAGGAGCTGGGGCCCCAGGGTCCAGGCTTTTGAATATTGTATTCTCCCTCTTTTTCTGTCCCTCTTACCTCACTCTCTCCCTCCCTCCCTCCATTTCTCCCCCATTTCTTCCCTATGGCCTTCCTACTGAGTTGAACCGCCCTGTGCCATTCTCCCTTGGAGTTTGTATCTTACAACAAAGATACATAACCATTACTTAAAACTGTGAGCCCACATGAAACCTTCCTCCTTTTGAGTTGTTTGCATCAGGTATGTTGTCATGGGAGAGAGAAATGGTTGATTAGTATAGTGTGATGACATTATTGCCATTCATATATTTCTGGACACCGCATTTTATGCTAGTTACTAAGCAGGAGTGAGAAAAGAGGGAGGTTTTTCTTGCCTTCTGATTGCTCCTCAAAGAATCTGTGTCTTCTGATCACTATCCTCCTCCTGCTCAGTTCCTGGTTTAGCTTCTAACTGGTGAAAATGCTAAAAGAAATGTAAAGAAACAGCCTCGATTCAATGATTTAGGACAGTGTATTTACTATAGCCTTTCTTTGTGTGAACCAGTGTTCTGTGTTCTGTCCAGTCTTTTGAGGCAAGACGAGAGCTTACTAAAGGTGAGAGTGTTGGATAAGCTGAATCAATAAGTTCTTAAAGCCCCAGGCCCCACTCTGCTTCTTCCTGAATGACTTCATTTTCATTTGTTTTATATTTTTTCTTTGAAAAATCCAGCTGTTGAGCACTAGTTTCAAAGGACTGGTGTAGAGCTAACCAGATGATAACCAAGAAGAAGGGTGTGAAGATTACAGTCTGAATTGTTCTTGCCCCAGCTGCCCTAAGATAGGAGAAGCACTCGCCTTCCTCACATCCTCAAGCTTTTTCATTTTCTTATCAGTTACATTTTATTAATTCTGTATTCCAGCTGTAATCCTCAAGCTTTTAAAAAGACAAGCGCGCACGCATGCGCACGCACACACACACACACACACACACACCACTGACTCATGATGTGGTCAGATGGTTCTGCCTGGATGAAAGGGATCTGATGGATAGGTGATGGTACTCAAGATTCCAGCCGGCATACAAACTGAACCTGAAATACTCCGAAGGAACAAAATGCCTTTGGTTTTGAGTAATGCTCCCCAACTGGCTACTGTTGTGCAGATTAAATGAGCATGCACTATTTTCACTCTGTTTCCTTCCACTGACCTCTGTGTGAGGGTGTAATGAAACCTAGAGGAGAAGGAAAGAGAAGCTTTGAGAGAGGGCTCTTTCAGTTGCTAAAGCCATCCTCTGCCAGAAAAAAAAAAAAAAATGGCCCAACAGATGTTTAAAGGTCAAGGTCTAACATGAATGCAATTAGAGGCCCATGATTTTTCTAAAATATATTCATTGCAGGTATTTTGTACAATTCTATATGAAGCTTTTTTCTTTTCTTTTAAAACTGTCTTCAATGGTTCACTGTACACATATTCATTTACTGATTCAGCAAGATTTCTAACTACCTCCTAGTGTCATCATCACACCCAATCTTCCCCCTTGGTTGTACTATAATCTTGTTTATTCCCTAGATATCCTCACAGCACCATCAGTTGACCTTTATCCTTCAAGTATTCTTGTCCAAATTCTAGTTCATTGAAAGAGCCAGGTATTTCCAATTACACAGACATGGCTTTGTGTCTTGACCCTGGCACTTCAAATAAGTTACTTAGTTGGGCCTCAGTTTCTTCTGTAAAGTGGGAGTAATAATGCAACCATCCTGTCGAGCAGAGATTGTTTTTTAAAATTAACTGGTACGCAAAATCATATAGATCATACATTAATGTACATGGGATGCCAGGCAGTCAATATTTGATTCAGGTACACATTGTATAATGGTAGTAGCCTTTATCATTTTATTTGACAAAAATTAAAAAAAAAAATTCTTCCATCTGGCTTTTTGAAATGTATACTGCAAACTCTTGAGGAGTCAATATACAAACATTCTTGAACATTTCAGACCATATTAAGGAGAATCCCTGTTACTATTGACATTTTAAAATGATGAATGTGCCTTCCTCTATCGCGTCTCTCCTGGTACCCTCTGAGAACATCTCAACCTCTGAATGATATCCACTTATCATTTAATCATTCACTATCGACTATCTGTGCCACTGAAAATATTATTAATTCAATCAGCAAATTTTGACTGTGCCCCCATTCTGTGTAAGCGCTGCATGCCTGTGTGGATGAGGATAGATAGATAGAAGGAAGATGGTGTAATGAGTCAGAAGCATATGATATCGGTGATTGCTCCTGACCATCTTATTTTCTAGTCTGTTCAAATAAGTAGACAAGAAGGACAAGCTGGGTTTGTAAGAAAGGTGCAAGCAGAGACTGGAGGACCATAAACACTGGAGAAAACCAGGTGAAGTCTTACAAAACCTAGTTCTTAGCACTGTAATCTACCCTCTGTTTACTTGTTTCTTCAACTATGACCTCTTCAGGCATAGTAGGTGTACCTCGTTTGTCTTCCACAGAGTAGAAGACAAAATTTTGTATTTGTATCTTCCAAATACAAAATGAGCTTGTATTATATGGGCTAAAGTAAGATATGTCTGCAATGTATTTGTAATAAGCACAGTGAAATGACAGCAGTGCACCCTGGAATGGAGCACTTACTCTTTTACTTCCTCTTGTTGCGAGATCAGCAAGTATAACTGCTGAATTCAGTATGAGAAAACATTTAAGTGATGGCCTTACTTTAAAAAAGTGAATGGATGAAAAACAAATGCCTTTCTCTTAGAAACTGAAAGATCCTTGAACTTACTGTAAGTGAAATGTCCTTTCTCTGTTAAGGAATTTTATGTTGAATTAAGTGTAGGACTCATTACACCTCTCCGAGTCCTGTGAGATTTCAGAGGGGAATGCTCAGGTCCAGTTGGTTCCTCTATCTGAACTTCCTCTTCCGTCTGTCTTTCAAGAACGATTACCTTGGAACTTATTGCTCCGAGTGCCTTAAAATACTTTATTGATAGATAGTTTTGAGAAGAGAAGGAGAGAGAGAAAGGCAGAGGGAAAGGGAGAGAGGTTAAAGGCAGATTCCAAAGACTTGGCATGTGTCTTAAGAGTAGGCTAGATGCAGTCTGGGATAGAAAAAAAAAAATGCCAAGGCATTCTGTCCCTAAGTTTGACCCTGTCTAGCTCTGCCACCTTGAGAAAATCCTTTAGCCTCTCTGGGTCTATGCTTTCTATGCTATTAAATGAGGAGTTTAACAGTCTTTGCTGACTTCAGAACAAATAACTTGACAGCCTCTCATTACCCGTATCCACAGAAACAATGATGCCAGAAACATCTATTTCTTTCCAGGTACTTTAATGCTACTGCAGTTTAAAGCTCCAGACTTGGAGCAATGTGTTTTAAAAGAAGGAAAAGTGTTTCATGTCTTTCCACATAGTGTCTATGATATCCTATTAAGAGCCTATTTAATAGAAATGGCCTAATTCTGTATTCTTCTACTGAGGACATCAGACCAATTCAGTCTCTCTCTCTCTCTCTCTCTCTCTCTCTCTCTCTGTGTGTCTGTGTCGGTGTGTGTTTGTGTGTGTATGTGTGTTTAATGTTGCCTTAAGCAAATTCTTTTCAGTGAAACGTAGAGCTCATTTGCAAAAGGTGGGGAAGTGACCCACCCCCCCGATGAATCTATTTAAAAACGTTCAATTTACCATTGCTAAACTTCATTACCACTCGTAAGAGCTACAGCTCTGAGATTAATGATCATCCCACAGAGAAGACAGTGATGGTCAAGAAAGAGAGAGAAAAAAAAATCTCAAGCATATGCTATTTACTATTCTGCGCTCTGTGAGCATTAACATCAATAATGGCATTGCAACATTTTTCAAAATAAAGAATGAAGATTTCTAATTGTCTAGTAAAAAAAAATATTCTGGGCCTGGCTCCCTTGAGAAGAAACCTAAGTTTAAATCATTAACACCACAAATCTCTGAGAAATTGATGGTGTGGCAGTGGCCTATTTTAATTTGATCACACTGATTAAGTTTTTGTAAGTTAATATATGTTGCATTTTCAATTCTATTAAATGAGAATATCCTGCCATTACTAGATATTACCAAAATGCCCTGCTGAATAAAGGCTTAACTTGCCATTTTCAATTGCTACTGACTTCCTGATTATATAATCTTTCTATTAAATTAAATTAAATCAATGAATGCTCGCATTAAATTCAGCAAACTTTAAGCACTAAATATATACTTGATTATACCTTTGTATATTTTTACCTCAAGCTATAGAATCTATTAGTTGAGACTCATTGATTACTTCTAGTGATAAATTTTACAGGGCTCTCTCATATACCAGTTGCTAGAACAGTCTCTTCTGTTTAAGGCGCTGTAAATATGAATGATGAATAGGTACCCTTCTTATTATATGTGTATTATAGCTGGGCCTCTTTTAGCCGGAGATAACCATTATCTTATGTAAATGCAATTGCTTTGTAAATGTAAATGCCTATTGGGTCATCGATCACCCCATGATAGAAGAAGCAGAACAATACAGGGAAGTGCGAAAAAAACCTGTCTAGGGACAGAAATGAAGAAAATTACTAAGTGGGTAAGAGATTGAATCGATGGAGCTGAAGAATTTTGTGGAGGGTGCTGGGCTGCAAAGAACAGTGTGGGTTCTACTGGGGGAGTAGGTTGGGGCTGCTTGCCGACTGGTGTTTGCAGAGGCTGCAAAGGCCTGGCTTTCCTGGGCTTCTGGGAACTGAAGACAAGTGGGCCCAATTGGGAGTACTTTGCAACAATCCATTAGGTTCTTTTTATGGAGTCTAAAGTTCAAAATGTGCTGTTCACCAAATGTGTGACTCACAGAGTAATAAAGCCCTCTAAATCAATGTATAAGAATCCTTAAGATAAATAGGGGGTACAGCTTTCTATTTTTGCCTGTACATTTATTATTATTATTATTATTTACTTCCAACCTACTTTCAAGAAGCATTTGAGGTGACTTCCAAAGGCATTCTTACTCATGCCTGGGAGTATTTAAGTACCAATTCTGCCTCCATGTATTCCATATAAAAAGAAAAGAACGATTACATGAAAGCCAGTATGTATTGGGGCCCTCTCCCTTCAGCTCTGGGGGGTGGTTCTGTGAAGGATTTGGGGGGTTCTTACATCAGTGTCTCTGTAGACCCTCTTCCCCAGCATCTATGCTCTCCACATAGTACCATTTCTCCCTGTCTTGTTGCTTCATCTGCTTTCTAATAAAGCCTGCTAACTAGTGAACTTGCACTCACCAGAGGTTTAATGTGTCCATTGTCTGTAGGCTCTAAAGATTACCTGTAATGGTCAGGGAGAGATTTGAGAGCAGCAATAATCCTGTTAAGGGTTGACTTCTGACCTATAAAGAGGATGTAGCTTAGTTATAAGATAAATCAAAATAACATATGTCAGAACTAGGGAAATAGGTCGTGACTTGTCTCCAAGACTGTTGAGAATAAGGTCACCTAGCTAGAGCCCTGTGTTAGGTCAGAACCATGCATTGTTACCTGGCTTATGCTCCAGGACGAGGAGAACCAAGCCAACTTGGGCTATTTGGATGCTGCTGTGAGGAAGAAGAGCATCTATCTGCTTTTCCTCTCAGCATCCCTCTCCTCTCAGCCTCCTCTGCACTCCTCCAGCCCCTGTGTCCCCTCCCCTTCTGGCCTCTTGTTAGTCATCCTTGTTCCTGTAAGAAACAGCATGGAAAAGAAACCTTCTGGAAGACAATAAGGCCTAGCCTGGCAGAGTGGTGTTTGTGTGTGTATGCATGTGCATGCATCCATGTGTCTCTGTGTGCAGATACATGCACATGTTGATGTCAGAGGCCAAAATTGTGCTTCATTCCTCTGGAGCCATGAACCTTGTTTTAAGAGACAAAGTCTTTTACTGAAACCTGGAGCTCACTGGCGAGGCTAGCCTGGCTGGCCAGTAAATGCAGAGATCTGCCTGTTTCTCCCTCTTTAACACTGTGAATACCTCATGTCTAGCATTTCATGTGGGCGCTGGGTGTTGAACTTAAGGCCTTGTGCTTTAAATTTATTTTCTTTGTGAAAGGCAATCTAGATCATGAACAGGAAGCAGTTGCAGTGAATCCTTCTCTACTTCGTACTAGCAAGCTGTGAGACTTAGAAGTTGTTTGGTCTTCCTGTGCCTTAGTTTTCTTTAGCCTTAAAATGATGGCAAACTTAGTCCCTACCCTGTAGATTTGTTATAATAATTGAATAAACACACTTTAAACCCCTAGAATTGTGCCTGACATACTGTGAAAGGCTAGAAAGCACTTGTGACAATTGAGTATGGATGCAGGTAAGAATTCTTTGAGGCCTTCAAAGACTCTTTGATGAGTCAGACCTATTCATACTTTTCATGTACAGTGTGTTCCCAGTACCGGAAAGGCTATATTGGGATCAACTTTAAGCAACTTCTAAATACCAAGACAATAATACCTGTTGTCTACTTTGGAACCACAGTTTTGCATATGCCCTTCCAATGAGACCCAGTGCTTGGGGACCAAGGAGAAACTGCTCATAACCTTTCCCAACCTAGTCCCAAGGAATACATGACATCCAAACCCCTCTACTATCCCCACAGTATTTATCATTTTAAAACCAAATACTAAACAAATAGAGAACCCAGAGCAGCAGGCTTCTGGTATCATTTAGGAAATTGCAGTTGCAATGAGGCAATGAAAAGGTCCATAGTGGCATGCAACCTATAATCCCAACTCTCAGGAGAATGCGGCAGGAGGATCACCTTGAATTCAAAGCTAGCCCAAACACGAGTAATCCTTCAGTTTCTGGTTCTGCCTGAGTTATATGTGCACTTTTTGACAATTCCAAAATGGGTGTGTGTGGAATTCTCAGACTTCATTCTCTTGATTTCCTTTCCCTTGGCAGCCTGAGAACAAACAGCTCCCGTGCTCAGTCCAGGACCAAGATGGAACAGGGGTTGAGTCATTGTCATAGCACCTGAGTCTTGGTTTGGGCATGGAACTATGCTGGAGAGGTGGGAGCAACAGACCGCTATTACCATTGTAATCCTGGAGCCCAGAGAAGCAAGTTCCCAATACTAACTAATGTTTCCTTTAAAAATCCTGAAATGTGTGTAGGGCAACACATATTTTATCATAGTTATTCTGGCTCCAAGAGTGCAATGAAAATGTTAGCCTTGGCATATCAATCGTGTTTTACAGATGACTGTAATTTCCTGAATGTCAAAACTCCAAATTTTTCTACTAAGCAAACTTTTCAGTGGCAAAACAGATTGCCTCCATAATGTATCACTGTGGGCAGGAAAAAAAATGAAATCTTTATGCACTGTATTATGAATCAATGAGGCATTGAGATTCTTGAAAGGGTGAGTGGACTATGGAAAATGAAAAACTACCGCTATTCCATCTTCACAAACTGCTGTTCGGGGAGTGGAGGCTTTGGTGGCATTCAGTGTGTGGGCCACAAAAAATATCAAATTCAAGTTGAAACCAGTTCCTGTCTTTCCTTACATTTTGAGGAGCAAATGCCACTGTAAATATAGTGGGAGTCAGGTCATTTAACTGAGTTTGCCCAAAGGCCTCCTAATGTGATTCCCTTTGCTTCTAGAATAACAACTCTGTTGGGTTGTGGCTAAACGGAGCCTGGTAGGACTGTGCATTTCACTAATAGCAAACTGATATGGTAGTGAGAGACTGGGGAATCTGTACCAGGTGTCTTGCACTTTGCTAAGCAGTTTGCATAGGCTGGTCCTTTTTAAGAATCACAGTTCTGTGAAGTAGATACTTTCAGAGGAGCAGAGCCACACTCTAGAGACATTAAGTAATATACTCTAGAACTTGCTTCCAAGGTGTTCTAACTCCAGAGACTCTCACATACAAAGCATTTGCCAGTGGTTGGATTTCCTGCATGATCCTGGCCCCACAAGGCCCATAGGAAGAAAACGGAAGAGACAGAGAAAGAGAACTTGCTCTGGTCATAAAATGCCTATGACCTTGTAGGGAAGAAAAGACTCAGACATGATTACAAGGTCTGATGAGCAAGATCCTCTATAGCAGTGGTTCTCAACCCTCCTAAGGCTGTAACCTTTAATACAGCAACTCATGTTGTGGTCACCCGCAACCATACAGTTATTTTCATTGCTACTTAATAACTGTTACTTTGTTCCTGTTATAAATCGTACTGCTGGAGAGATAGCTCAGTGGTTAAGAGCACCATCTACTCTTCCAAAGGTCATGAGTTCAATTCCCGGCAACCACATGGTGGTTTACAACCATCAATAATGTGAACTGATTCCCTCTTCTGGGGTGTAAATGCAGATAGAACACTCATATACATGAAATAAATAAATTAAAAATAATAAAAAATAAATCTTAATGTGAATAAATATCTGATATGTGACTCCTTGGGGTCACAAACCACAGGTTGTGACCTGTGACCTGCTCTAAAGGATATCTAGACAGCATTTTCTGGAGGTTCATAGGAATGCATGGTGGCTTGAGCTGTGAGTATCAGAAGGAAAGAAGCCTTATGAAGACAGTACACTTGGTGCTTTGTATTCATGGGTTTCATATGTGTGGCTTCACCTAACTCTAAAGGAAAAATATTTGTGTGGTTTGGGGCATTCATACACACTTCTCAAACACATTTCCTGTGGGTTTCCTATAAGCTATTTGGGCAGAGAGAAAACAGACTGTGGTAACTGGAGAAGAGAGCATGAACCATTGGTGGCCAGCTGCTGTGAGGTAGCAGGAGGTCAGTTTGCTTAATGTGTGTGGTTCTGTAGTCAGGGGAGCAGTGCTGAGAAAGAAGGCAAAACCGGACCAATACCTTAGTGATCAAAGTCACGGGCATTATTTCACCAAAATTCAGCCTGCTCATTTTCCTTGCAAAACCTTGGGCTTTCCCTTTTGTAGTTCCAATTTCACATGTCTGTGATTTATTATTACTTTCATACGTAGTACACAAAATTTATTGTTGTACCTTGCTCTTATTTATCCCTATTTCTTCTTTCTCACTCTTGCTGGTCTCCATATCTCCCTTCTGCATATCATGTGTATTTTAAACCACAGATTATGGACAGGGTCTCAGCCCTAGTGTAGTTCTTGCAGGTTCTCTATTCCTTCTTAGCTTCCTATATTTTCCTCTGAATTTGATGCTCTGTAATATGCATGGCTTGTATATCTCCTTTTCCATCCTAACCTTTTCCCCTCAATATGGAATCTGATTGTAAGCTCATAGGATGGCTGTCTTGAAGGTCCTGCAGTTGCCCCTCTAAGTAAATGATGTCTTAAAAACTTATAATTCTCCACTTTTTATTCTGTCATTCCCAACAAAACACACAGAGATACCACACACACATGGCGAATACTTAAACAAAGGGCATAAATTTTGCATTATGGACTTCTGGTTACTATGAGATGGAGGGACTCTATTCCTTAGCACCCTTGAAATCATACCACCCCACAAAGCTCGCTTTGGTTTCTTGTGCTGTGAAGAGTTGCAGAATGCTCCATATGACATCACACAAAATTCCTTTCATTCTAAAAATAAGCAAAGTGGCACTGGATAAGCAAAATGCGTCTGGATGTCTAGACATGGGTTTAAGATATATGCAACTTGATCACTTACTAGGTATGTGACCTTTCACCTTTCTGTACACTAATTCCTGAGTTTGTGAAAAAGACCTGTCTATTTTACAGGCATGCTATGAGGATCTAGTGAGAATGAAAGCAAATATGCTTGGTGTGTTAAAAGATCTCTTTTAGGACAAAAGGAGAAAGAGGGTGTGATACCTTTAGAAAGATACGGAGCAATAGCACTTTAATCCTTGAAAATGAACCAAGAAATAGCCAGGTTTCTAGTTGGGCACTGCAGCGTAACGCCCTCATCATCCAAACACAGCTTGGTATGCGGTAACACCAGCCTTTCCACAGCTTACCTGCCCATATATCAACTGTCAGTACATTCTTTCCACTTTGAAGGTGAAGGTCGATGTTTTCTCCCCACACCTTGACTCATGAATGTTAAATGGAAGGAGGTGGGAAGGGGGAACAACAGAACTTCAAAAATAGCCCTGGGGAAATCAAATCTTGCTTTAACTTACTGTGTTCATGACTGATTCATGATTCTGAAAAGGAGGGGGAAAAGTTTGATCAAACTGTCACCAAATGGCCTCATTTCAAATTCCTTTGCTTTCTTTGAGCAGAAAGGAAAAGGCCTATTGATGATGACTATTGAAGCAGCCTTTCTCTGTAGACAGTAACCAGTCCGTGGCTTCGGGAAAGCCTCTGTCCCATGCTACTCTGCCTATTGCTCCCTGAACTTTCTGCAATACGTGAAGAGGACCTGATATTGCCCTTAGGGATGCTTCCTTCTCTCAAAAATTTTCTGGTGCTGTTATAGAGGTGGTGGGATGGTCAAATGTATTGTTAATGCATTTCCATCTCTGAGACTTGAGGTTTTGAATAATTTATGCAAAAACAAAAGGAGAGGGTGGCAGAGAGACAGAGAGGATACCAGGCAGGAAGGCTCACTAATCTGAAGACCTGGGACAAGGGATGGCAAATGTCACCTTGTCTGCACAACTAGACCTTCTGACAGTATAGGACAAGAAGACACAGCAAATAAGGGCAGAGTATTTCAGGCCTCAGCGAGAACTGGGAAAGAAACAGCCTCTGCCACCCTCTCAGGTGGCATTTTGATTGTTACATTGTCTACTACTGTGGGAGGGCCCAACATTGGGGCCAGAAGATAGAAGACTGTAACTAGAGGCAGGATGGTGGTGAAAGAGTAGGGCTTCTCTGGTGTGAGGTCAGAGCCCATGAGTTCTGATGAGTGGAACAGGGAACTGCTATAGAGCAGGAAGGAGAAGGCTAAAAGGAACATCCTAGGAAATTTCAAGATTTCATGGTAGCTAGTTTGTAAACTATCCCTCAAGGATGATCTCTTGTAAGATGTCTGACCCTGTACTAAGAGATGGGAGAGGTGACAAATTATGTGGCTTTTAAGGCTCATTAGGACAAGTCTATAGTTTGTGAGACAAAACAGGAGAAAGGAATTCTTCTGGCATTACTGTTTACTATGCCAAAGAATACTGTTCAGACAACTTTTCTGTACTGCCAATATGGGCAGGAGGGTGTCATCCAGAACAATCATCCATGGCCTTCAATCCACTCTCACAGTTACCATCTCTGAGAATGAACCTCACATCTAATAAGAAAGATAACATGAGAAGGGAAGCCCTGCCATGTAATTGAAACATATATCCCATCAGTGAATGCAGCTTCTTCCCATTGGCACAAGTTCAGTGTCAGTATTGAATGGAAAACCCAAGGATGGGTTTCCCCTCTAGTATTTGCCTTAAGTTGAGAACTCACTCGAAGTAAGCATTGCCTGTGAGCCCATTTTTTTTTTTATGGCTGTGAGATCAGTCAGTGAAAAGAAATAGAGCTGCCTTTGTGCAAAGCTGATTTCTGTTTGCTAGTCACATGATCATGATATTTAAATAGCTGTAGCAGTGGTGGTAATGGTAGTGGTAGGAGTAGCAGCAGCAGCGACTGTGGCAGTAGTAGTAAACTATAATAACAAATAATTTAAAATTAAAAAAAAATTTAGACCTGAGCAAGGAGTTGGAGACTTGGCTTTGGATTGTGAGCCTGCCACAGACAGGCAAGTCCTTAGAGTCTTGGTGTGTGTCATTCTTGCTCAAATGTAAGCAGGTAGCCTGTAAGAGGATCTGAGCAAAATACAGATTTTTCCTCTACACCTGTGGCTGACTTCTGCGTTGAAGCAAGTGGATAATTGTCCATGCAAGACAGCTTTCACTCTTCTCAGCTGAGTGCACATAGACTGGCGTGTGGAACATTCCAGCCATTCCCCTCTAAGAACTTCTCCACAGCATGACAAATAGTACGGCCCTGATTTTTCTACAAAGTAAGGCTCTGCTTTACGCAAGATGGTGTTTATAACTTGCCATTTTTTCAACTTCTACTCTGTCAAAAATTGTGGGATGTTTACATATTCGCCAAACAAAATGAAACCCTGACTTACATTTTACATTATACATTGGTGTTAGATTCCATGCACTATAAATTGACTCCATCTGAAATGTTTTGGTCCTGAAATGCCTTTCTCTGGGATTCCAGACATTTCAGTGTGATGTTGAATTGCTACCTGCAGGAGCATATTGCGCATTGGAAAGTGACAATGAGGGCATTCGGTGTTTGACTTCTCAGTACTGCACCACCAATTATGGAGAAGGTCCCCTTTTGTATCTACAAAGGAAAACATGGCTGTCCAAGATCTTTTCTCTGCATGATAGATAGATCTGTAACACACAGAATGTATAGCCCTCACATTAACCTAACTTTAAAGATAACAACTTCTGCCAAGGCAGTAGCTTGATGTGTTCAGTCCCTCTACTCTCCTGCACTCACTCCAACTTGCTGTTGGATTGTTAGGTAATAAAGTTAGATGGCAGACTGGTGAGTTCATTTCTCTGTGTTGTCACTATGAAGACAGTGTGACTAGACTAATGAGGCTATCATGCTAATACGGATTTGCACACACATGTGCTGCAGCCATGTTCTTCAGGAGGTATGCCTTTGGCAGCTGGAATGACTAAAGGAAACTCTTTCCAGGGGAATCACCTGTATGACCCCTCCAGCCCTTGAGGTCCTGAATGGTTCCAATTCTTTCCAGTTGAAGTAGTTAAGAAGGCCTGTGTCTCCCAACTAGAGCTAAAGTTTGCACTTCATTTGTTTTTCTCAGCACCTTAAAACAATATTGGAGCTCATTAAAAAAAAAAAAAATCAACCCAAGGCACGGTCTTCATTTAGGAGAAACTTCTCCTTGTGCTGTTCTGGAAAACAGCACAATGCTGAGAGCAGGCATGTTTCCTGACGAGGTTTCCTCTAATGATTTCTGAAAACAAACATGGTATCTCTATAGCAGACCATGGGTAAATGAGTGGGATGGGCTGAAGCCAGCTTCAAATTGGCCTAAATAATATTTATTAACAACTTAACATGTGATTCTGTGCCTTTGTGGAGGTCTCTAAAAAGGTGAGTCTGTGTGCATTTCTCACAGTCTGGAGGAGATTTGAGAACAGACTATCCATTTCTGAATTTGTGGGATGAAAAGCTTGAGCTAGAATGGTCACCAGCTATACTCCAACCCCAAGCCCTTATAGTTCTGAAAGGCTTAGTTCCCATTCCTAAGGTTTTATAGGGGAAGTACAAAACCACAGGGTTAGCCCCAGTAATTTAAAACCCTGTCATAACCAATTGCCTCCTATTTCATGTGTCCTGACCCACAGAAGGTTGATTTTGTTCCTGGCCTATGGCAACTGAAGTGTTTGGGCTCAGAGCTTCTATAGATCTACCAGATAATCAGCATCTGGCTGCATAATTTTGAAGGCTGGCTGACTTGAACCATTTGGCTGACTTGAACCATGCTTATCCACATAGCAACACCAGCAGCAATAATATAACTCTTAAGCCCCTCAGCTACAAAGGTCAAAGGACACTCTCTTCCCTCCATAGATGTGAAAGTTCCTGAATCAGATATCACTTAGGTTACTAGTTATATTACTTCCTACTGAAACCCAGAGCATGTTCCAGTTTATAGTGATCGTGTTGGTCAATCAAAAGATAGGACAGACACAGTGGATTTCCAGGTCAGCATCGGAAGAGCAAGACATAAATGATAGTAACTGCACAGAGGCTCTTTAGAAGCTTCCTTGCTTGCTTCTAATGCCGTGGGTATGAGATTTCTTCTCCTTACTCCCAACTACTCATTTTAGCATTGGATGAAGGAAGATATCTACTTCTTCTCACTGGCCTTAGATGCCCACCCTCAGTGTGTGGCAGGTTGGCATGGAATGTCACATAAAAATAAGAAGACTCAGAACCCTGAGAAATACCGTGTGGGTAGGAAGGGGTTTCTGGAAGGCAAGTTAGGTAGCAGCCTGAGTTTGTTAATCAATGACCAACTAGTCTGCATGCAAATTAGAGAGATTCTATCCCTCATGCCTTCCCCACCCCACCACTACCGCCACATCTACCTCATGTACACACTGAAAGGGGTTTTCTCTAAAAGTTCCCTCTGCGTCAAAAACACTTGGGTATTAATGAACCAAAACTCACAACATCATTTTAGAACGCAAAAAGAGAGGCAGTGGGGGAGTGGTGCAAGCCGCAAAGCTCCTCATGATGCCAAGCAATTGAGTGGATTCTGGGTAAAGACTGGTGAGCACGGGTCATTAAGTTTGGAATTTCACATCTTGTTAAAAAAAAAAAAACAACTCACTTTCCTCATTGTTTTCAAAACCTTTTAGATTTATGTATTTTGAAACCTACAGGGCTTTGGGAAAGAGGGAAATGACTTTTTTGGAAAAAAAAATATGCCCCCTATATGAAAAACTCCATCTTGAATTTGAATTCAGACATAGTAGCAGTCTTTCTTTTCCATAAAGGAAAAAAAAATTGAATCATTTGTCTGCTCTGTAAAAGATGTCACCAAAAGACATGCTTCTGTTTTAATGAAGGGCCTTTTGCTCTGTTGACATTCCCCATATCACATACAAATAGGCCCACTGCTAATTAACCAGAGGTGGGAGACCAATTTGTTAAGATGTTACTTCATACACAGAGAAATATTCTCTTGGGTGAGGTGTGAAGAACAGTTAAAACCTCTCCAAGAAAAGAAGAATACAGCCTCATGTTTCTTCAAGACTAGGAAACATACTGAGACACCTGTCCTTAAGAGTATTTGTTGTTGTCTAAGTGTCATATAGTATGCTCCATCCATCTAGACAGTATAGTACAATGCATGCCTAGGCTGCATTTTATTCTTCTTGGACCATAATAATACATGAGTTCCATCTTTGACAAAAACAACAAAACTTATTTAGTGGGAATGAGATCTTCAACCTCTTCCAGGACACTTTTCTGTTCAGTAGATGCTCCTTTGAGTGAGCATAGTGAGTTTTGATCACCTAGGGGGTCTATGAATCCCTAAGAATCGGTCCAGTCCCACTTGACTTCCTGGATGAACCAAACCAAATGATGAGCCCAGCATATTAACTTGAAAGAGTACTGGTTCAGTGTCCACATTATTTAGGACTTCTGGTGATGGAAAGACAATGAAATGAAATCACAGGTATCAATGCTCTGTGTAGCTCACTATCTGCAAATGTGATACCTCACACTTTTCACTAAATAAAGCTTGACTCCTAAGCCACAGGACTGTTGTGGCAAATGTACCAAAACTACAACATCTGAATGAGTGTCCACCTGCTTCAAAGTAGTACCCTTGCTAAGCTCCACTCTTCTTTAAGGAGGCTGCTGCCGCTGCTGATCACAGCGTTTATGGAACTCCTCTTTGGGGACTGCTAATAAATGAGCCACACAAGAAAATCAATTCAAACAGCATCTTCAGGGCTGAAGGGATCTGGTCCCATTAGAGGCATGTTTGCTTTTAATTCAATTTACTGTACTTTTCGGCCTAGGCTCACATATTAATGTTGTTTGAGCTGAAAGTCACCCTCCTTGCTTGGACGGTGCTATTTACGTGCACGGAGAGGATCATAGCACTTACTCCAGACCTTTTTAACTGAGGATGGAAACCAGACTTTCAGCATTAATGACCCAACCACATGTATACCCCCTACTGTCTGCTGAGTTTACTTAGGGCCACCAACTACCAATTCATGTTTTTCTATCATTCTTCATTACTCCAAAACCAAGGGAAGGTGTGTAAAGACTGAACTTTCAGGAAAAAAAAATTCAGAGGTAAGCTAAAAGGTATAATAAAATTTTGCTCCTATTGATTTGAGTTAAGAAACTGTTTCCTTTCTTAAATTAGCTTTTTATTGATCACTCCTATGACCTTAACTGCTATGAGTTTGCTGGCCTTCTTCCACTTAAAAAAAAATGGCTTTGCTATTTATTTCCTCTACGAGTTGTGTAGAAAAATCTTATGATAGCCTTTTGTGAACCAGTGGCCTCAAAGAAAAGTCAACATTTCCAGCTTGATGCTCAGAACTTTGTTCAGGGAATGGTTCCCGGATTGTCCCTAACATAAAGGAGCATCCTCTTATTTCCAATCAGTACCAGAAGAAGCTTGGCTTTTCTTTCTCTTCGGGCTTGACTTGATTGGAAAGACTTCTGATTGCTGACAACACACCTAGGCCAGACATTCTCTGGCTCCATTGTGTAAGAATGTGGCAGAATTTCCAAGAGAAATCCTTGAAAATTAGTTTCCAAGAGAAACTAATCTCACTAATACTGAGATGCATGTTTTGGAATGGTGGACAACTCAAAAGTGCCTAGAGCAATGCAATGCTTCTCAGCCTGTGGGTCTTGACTCCTTTGGGGGCCGAATGACCTTTTTATAGCGGGTCACATACCAGATTTCTTACCTATCAGGTATCTACATTATGATTCATAACAGTAACAAAATTACCGTTATGAAGTAGCAAGGAACTAATTGTATGGTTGGGGGTCACCACAACTTAAGAAACTGTATTAAGGGTCGCAGCTTTAGGAAGGTTGAGAACCACTGTGTTATAGGATGATGGTGTTCGTGTTAGGTTCTCATGTTTGGAAACACTTCTCTCACCTCTTCTCAGAGCTGGAAGACCTGGGGTTTTGTCTCAGAACTGAAATGGGAAAAAATAGCTTGAGGCATGACCTTGAGTCATGTTGTTCCTCTCAGAGTCTCCATTTCTTAATGTGTAAGTGACAGGCACAAAGCACTCTTAGCTATGGGCCTGTAATGAGGAAGTGTCCATTTTCAACAACCAGACTGTTCTTAATTGGGGTTAGGGAGTTCTTTAGGGGTCAGATAAATGTGATCTCCATTCTCAGGGACCATCAGCAACTTGTGGCTTCTGGGTAAGGCCTTGTGTCTCTCAGGGGTCACTGCTTCAAATGATTTGCTGCTGCAGCCGTTTCGTCTTGCTGTGACAAATCCAAGCTTCTGTGACTTACAACTCAGGTTCTTAATGCAGAATAAGTAAATAGTAAGACAAGGAGAAAAGCATGGTTCTTGCTTTTTACTCACTTATTTTTTTTTAATATCTGTGATCTTCCCAACTTCCTTTTAAAGTGTCGTACTGCATAAGAAATCAGGTACAGCTGCTGAATATAACCAGATCGTAAATGCTCCACCACCCGTACAAAATGGTCTATCTGCTACTAAATAGTGACATCTAGTGGATTTTCATTATCAAAGAATAAGATGCACATTTTCTTGTTAGCAACCCCTCTCCCAATCTCTCCAGCCCATCCCCAAGCTTTGCTCCTTTGGCTGCCTTCATTCAATACTCTTTCAATTAACCACTTACTTTATTTCAAACATTATGCTAGGAGCTTATATTGATTAAAAATACATATTCTTTACTTTGTTAGAGCTCATAGTCCAAAGGGGGAGGCAGAAAAATCACTAGACAATCACAGCATATTGTAGTGAATGTTCCAGTAGGAGCTGCCCAGAGCAACCAGGGTAGAGACGGTGAGCTTATTTTGTCCAGAAAGATTTCATGGAGGAGAAAACCTTTGAGTAGAGTTTTGAAGTTTTTCTCTATGTGATTTATGAAGGATAAATAGATGCCATTTGAAAGAGTGTGTGCACTATATAGAAAGGCAAGGGCCTTGTAGAGTCATTGACTGTGATAAACTTGAACAATGAAAAGTATTTTTATATCCTTGGAGCGTAAAGTACAGAACAGAATTTCTCAACGGTTGCCATTTGAGGGATGGATGATTCTTTGTCTTAGGGTGCTAGGCCTTGTAGAATGCTTAGCAATATTCTTGAGTCAACCCATTGAAAAAAAAAAAAAACCAATTCTAACTGCTCCTTTCAGTTGTACCTGCCAAACATTATTTTTTTTTAATTGTCGATATCCGCAAGTTAGCACAGTGAAAGGTATTCTCATTGGACTGTACAAATAGAAAACTGGGCTTTAAGTGGCTATGTCTAATGCAGAAGACCTGAGTTTTTATGATATCTTTTAGGGAGCATTGTTGAGAGGACTTGCTTCAGAATGACAGGTCAGATGTATTTCTTGCGAGGCTGTGGAAGTAGCATGGCGCTGGATGCATAAAAGTGGCCCGACACTACTGTAGCAGTGATCCAGTAGAGAAGCAACAAGGGCCTGCCATCTGGGAAGTAGCACCAAAGTTGGATTTGAGAGACCTACTAAAATTCAGGGTCAGCAGGACGTGGGGAATTGATTAGATAGAAATAATTCCTGAGACAGGAGTCGTGGATTAGCTGTGAGTTTCTTGCTTACATAGATTTTTTTTTCATCCTATTGTCTCCATAATTTCATATCATTGACAGGACATTTCATATATGAAGCTCACAGTATTGAGCCCAACAAGATAGAACATAATCTTAAACATAACATAAACAAGTTATGGGAAGTGAACTTGCCATCACAGACTGGCAGCAAAGATCAAAAGCAGCCAAGATCCACTGTGGTCTTTCATGGCCCAAGAAATCTACCTGATGTGCACAGTTGTAAATGTGCATGCCAGAGCCAGGTGTGGTGTTGGTGCATGCCTGAAATCCAGCTACTGAGGAGGCTAAAGCAGGAGGATCATGAGTTACAGACCAGTCTGGATCATATAGTGAGTTTCAGACCAGCTTGAGCCTCTTAGTGAGATTCTGTCTCAGAAAATATTAAGTATGCATACCTTACTTAGGCCACAGTAGAAGGCCACCAAATTAACCTCTGGGTTTTATATCTGAAAGACAATGTGTCTCGTACAAATGATTGAAGCACATTGTACTTTTAGGGCAAAGGAACAAATTCCAGGCAATCCCTCCCTAACTCTAGATGTTGTATTCTTTAGGAAGGACAGGAGCAAAGCTGGAGCTCTTTTTTTTTGGCAAGTCCTTCTTATTTATCTCAGTATATTGCATTCCAAGCACATTCCGCACTTATCTCAAAAACTACAAGCAAGAAACAAGGGAAGATTTTATTAATCCAAGACCACCTGGAGAGCAGCTGCCTTGTGCTACTAAAAGCACCATGGGCATACAGGTGCGCTGAATGAGAATCAGGCATTCTATTAACCCAGCAAACTGATGGAGAGTCATGACTCCAATTTCACAATGCAAAACCTGTTCATTTTAATTAAATGACATGTTTGGTCGCAAGACAATACTGTCCAATTATTACTGAGTGAAACCCACTGTTTATGATTTTCCTGGGGATGAGCCTGTCTTGCGTTTTGAAAATTAAGCCAGTCTGTTTCATAGTACCAGTTGGGTTTATATCTATCTGAGGGGGGATTTCTAGCAAATACCACAGACCAGCAACATCTTGTTCTATTTTAATCAGTACCTAGATGCAGATATTTCCAACAAGAAGAAAGTGTGCTGAAGATACTAGGGGATATAATCAGAATCCAGATGAATTTTCAGAGGCTTGGGCCTCCTTCAAAAGAAAGAAATTAAGCAAGGTCACAAGCAATCTACATCAATCCAGGATGACTGGCTTTCAAAACTCTTCATCAGTTTCCTGAGTTAACAGAATGCCTGATCATTCTGTGCACCCATATTACCATGGTGCCTCTTGTGGCACAAGGCAGCCCAAGGCTGACAACCTTCTATTTCTATTGTAGGGCCAGCAGGATGGCTCAGTGTGTAAAGGCACTTACTGCCGAGTCCAATGACCTAAGTTTGATCTCTAGACCTCAGATGGTAAAAGGAAAGAACTTCTTCCTGCAAATTGTCCTTTGACTTTTACACAGGTGCCACGCACATGTGCACATACATGGAGATAGAAAGACGAATAAGTAAATAAATGTAAAAATTATATATATGTGAAAAATAGAACAGTTTTGTTTGCTATGTCAGAGATTTGGCATGGCTTCTATCTTAATCATGATCTGAGAGCACAGGAAAAGATATGGTGTCAAGATGAGGATTGCTGGCCCATCTTAACATTTATCAGATCATGCACAGAGGCCATATTCCAATAAACTGGGATATATACAGAGATAAACAATGGAGTGGTAAGGGACATTGAAGTAGTTTAAAGAACAGAGGAAAAAGACACAGCATAACAAGACATTTTGGGGCCATAAATGCTGCCTTCAGATGCCTAACTCAAATGTCCCATCAATTCTATTTCACGTTCCCAAAGTTATCCTCCAGAAACCTAGGAAGCACCTTTAACTTACGCTCACTCTCCCTCCCCATTTATTTTTGTCAGCAACTTTGTGACAGATGTATAAGAATTCCTTGTTACAGCACCTAAATCCTGTTCCAACCAGGGCCTGACCACCCCTCCCTCTCCAGTTCCTGCTACTCTCCTCATCTGCACACTGTTTTCCCATCAATTGGGCAGCTTTTTTGCCTCTGTGCCCTTTTTTATGCCCTTCTGTCTCTTCTTCTTTCTTTGTCTCATTCTTCTTCTACATGAGCTAAAGTTGTTATCGACATGCTGTTCTTACGTTCTGTTCTTGCTCCTGTTTTCTAGCCTGTCTGTTGACCACCGGTCTCTCAGCTTCCTGTATCATGGCTCTATCTGCATCTCCAGTGTCCACTGACAGACTAATCTGTCTGTCCAGTGAATGCCATGGTTCCACCTGTTTCTGCCTTAATAATTCTAGATTCCAGGGTTCTGAACTCGGGTCCTCACATTTGCAAAGCAAGCACTTTTACCAACTGAGCCCTCGTCCTGGACCACAATATATTATGTTTACTTGTTTTCCTACCTCCAGCACACAAGGTCACTTCAGAGGCCAATGAAAACTGCAAACCAGTCTATCAAACATCTTCCTTTGCACCATTGGGTCATATTTTCAGCAGCATCAGATTGAGTCCATCTAGGTCCTTGAGACTATTTTCCCTGGAAGTGTGTTCTATTAACATAATCTCTAGTTTTAGCTGTATCAAAGGAGGAGGTGTGTGTGTGTGTGTGTGTGTGTAGCAATAATAATACTACAGTATGGAAATTGAGACTGCTTTCACTGTCCATGTTCTCATTTCATACAGGTGATATTTGTTTCAGAAGTTTATTACAAGTGACTATTCTTTTCATGTGTGAGTAGTGCTCATACAACAATGATTCAGACATTCATCTTGGTGGTTGGCTCTATCTGATCTAAGTCTGGGGGAGGGAAAGCCAAAAACTTGCACTGTGGTGCACTCTAAGACTTGCCAGAAGGTGTCACTGTAGATACTTTAGAGCAAATTAGGGAAAGAGGGCTGTTTTAGCTATGCATGAAGGTGACAATGCATGCCTGCAAAAACTAGCTAAAACATTAATTCAAATTTGTTACTGGATTAAATATTTTTTCCTAACAATTAGGCTAATTGCTACTAAAATCTTGCCTTGTGATTTGCATAAAGACTCCACAAATATGTTGTGAGTGAACAAAGAAATTAATGAAAAGCAAAACTAGGAGTAGGTAGAAAGATTCCATGGATACAATGGTTATCTGAATTCCTAAAGGATGCTGAGAAATGAAAACTCTACTCACTAGTAATGGGTCTTTTTAGAAATACATTTTAGTGTTATCAGCAAGGTTTTATTCTAGAAACAGTTCAGAGAGATGAATGAAGACACTCTTGAACCACTCTTCATTCCTACTCCAAGATTCTGTGCCCAATGATAGTTTTTTATCCATGAAAATGTATAAGGTTATTTTTTAAAAAGAAAACCTTCCTGTGATATTCATAAAGTATTTGTCATATGATCAAGAGTTTTTCTGTGGTGAGGCATGTCCTTAGCCTTGTACTTCCTCTCTTATGTGGAACAGTTCCTTAAATAAGCAGTTAAAGGACTTTAAGATTCTGTTTTGAACCATGCACAAAGAAAAACTGCCAAGCTGGAATTGTAGGCACAACAGTTCTGGAAACACAGGGCAGAGCCTGTGTTATAGAAAACAGTTTAAGTGGAGATATAAATGAACAACTATAATTCACTCTGACAACAGTTTTAGACTTAGTATGGAAGTGCTATGGTAACACAGGGCAAGATGGAATGCCATCACTAAGCAGTAGGCTTAGCTTTCCACTTGAACTGAACTTGAAGGAAGTATCATCTTCTAAGTGAGATGAAGCACCACACATACCACATGACAGAGACACAGAGGATAGAAGGTAGGAAACTCTGAGGTTCAAGAAGGTTCCTGAAGGCTGAGTCTGAGTCGGGAGGAGCCTTTCCTTGTTGAATATTCAATAGATCAGGAGGTTGAGAAAGTCTCTTCTGGTTCCTTCTCAGAGAACCTCCACAATTTCTTCAGATAGGAATGACGAAATCAGAAAAGTTGCAAGCCATTCCCTGAGAAATATGAATACTCAGTATTTATTCTTGTTTTCCTACCACAAATATACCCTTCCAATGATCTCATCTTTTGTCTACTGTATGTGAATGGCAATTCATGTCTCACAAAAAAAGCACAATTACAGGGGGAATTTGTCTGTTTGATTATGTGATTATGCCTAACCACATAGACCTTGATGTGTCTGCAGTGTGGGGCATACGTATATATGTACTATGTATGTGTTTGAGTGTGTCAGCCAGTAAGTTTGAATGTCTGCTCATCTGCTGTTCTGCAGAGAGCCTTATCTATTTGCAACTCAAAAGGAGAGATAGCCATCCAGCAAAGCTTCCGCAGTTCTTATATTTTATTGTCTGTTCACTGAATAAAGAAAAAGGATATTTTGGAACCAACAGAGTTAACTTTCCTATCCTGGGAATGGTACTGTGTAAGCAAAGAGCAAAAGAAAGGTAGATTTGGCAGCTATATGCCTATTTTAGTCTGACTAACCACTGTGTATATTCCTGGAAGCCCTCAGATGCTCAGCTTGTCTTTACATTCCATTTCTCTAACAGATGAGCCATGATATTTTGGCAATAACCAGAATGGAGAGTATCATGTCAAATAGTTTTGATGTGATTTTCTTTTTTTAAATAACATTTCCAGATTAGACAAGGTTATTGGGGAAAAAATGCTTGTACATCTCTCATAACAAACACTAGACTTTTAGTTCCTTTATCAACTCCATTTCACCTCCATTAGTTATTTGCTTCAACTGAGTATCCATTTTGTTATTGTTTAATAAAAGTTTAAGGGTTTAGAGTATGAAATAAAATGGTTGCTTACTGGACCAATAGCATCATTGGGAAGAAAACAAAGGAGGGCAAAACATGACAAGGCTCTTATCCAGAAGGTTTTATTTTTTTAATGCCTGCTGTGGATGTACTGTCAGGAAATTGGATTTTAAAAAGTTAGATATCTGGTCACACTAGCTGGGTATAAAGAGAGGACTGCAACATAGTTCATAGGACAAATACCATCATCAGATCCCCATCGTTCTTCTGTTGCTTTTCTTAGTGACCATGAGCACATCTGCAACATACTTTCCTGACTGCAGTTATGTCAGTCACACTTCTGACTGGGCCTTTATGCTTTGTCCATAGGAACTTCCATTACATCACCATCCTCAGAGACCCAGTGTCCCGGTACTTGAGCGAATGGAGGCACGTCCAAAGAGGAGCCACATGGAAAGCATCCCTGCACGTCTGTGATGGAAGACCCCCAACCTCTGAAGAATTGCCCAGCTGCTACACTGGTGATGACTGGTCTGGATGCCCTCTCAAAGAGTTCATGGACTGCCCCTATAATCTGGCCAACAACCGCCAAGTACGAATGCTGTCTGACCTGACTCTGGTGGGCTGCTACAACCTCTCTGTCATGCCGGAAAAGCAAAGAAACAAGGTCCTTCTGGAAAGTGCTAAATCCAATCTGAAGCATATGGCGTTCTTTGGCCTCACCGAGTTTCAGCGTAAGACCCAGTACCTGTTTGAGAAGACCTTCAACATGAACTTTATTTCGCCGTTTACCCAATATAATACCACTAGGGCCTCTAGTGTAGAGATCAATGAGGAGATCCAAAAGCGTATTGAGGGGCTGAATTTTCTGGATATGGAGTTGTACAGCTATGCGAAAGACCTCTTTCTGCAAAGGTATCAGTTCATGAGGCAGAAAGAGCATCAGGATGCCAGGCGGAAGCGTCAGGAGCAACGCAAGTTTCTGAAGGGAAGGTTTCTTCAGACCCATTTCCAGAGTCAGAGTCAGGGCCAGGGCCAGAGTCCAGGTCAGAATCTGAGTCAGAATCCAAATCCCAACCCAAATCAGAACCTGACTCAGAACCTGAGTCAGAATCTGACTCGGAGTTCAAAGCCTAATTTGAGCCAGAAGGAGAACCAGGGAAGTCAGAAGCAGAGCTTGGGCCAGGAGCAGAGGGATAGCAGCACCAGCAATGGCACCAATGACTACATAGGCAGTGTAGAGACATGGCGCTAACTGGCTCCGTAAAGCTTGTGCACACTGCTTCCCAAAGCACCACCAAAAAGATGGCGTGTATATTACGAGATGAAAATGTCCAAACACATCCTGCTTCCCCTTATTTTGGAAGTTCAAAACAAATATAGATGTTGCCTTTACAGTTGCCTTTTGATTCAGTGTTACACTGTGTGTGGGTAAAACAAATCTCAGTGTGTAATTAAATTGTCTTTTTTGGGGATGAACTATTTCTGAAATCCAAGAGCCAAACCAGACTCACCAGAAACTGCAGTTTAGATATTTTAAGAAGTTCTTAAATTAGGTATGGAGACACAAAGAAAACATGAAATGTGGCCATTTAAACTTTAAGAAACAGACTTTAAATGATTCCGGATACTCTGTTAAAACCCAATCTTGAAAGAAAAACCCCCACCCCCAGGGAAGCATAAGTAAAAACATGAGCAGACTAAGAGATGCTCAAAAACCTTTAATTTCATTCTTATTTTAACAAGGAGTCTAAACAGCAAAACAACTGGTGATAAATTTTGCCAAAGTGTAGAAAGTAAACCGTTTCTCACTTACATGTAGGTGGGTTTATGTAAAAATAATGGCTTTTCAAATAGATCAGGATTCATGTCTTGTAATTTAACAGATGTTTAAAATTTTAAAATTTTCTACCTTCTGCTGATTAAAAGGTTTTAAACAGGGTATATCTCATATTAACAAAGCATTTTCTTTCCAAATGGAATACCAATGGAAAGATCCAGTTTCCAGATGGTTTCGGGGCACTGTAATTTCAACAATTTCAATCTTTTTGGCGCTGCTTTTCATTCACTTTAAGGCTTCTCTGAGTTGTGCTCATTCCAAATGAATCCATGTATAGAATTTTTCTTCATTAGCTAAATTGTGTGTTGCTGAATCTCTTTTGTTATTTAATCCTGGATTAAAGTCAGGACTTTCTATAGACTTATCTTATCAATGTCCGTGTAGTGAGGTCCGTAACAAGAACTCTCAAACAGGATAACGTCTTTAAATATTGCTGAAGTTATTATTCTTGATCAGATTGAATTGAACCTGAATGTGAACTGTTAATTATTTTGTTTATTGTAATGTTTCCAGTGTGACTGACTATTTCTGGCCCATGGTTCCTTTTTTGTATTGACAGATTTGTACACAATAATAAGAGCAATTTTTTTCCCTCAAAGACCATGGTAGAGTAAGCATTAAGACATCCAGAGTTGCTCAGTAACGCCAAAAGCTGCCTCTTGATACTTGAGGTTAACATCTCTGCCAGGTTTTTGTTTATGAAAGATCGAAAGTGAAGAAAGTTCTGCTGTGAACCTAAGTGTCGGGGACATACAAGTTGAGGAGAATAGTTTGGTAGTCTAAGTCTGTAATAAATAGTATTTTGTTTACTACAAAGTAAACAGAGGAAGAAGTATGTACCCACTGTATTATTAAACATCATTCTGCTTGGCTGTGTCCACTTAGTGGTTGTTGCTACACTTCTTCTATAAAACTTGTATTAATCCCTTGGTGTCAATCAAACAAGGTGACTAGAAGTGGTATTTATGTTTTTAAAAGGGACATTCTTGGAAATGTGATTATAGAGTCAAATATTTCATCACTTGTCCTTGTTTCATCTGTAACAATATGGTCACAAGTTAGACACGGAGTTGAGTGTCTGGCTCGAAAGGGATTTTCTTGACTCTGAGTTCTGTAACAGTATTTACAGGTTTTGTTTTGTAGCATTGCAGTGTTGAGAATTATGGTATCTAAAAAAAACGCAACAAAAAACTGGAAGGAATTTTGAAAAGCACATCTTGAAGTCAGTGTTTTAGAACGAACCTATTTGGTGTATGTTGTGTTCTTGAAGTATTCTGTAGATCACTATGGCATTTCAGTCTCTTTATTTGTAATTGAAAATGTTTGCTCTTAAAACTGACAGTGTTGGAAAGCAGGACAGAGTCTGAACCAGTGCGAAAGCTAGTTACAGAAAAAAAAATGTGTTATTGCTGTGGTGTGCATGGTTTGCAGAGATTAAGTGCATTTTCTCTGTCTCTACTGATTACTGTATATAGAGAATGTTATAAATATACGTTTTTGTCATCATCATGTAAATCCCACGATTTCAAACTGTAAACATCTGTTCAGTGGTGTAGCTTTACAAACCATTCACTGATTTTGTGTAATTTAACAATAGATGTGAAATAAAGTTTCAATTGCAGCCTGTGAGTAATTTCATGATTTCAAGGTTTACAGCCACTAGACCCTGTGACATCATAAACAAACCAGAACTGGAATCTTTCCTAAGACAGTGTTTTTCTTTACACTTGACAGCTAAGTATGAAAATGAGATGGTCCATTCTAATTCCTCATTCTGAAACAGCCTTAATTTGGGTGATTCCTCTTTGGAGGCCACGATTTGAATAAAACAAAATTGTCTGTGAAATACAAGGTTTGCCGTGCAATGTACGGCAATGTACATTGCCCATGTTCTAATTTAAGGAAAAATAACACACTTGATTGCAAACCTCCTCCTTTTATCCACAAGAAAAAAAGTTAAAGGTAAGCATTAACATTTTGGCTTTGACCACAGTTTGCTCTAATTATATTCAACATGCACATGTTTATTCTAAATCCTTGGAATGAGGATTATGTGTAACACCAACTGTTGAGGAGACCGGATCTGGGACATAGATCAGTTATAGCATGCTTAACATGTACAAGTTCATGATTTCCAACCCTAGCACCACAGAAAAATGCTCACCAAAAAGTCTCCATTATATGAAGGTCCCTTGCTTTCTTGTGATGGGGGAATCTGGACTCCTAAAATGCAAACTACTTAGTACATTAATTACTTTTTATTGCTATGATTAAAAAAATATATAACCTAAAGTTTTCAGAAAAAAAAGTTTATTCTGACTTACAGTTCCAGAAGGATTAAAGTTCATTATTGCGGGGAGGCATGACAACACACAATACTCATGGCAGCTGGACCAGGACACTGAGGGCACATCTTCAATGGCAAGCATGAAGCAGAAGGAGAAAACTAAAAATGGTGCAAACTTTTAATCTCAAATATCTCTTTCAGTGACATATTTCCCCCAGCAAGGCTACACCACATAATGGCACTAACTAGGGGCCAATGCTTCAAATGCATGAAAAACTAGGGAGGGCATTTGTCTTTAAACTACAACATTTGATAAATAAGGGTTAGAACCATCTTTCCTGTGAGAGATATGGGTATCATTAAAGAACAGACTATAGTCACTGAAGTGAAAAACAGGCAGGTCTCCTGTACAAAGCTTCAAGGCACCAAGGAAATGATGTCGTGGTGGGCTATTTGAGTCTGGAGGAGAGCTGAAATCAAGAAATAACTAATTGACCTAGTTCCCAGAGGCTTGAGATCCTCCCTGTATATCAGTTACTTTCCCTATCACTGTGACCTTATAAATTCAATCTAAAGGAGGGAAGATAGTCTTTTCATTCACGGCTTAAGGCTACAGTCCGTTATGGTGGCAGAGCTGGAAAGTTACATGCTTAGATCTCAACAACCAGGAAATGAAGATGGGACACAAATCAGGAGCCAGGCTATAAACCTCAAGGTCCACCCTGACAGCTACTAACTTCCTCGCCTGGGCCACTCCTCTCAAATATCCCACAGTATCTGAAGACAACACCATGAACCAGAAACCAAGTGGCCTAGCACATTAGTCTGGGAGACATTTCACATTTAAACTCTCACACCTCCAGAGTTATAACAAAATGAGACTGGGAGTGGGGTTGAAGAGAAGAATGATGCATCCCTTATGCACCCTTTCATGAAGGATAAGCACAACACCATAGGATTGGGACAAGAGAATTACGGGATGCTCCTGGCTACCAATGTGCATGCAAAACACTACTTTCTGGCATTGTCCTAATGACATGGCTCCTTACACTAATATGTTGGGAAGAAGAAGTATAGTGCAGCAGTGAACCAGGACTTTGTTCCCTCTTGTCCTCACTGGGGATTGAACTAAACAAGGACTGAAAGCTTGCAGAAAATACTAACAAAAAAACAAAACAAAAAACCACAAGGATATGCAGATTCCTAGTGTCACAACCAGTAGCTTAGGTTTCTGATTGTTTACAGGGAAAGGAAATATCTTGATACTTCTGTCAAGAATTTGACTTGAGACACAAACATGGTAGCATGCATCCCTCAATCTTCACAGATGCCCAAATCCGAAGGAACTTAAGATGAAATTAAAGTGTCATTGGCATGTATCACAACCATTTCTTTGTTTTCTCTCACTGATTCTAATCTACAGCAGCAGGAGTGATTAAAACAAATCTCTGGAGCCCCAAAGAGTTATTTTCTTGCCCTTTAGATAAGAAGTTGATTGACCCTGAAGCTATAGCACAATTCCAAGCTCCCTATGTATTAAAAACTTAGCAGAGTTGTCCAGACTCTAAGAGAATAGAGGTGTGAGTCACATGATGTGCTTTCCAGCTGTACCACACCAGAAACTACGTTTATTGAGATACCAGCAGGAGTGGCTTTTTAGGCACAAGAGAAAGGAGAAGCTGGTCCTTACTCTGATAACTGAGGACACTGAAACCAGGCGCTGTGTCAGTGAGTATGAGCAAAAGCTCCAATCTTCAGTTATGTCAGATGCTTGCAAGATGTTCATCAGTTCTGGACAGGGGTAGGGGTTTGGTAGTTTGAACATGTGCTGGTAAGAATTAAACTATATGCAAGTATGTGAAGTAAACATAAACATGTTTTTTTACAGATAATTTTACATAATCAGTGAAAATACCTGTAAAAGCTCCATTCATCCAAAAGAAATGCAACTCTTAATAAAATATTTTATTATTTTATTTACACTTTTTTATTGATTACAGTTTATTCACTTTCTTTTTTTGATTTTCTATTTTTTATTATCAGTTACATTTTATTAACTATGTATCCCAGCTGTGTCCTGCTCCCTCATTCCCTTCCAAATCCTCCCTCCTTTCTTCATCTCCTCCTTGCCCCTTTCCAAGTTCACTGATTGGGGAGGACCTCCTCCCCTTTCATCTGATTCTATTTTATCAGGTATCTTCAGGACTGGCTGCAAAGTCCTCCTCTGTGGCCTAGCAGGACTGCTCCTCCCTTGGGTTTGGAAAGGTCAAAGAGCCTGCCACTGAGTTCCTGTCAGAAATAGTCCCTGTTCCCCTTACTATGAGAAAGAAATTGGTTACTGAGCTACCATGGGCTTCATCCAAGCAGAGGTTCTAGTTATATCCATACATGGTCCTTGGGGGAGTGTCAGTCTCAGAAAAGACCCCTGTGCCTAGATATATTTGGTCCTTGTGGAGCTCCTATCCTTCCCACGTCATACAAATTCCCCCTTCTTTCATATGTTTCCCTGCACTCTGCTGAAGGTTTAGTTATTAGTCTTAATATCTGCTTTGATACGCTGCTAGGTAGAGTCTTTCAGGGGCCCTTTGCGGTAGGCTCCTTTCCTGTTACTTGTTTTCTCCTACGTCCAATGCACATCTCATTTGTCTTTCTAAGTGAGGACTGATCATCTTACCCCAGGTCCTCTTTCTTGTTTATCTTCTTTAGATGTACAGATTTCATTATGTTTACCATATCTTATAGGACTATATGAGTGAGTATGTACCATGTGTGTCTTTCTCCTTCTGGGATACCTCACTCAGAATGATCTTTTCTAGATCCGACCATTTGCCTGCAAATTTCATGATTTCCTCATTTTTGATTGCTGAGTAGTATTCCATTGTGTAAAAATACCACAATTTCTGTATCCATTCCTCCATTGAGGGACATCTGGGTTGTTTCCAGGTTCTGGCTATTACAAATAAAGTTGCTACGAACATGGTTGAGCAAATGTCCTTGTTGTGTACTTGAGCATATTTTGGATATATGCCTAGGAGTGGTATAGGTTGATCTTGAGGAAGCACTATTCCTAATTGTCTGAGAAAGAGCCAGATTGACTTCCAAAGTGGTTATACAAGTTTACATTCCCACCAGCAGTGGAGGAGGGTTCCCCTTTCTCCACAACCTCTCCAGCATGTGTTGTCACTTGAGTTATTCATCTTGGCCATTCTGATGGGTGTAAGGTGAAATCTCCGGGTCGTTTTGATTTGCATCTCCCTGATGGCTAAGGATGTTGAGCATCTCTTTAAGTGCTTCTCTGTCAGGAAATGCAACTATTGACTCCAATCACACCGAAATACTTCCATCCTCTTTCCAATTTCTTCTACTCTCCTCATTTCTTCTTCTCCCTCTCTTGTCTTCTTCCACCCTCTTCTGTTTCTTCTTCTCCTCTTTTCTTCTCTAGCGTGCACAGCCCTAAACAATATTTATAAAAAATGTAAATTAGTTCGCTCCACTCTTACTCAATTCTCCTTTCATAGTTTTCCTTCCCAGCTGGAACTACAGTGGATGACTCCCCCTCACCCTGCATACTTACTGCTGCAGATTTTATACGTTGAAAACAGAGGTTTCAGCCACATACTGTCTGGATTTGCTTCCAAACTCTCCCCAAATGCCAACTGTAATATTTGACAAAATCATTAATATCTCTGTTTCCATTTCCTTCTCTACCAATGGAGAAAGCAATAGCTAACACTTCCGGAATTCCTGTGTGAACTGCAGTAACTGCCTACAAGACACTTATGAGAGTGACAAAGATTCAAGGAACCTTGCTTTTACTCCTTCTGTCATGAAGGCTAAGTGTGGGCCAAATGCCCCTGTCTTCTGAGAGCACGATATAAGTGCGGGGCAGCCTGGCACTATTGCTGTTACCTACAATTACACATGTGTTTGAATTGGCCTCAGCTCTGGGGTAAATGAATAAATAAAATTAGAATAAAAAGTGAAAATGTTGACAAGAAATTAAGCAAAATTACACACTATGTCCTATTGTGACTAATTTAAGAACCAGTCTCTTTCTGAACATCGTGTTTTATGCCTATTACTTCAGAGGCAGAGACATGAGGATTACTGAAAGTTCAACTGAAAGGCTAACTCGTGTAATATGGTGAGTTAAAAACCATCCTAAGCTAGAGAGTGAGACATGTTCTTAAAAAGAATAAAAATTACACTCATCTTATATAATCATATGCCCCAAAACATTTCTTAAGAATGACATCTAAGCTTTGAATGTAGCCAGTGATACAAAACATTCTGAGAGATCTTACCCAGTAAATGTCAAGTGAAGCGCCCACCTTTCAACATTAAAGATGAATTCACTGATAACCCTAGTTGATTTGGGACCTACTTGGGCAAGGTTTGGCAAGGGAAGCTCAGACTTCATTTCTTCTCCACCCATATCTCCTCTCAGCATCTCCAGAGGTCAGGCTTATCTGATTGATGAGTTCTCCAAAGGTCTGGCTGTCTCTGTAACCAGGTTGGCTTGGTTCCTGGAATTCCAAAGACTCTGTCATGCATGAAATGTGTAAAACTAGGAATGGTGGTAGTGAATGCCTACAATCCTAGCACTCAGAAGATAAAGGCAGGAGAATCAAGGCTCTCCTTTGCTACATAGAGATTTTTACAGGCCACATTGGGTTATGTGTGAAACTTTGTCTCAAAAAATGCTTATGTACTATCTAAGAGGGATAAGATAAAATAACTCATTAATCATACATGTTAGTTAATCAGATTGGTAGTTAGTACAGACTTTCTGGGAAGGTGACACAAGCCTGTAAAGTCAGGGACCTTACTTCACTTTTTAAAAAAGGAAAGGACATTTGCTTTTATCCCATTTGCATCTTTACATTTCAGTCATGTTGCTATAAGGATAGTGTAAGGTTCAATAATCTTCGTCAAGTTTCCTTGTCTGTTCTTATTCTGTTTAACTCAATCTTATGACTTCACTAATATTGGTGAACTTTGATGGTGCCTGCCTGAAAACTTTAACAGTTTTTGTGACTTCACCATGCTCTATTCAAATTTGTGTGACTTGGGAAGACTTACGAGGGATTGTCGGGTCCTACAAGAGGCTGTGACACCATAGCTTGATAAGATTTAACTACTCTCTGGTGTCAGCTCCTCCTCCTCCTCCTCCTCCACCTTCCTCCTTCTCCTCCTCCTCCTCCTCCTCCTCCTCTTCCACTTTACATCCCAATATAGGACATCCCTACTCTCTTCCTGTTCATATCCTCTTTCCAACTTCTCCCATGCCCCAGCCGTTACACCTCAGATAAGGGAAGCCTCCCCCTACCAATCTCACACCCGTTACCTCAGGGCTTAGTGCATCTTCTTCCCTGGTGACTTGGTGAGTCAGCCCCACCAAAGAAAAGTGATTGAAAAGCATTAAACAAAGCCCATTTCAAAGTCCCCTCTCTCTTCCTAGGGGAGCCACATGATGGCCAAGCTACCCATTGTGTATATGTACACACATACATATATACATACGTGTAAGGGGCCTAGGTCGAGTCCATGCATGGTCTTTGGTTGGTACTTCTATAACCCTCTGGGCCCAGATGACTTGTCTCTGTTGGTTTTCTTATGGAGCTCCTGTCACCTCGGAATCCTTCTATTCTTCCCACTCTTCCACAGGCTCCCTTGGTTCCACCCAGTGTTTGGCTGTGAGTCTCAGATTCTGTTTCAATCCTCTGCTGAGTGGGGCCTCTCAGAGGACAGCTATTCTAGTCTCCTATCTGCAAACATAGCAGAATATCAGGGGTTGGCTTTCTCATGGGGTGGATCTCAGGTTGGGCTATGATAGGGAGCCAGCCAGTTTTTACTGGCCTTTTCATGGTAGCTTTTACCCTCTGTTCTGAAGGCAGATTTCTACCCCTAAAGCCACGTAGAGCAGGATCACTTATCTATACTGAAGCTTGTGAGAGCAGATAGCAAAGACATTAAATTGATTTAGGTTCCACACAAATGAGTCCATAATAAAGAAAGTAGCAGTAAGGAGCGCCTTATACTCTGAACTGTTCAGGTAAACAGTAATTGACCAAGAATGAATTTAACCAAAATGCACCAACAGGTACCGACATGGGTCAAGCTTCCAAGCCCTTTCTAGAGCTCATTTCAGTTGAAAATATGATCCCTCAATCTTCTAGGAATTTAGAAAGTGGCTTTCTTTGGGCCAGGGTTGTCTTTGTCACTCTCCTTCCATTTTTACCCCCTTATTTCATTGCCTGACTCCTCTCCCTAAAACTGTTTCTCAAAACCAGATCCATATACCTGTGACCTCAAAATCCTCCTCAGCATTACAAATAAAAATCACATTCTCTGGACCACATTGCTCACATGCTGAAGTGGAATTTCTGAAGTGTAAGTAAAAGAGTCTGTTGTTCTGTGAGAAATCCCAGGGGAATCTACGTGCTCACAGGGGCTGTGTGCAAGAAGGCTTTGCCAGTTCCACTGGAGAGAGCTTCCTGAGTCTTGCTCTTGGATGGAAGCTTCTGAATAAGGACTGGAAGCAACTGCTGCAACCCTACCCCTCCATAGGAAATCATTAATTCAGTGCAGACATCTCAGGATCTTATCAGGACCTTAGCTCAGTTTGACTGCTCATTCTGGCCAGACACGAAGACTCCACCTCTCAACGAGGCTGATGAGCACAACGAGGATCCATACTATCCATCAACATACCTACTGCATATCACATGCTCCACGTGCCTTTTCATATAATGATAGCTGCTACTTATTGAATTTATATTATAGTGCAGACACTCTGTAAAGTAGTTCATATACATAATCTCACTTAAAAATCAGAATCACTAAGCTAGGGTCAGATGGAAAGAGAGGAGGACCTCCCCTACCCGTGGACTTGGAGTGGGGCATAGGAGGATATGAGGGAGGGAGGGTGGGACTGGAAGGGATTAGTGAGGGGGATACAGCTGGGATACAAAGTGAATAAACTGTAATTAATATAAAAAATAAAAATTTAATTAAAAAATCAGAACCACTTTGTGAGGCAGGAATAATTATTTCCCACATCTTATACAGGAGTATGGCAAGGCTTAGGGAAACTTAATTCATTTAACTCACAACTTCAGGATCAAATCTAATTCAAATCCAAAATTCATCTCTTTAGGCTATGCATTATTTAAAGCATTTTCTTATGGGACTCTTGAAACTTCTACATAAGCGGAGGAGCACCGTGAGTGCCTATCACCCAGCCTCAGTTGTTATCAATATTTCCTTGCATTTCATTTCCTTGCCACTTTGTAAAAAATTAAAAAAAAAACACAAACAAATAAGTTTCCCATTATATAGGAAAGTTCGGTGAAGTTCTAGGAGGTGTTTTTGGTGGGGGGGAACAAGGAAGTAGGGTTATTTCTTCTTTATTTATTTAAAAAGCCAGCACTGGTCTTGAAATCTTAATCTAGCTGCCTCTGCTTCCAGAGTGTTGGGATGAAGAGTACACAAGATCATACCTGGCAGCTACACAATTAGTGAGTGAAAACCCCAGGTCTGTAAACTCCAAGGCCTTCTGTATATCCTACCTAGAGGGTTTTGTTGTTGTTGTTGTTGTTGTTGTTTTCTGTAACTGAAGTTTCCTTAAGCACTGCAGTTGGGGGTGGAGCATCATGGAGCTTATGGAATAGGCTAGGCTAGACTAGGCTAGGCTAGGCTAAGCTAGAGGCAAGGCTAGACTAGAGGCTTTAAAACAAAACAAACAAACAAACAAAAAAACTTCCTTCCAAACCAATGACCAAAGGTAAGGAGAAAAGAAGGTTATTAGGAAAAGAGAGTTGTGGACCCTTTTTCAGACATACTTCTTTGTGGTGATTTCACCTTGTTGTCCAGATATTAGCAGTCCAGTCAAATAGCAAACACCAAACGGTAACTCGAACCAAAAGCAGCAGGATGATTCAGCAGAAACATCCAGACCAAATTGGCACAAGTCAGCTGCAAGCAGAAAGCGAAAGGGGTAAGACTCAGCTAGAGTGCCACAAGAAGTTCTCTGGAGCGTTTCTCTCTACGAAATGAAGTTTCATTTCGTTTTCATTTCATTTCACTTCATTTTCTCTCTAGAAAAATGACGACCAGCAAAATGATGTAAGCCTTACAAAGCATAGCTATGCAAAAAGTGTTTTCTCTGTCCGTGGGCTTCTATTTATCCCTTTTCTGAGTCCACACAAGGCTGTTTTTCCAGCTGACAAAAAAACTACACCCCTTGTACAAGACAGCCTCCAGCAAAAATCACACATCTTCTTACACGTTTGTTTTCAGCTGACCAAGATCATGTGCCCTCTCATGAGTTTGTTTTCAACCTAGGATGAACTGAAAACATTTCCACATCCCACGTTTGGGACCAAAACAAACAATCAAACAACAAAATACATAAAAGAAACCAAAACTTCCACTACAGTCCACACTGGCAGAAGGAACAACCTGGTGTCTTCAACCGCTGAGGGCATAATAAAGAACTCTAACCCTTGGACTCAATGTGATTGGATCCATAAATGTACTTTAAAGTCTTGCAGGTGGAAATTAAAAAAAAAAAAAAAAAGCTTGGTCCTTAGGGCTCAGTGGTTAAGTATGCTCTTGCAGAGGACTTGGGTTTAGTTCCCACGACCCAAACCAGGCATATTTGTAACTACCTATGACTCCTGTTTCAAGGAATCCAATTCCCCCTTCTGGCCTGCACAGGTGATAGCCAGGTACATGGTGTGCATACATACCTGAAAATGGTCACACGTGTACACAATAACAGTAACAGCAACAACTACAAAAACTTTGACCTTCTCAAATTCTTAGTTCAACTCTGAATCATTCAAAACTATTTTGTGTGTGTGTGTGTGTGTGTGTGTGTGTATGTGTGTGTGAAATGACTTAGGCCCCAAAACTGTTTTTTTTTAAGTTAGCATGTAAATTAATGGGTTTAATTACAGAATTTTCATACGTATTTGTCATTATAGCTTGTTCTCATTTGTCCCATTCCCCAACAGTCCTCCTCTGTGTCCCCTGCCCCTCCCACCATTGCCTTCCTTGCATAATCCTCCTTTCTGTTTCATAAACACTGCATTTCTTATTAGAGTACAATCACTAATCACAGTGGGTACACTGCCTTTCCTTGAACAGGAAAAGGAATGTTCTCTGCATGTGCTTGGTGGATGAGATCTATCTGGAGCAGCAACATTCTCTTGGAAGCAAGTGAAAGCTTCTTTCACCTCTAACACCATCAGCACACCAATGACCCATTTTCACTTGCTTTCATCATTTCCCAGATTTAGTTTGATGACCACAGAGGGCAAATGGACAGAGCTGGGACTCAGACCCACAACTGTTTTTGATGTGCTGAGTGTACAATAATTTCCTGAACAGTTATAAGCAGATTGCTAACATGTCTACTTTCCCTTTTTACTCTCTGTTCCATTGACTATTTGTCTTCAACCAAAAGCAAACTGTTTTCTCAGCCTCCTACTAGAGGAATATAGTGGTCAAAAGCACAGTCTCCGGAGCCATTGTCCTGGTCTTACTCACTTTTCTCCTGTAGGACCTGTACTAAATGACTGCTCCTTAATGTCCTCCCATCCAATTTGAAGTTATAATGGCATTTATTATATAGATTTTCCATAGTGATTAAAGGAGTTCAAGCATGCAATGTACTTTTTTTCCATTTGCAAAATAGTTTCCTAAGTGTATGCTTTATATTATTTGCAAAAACTATGTGAAAGGCTTTTTATGTAGTTTGATAAAAGTGTTTGTTTCTTGATATCTCACAAGTAAATCATCCCTGTGGATTTCAAATAAATGATACTCTCTATTCTACTTCTCATCTACCAATCAGATAAGATATGTATTATTTCTCACCTGAACTAACTTTCTAAGTATTTTTAAAGCAAAACTCTGGTGTGTGACAGTTTGATTGAATTAATGAAGGAAAACATTTCTAGCATGCAATCAATTGATTATTATTTCTAACTTATATGTTTTATTCATTCAGTACATTTTTATGGAACGCCTACACTGTTTTCCTTGACAACATTTTAAATTTATTGTATTCGGATAAATTACTCAGTAGTTGAGTGCCTGAAAGTTAATGCTTCTATATATTGCCTCTGAAGAAAACAAATTCCTACTTTGTATTTGTAGTTCCAAATTTTTATTGAATTTATTGATGGGGGTGGGGTGGACGTGAGTGCCATGACATGTGCATGGAAGTCAGTGGACAACTGGTTGGAGTTGATTCTTTTTTTTTCCCACCATGTAGGGCCTTGAGATTAAACTTATGTTGCCAAGCTTGGTGACAAGCACCTTGACTTGGTGAGACATTTTACCAGCCCCTCTACCTTTCTTTTTCTTTCATCCTAACAACAATGGCTGTTTATCTTCAACAATATGAGGAATTCTATTTAACAGATGCACTCGGATGCTCAGGACACCAAATTCCTTGTGTGTTAAATGGAGCATAGGCCATACATATGCACCAGCCATGCACTCTACGTTCTCTGTAACAACCTCAACTTTCTTTAATTCACCCTCCTGTTAGCACATGTTCTGAAATCTAATGCATTAGCGGTGTGTCTTGTATTTCATTTTAATCCCTGGTGATACATATTCCACAAAATCATACCATGATCAACAAAGTCAACCTAATGAATCTATTTGAGCATTAGTCCTAATTCTTTAGATTTGCCCCAAAGGGCCTTCAGGATATGGTTCTGAGGAAAAAAACCTGCCTCAACTCTTCCACTCCAGGCACATCCCAAGGGTATTCTCTTGAGATTTTTCCTCATGTTCTTGTAGGTCGTTCTACCTCTAAAGTGCAAGCTGCCCGTTTTTTTTTCTATTGCTTTCCTTCTCTCACATACACTGCCATTCTCTACTCTTCTTGTATGCTCCCCAGCCCAATCACATACCACATACACACCATGTCCACACTTTTATGTGTCAGTTTCCTCCAATAGTAAAGGCTCTTCCAAGGAAGTTCCTTAGGGCAAACGATATTCGAATGGTGTTCTAAGGGGAGGTGAAATGTTATATCCTGCAGAGAAGCTCCCTAAGCTTAGAAAATAAATAACTCAGTCACTTTGGGGAGCCCCTGAAACTGATGTCCTCCCTCCTCCAGGATATGTAAGCTCTACAGACTGCTGAGACACTCCTGGACAACCTGAGTAGCCTGAAAGACCCTTACAGATGCAGAGCCGTCTGGCAAAGACAGATCAGTCAAGATGCCTAAAAGAAAAAGATCTACCGAGTAGTCTGAAAGAAGCGGGAAACAGCTGCAAGAGTCTCAGATCACTTGGGCAGCCTGAAAGAGATACTCTCCAACCTGTTGCGCCTTCTACAGGCTGTGTATGTCTTGCCCCAGCATCATGTCTGGGGCAAGAGGAAACACCTTTTATATAGAGCAAATGTTTGTTGAAAGTTTTAGTAAATGAGTGTGGGCTCTAAGGTTATAGAAAACGTTTTCAGCAGAGGGCGCCCCAAGTCAATCATCCTGTCATCCTGTTTCCTGATAAGCCCAGAAGTACTGGAGGCTTAGGAGGCATCTCAGTTCAGCACCTGTTCCCTAGGAGATTTCTTTCAGCTACAAACTGCCTGTCACACCACTGGCTAAGATGTTAGCCTATCCTGACTTCGATATACTTCGGAAATTTTGTGTGTAGCAGGTGTATCCATGGTGGTGAATTAGGGTGTTTTTAGCCATTTCTACATAGCTGAACCTAAGATAGTCAAGGTCATTTGTCTGTGCTTTGAGCTTTTCTTACAAATCTTACCACCACATATTGCCTTAAATGTTGTTTGTGTGTGCAAACCTTACTTCCCTCCCTGAACTATAAATAGATTCCTTAAAGTTGCACATTTATATGGCTTGTCCACAGCAGCCCCTCAAATTGTGTATTTGGGTTAAATTTTTCCTATGGAAAATTTGAGAAGGGTTTTCATCACTGCATTATATTTCCAGCAAAATATCAGAGGTCGAAGGTAGCTCAAAGGTTGGCCTGTGTTCTTTGTATGAGGCCCATCTGTAATGTGACAGATGAACAAGCTGTATACATGGCTGTAAAGACATTATGGAAGGAAGAAGATTTTTGTCTGGGATTTGACAGCATTTATCATAGGAGCTGGTGAGAAATCTCTGTAAGATAGTTAGTGGCTTGATATCTTATACTGAAGCTTGAAATTTATGAACATTAATTTGTAGAAATCAAACACATCATTGATCAGAACAATCAGAACACCAGAAATCAAAAGTTGTAGGACATACGTAAAGGCTCAGATCAGCAAGGTGAGCCAGTAGGTAAGTGTCAAGTTGTTTGTACTACAAACTGGCTATAGCTTTCCTTCTGCCTTCCAAATCTCTCAACTTGGTGAATTTTTTAATGAACCACTTTAAACAGGGTTAGGGATGCATCTCAGGGGTAGAGTCCTTGTGTAACATGTGCAAGGCCTGGAGTTCCATCCCCAGTATTTCAAAACTACACAAAAACAAATCATTCTAATGAAAATATACTGGAAAGGGAAGTTCCTGCAAATATATACAGCTCAGCCTAGCCACTAGAATGCATTTCAAAACCAGCATAAGGGACATGATTTAGGCCTCACTCTTGGAAGTCACTATGTTCTTAAATGTTCTTTACCTGTTTAGGGAATAAAACAATGACTAGTTCTTGCCAGCGTTTCCTAAGTCTGAGTTGAATGTTTGATTGACCCAGCCTCAGTATACTTTGAGTGAAATTTTTTAAAATACGCCACACTGTCACTTCCTCAGAGTGACATTCCTCAGGCATGCTATTGTACTGCCTTAATAAGGATATTTTTCTCTGAAACAGGCTAAATTTTGTTTATTGTTTTCTTTGTGTGTAGCAGTCTTTCAAAAAAGAACAACTCTACTTCATTTGGGGTGTTTAGGCCTCAACCTCCCAACCCTATGTAGGAGAGAGAAGATTAGTGGGGAGAGAGGGCCCCTTTGCTTCCCCAGGCTGTTTAAGGTAAATGGGTTCTTTTAGGGTTATACTAATCTCTGTCAATAAAATACGCAGCCAGCAGTTTTCTTCAACTGCTGGGCACCAAAGCATTTCTCTCTGTCTGTTCCAAACTGCCACACCATACATCTCTCGGGTCTCTCCAAACTGCTACAGGTCTCACACCAACACAGCACACCATGTCTTGTCTCTCTCAGCTCTCAATTTACATCCTCCAAGCCCTAGACCACATCCCTCTTCATGCTGTAGGGGGAAGCCTGTTACCAGCTGGCAAAGATAGTACCCCACATGAGACAATTAACAGATGTGGAGAAAGTATAGTCCAACTAAAATCCCACACTTGGGATTAGAACAAAAACATTTTTATATAACATAGCTGAGTTTACAAAGAAACAAACACTTCCATTACATTTGTGTGTCAATGTGTGTGTGTGTGTGTGTGTGAGAGAGAGAGAGAGAGAGAGAGAGAGAGAGAGAGAGAGAGAGAGTTTGTGTGTTGCTGGGACTCAAGCCTGGGACCTCAGAGCAAACTAGGAAATACTCTACTTCGGTCTACATCTTAGTCCGTTGTTGTTGTTTTTAAAGAGCACTTTTGCTTAGGTGATTCTTATTGGTGAAACTTCTGGAAGATAGCACTTTCGTGAAAAATTTGTTCAATGTGCCTTATTTTAGCTGACTTTCAGGAGTTCTCACTGAGTCTTAAATAATTGAGGCACTGAAGTAGTTGTGACAGAGTGTATACATCTGGATACTGGGTACCACACACACACACACTCACAGTGGGGAGGGGGAGAAATCGGTACAGAAGAAAATATGACATGGAAACATTTGACAACACGCTCTTTTTTTCTGATTTGGCAGCTGGAAAAAGAAAAAAGGACAAGGCAGTGGTCAGTCTTTGCAAAGTTTCAGCAAGGGGGAATCTTGGCTGACTAAACTCAGCAGAGAACTTGGCAGTTCATAAATATGACCACACGGTGGTGTAGTGACCGAGCATATGGCGTGCACTTGAGGGAGGTAATCAAAACCTTCTAAATAATCAACGTACTTGCTTTTCCATACGGAACCTAAGCGTTGAGAAGACAGAAAAAGTGGAAGAGAGCCAGGGAATTTGAGGGTTGTGCTAAATATCATCTGCAGTGTTTGAAAATGAAGAAAATCTATTTACTCTCATACTTGGCTCTGGAACCCTGGTGAAAACTACTGGGTATGAAATCTGTAACTGTCAGTTAATTATGAGCTTTTTACTTCCTCACTTATACAGGCAACAAGTCAATTGTGGGCCATACTGGCATTTTTAAAATTTTATATATATATATATAATTATATATAAATATATAATTATATATATATAATTATATATATAAATATATAATATATATATATATCAGATTCTGTCCAATTGGATGTGCACAGTGAGCTGAGAGATGGATGGAATGGGACGTGGATTTTTCCTCCTCTAACTATGAACATTTCTCTTGAGGCCCAGATGATGAGATTTATTTATTCTAGGCCACATATATCCTATGCAAAATGGTTCTACACTAACCGAGCCCATTAAGGAAGCTGCAAAGGATTGGAAAAAAGAGACACAAGGAAATAGATGTAAGAACTGAAGATGAGTTTATTTTCCCTCAACCCCTTTTATAGTCTAAAATGCTTCCATAAGCAAAAACAGTATTTCCCCATCACATGAGTCAGAAAGTAATCAAATATTTGCTCAAAGTTCATGAGCCGTGTGCTTCTTCCTTATCTCACCACAAGCTTTCCTTATGACGCATTTCATGAGTTCATGAAACATTCACTCTGAGCAGACAGTTTCTTTGTAAAAACATTCCAATGGTAGAACAACAAATTTAACTTGGCCAAAGGTAAAGCTGAATTAGCAGCAGCATTCTAAGATAGCTGCACCATGGCTGCTGACAATATTATATATATATATATGTTGTAATTATATCACAGCAGCACTGAATTAAGTGTCTATTTTCAGATAATTTTGGATGTCATGTCTACTTGAAGCTTAACAAGGTAGATACAGATAGGTTTGTAGTACCTTTTAATAATATGATTATTGAAAGTAGGTATGTGACCTAAAGGGCCTGGCTAAAATTTTAAAAAAGACGGGATTTTAAAGTAATTGCAAGCTAACTTAACTAACTGAAAGTGGTCAATTCTGGCTTGACATCAATTTATTCTCTAGTTAGGAAAGTTAGTTGGATTTGACAGAGCAAAACAACGTAAATTTTATTCTATTTAAAAATAAGACTTTGTAATTGAGCTTTTTAAATTGTTGGTTGCCTTTCTTCATGGAATGCCTTTGATAAAGATCGTTTTTGTTTTATAATACGTACAAGATAAATGATAATGTGCAAGAGAATAGTTACCATACAACAAAGGGTTAATATTCATAAATAGAGAGAACTCAACAGCCAAATAAAAGTAATTAAGGAGCAATTCACAGGAAAATATAAATAGTCTATTAACATTTGAAAAGATGTTCAGTCACCCTAGCTAGTAATGATGAAGGCAGAGCCAAATAAAAGTAGCATTTCCCCCTCTTAGATCAGAAAAAAAGAAACAAAGAAAAGAAAATTAAAACATAATACTAAGGATTTTGATGGTGTAAAAACCTTTGATACTAAATTAGAATAGCAATTCTGGACAGACATTTGGCAGCTTCTAACACAAATTCTAATGTGTTTGCCAAAATTTCGACTTTCAGGAATGTCTCCTCTTCTTTTTAAATACCAAATGCATGCCCACACTTGTGTATACAAATATTTTCATCATAATATTGCTTACATGAACCAATATAATTAGCTATGCGCTAAGTCACTCATAAATAAGCTTGGGTTGTTAATACCATGTAACATGCTACCATTAAAAGAAATAAAGCAGAAGTGTGTGCTGGGATGAGCTGATAGTGAGTATATGTAGTTAAAGAAGTGTATGTGTGTGTGTGTGTGTGTGTGTGTGTGTGTGTGCGTGTGTGTGTGTGCAAATGTACAGACACATCTGAAAGAAAAAAATCAGATGTAACCTGACAATACTAATTTACTCTAAATCTGGTAGTGGGTGTATGGATTGTCAATGTGACAAACCATTACTGCATTTCTCTTTATATCACTCCTTTAGAGTTAATTCTTTTATTTTTAAATTTTTATTGTGCACATTCATTGAGTGTGGTTTTGTTATAAAAAGACATTTTTATACAAGTATACAATGTATGTTGAACACCTTTCCCCCCACCTCCTTACCCTCGCTTCTCTTCTCCTCTCCCTCCCTTTAGTCGCCTTTGTTTCCCTAGACAGTAATGCCTCTTTTTATATTCTTTTTTTCTACGTTTTAATAATGATTAGGTGTTAATGTATTACAAAACTTAAAAACTAAATTTCACTTGAAAGATATTATTAGGTTTATAAAAGTTGCAGTTTCTCTTCTCAAAGCTTCAAATGGGCCCAAATAATCCTTAATCACAAATTCACAAAGCTAAGACTGACAAGAGGTAGAAATTTACAGCTTTATGCTCCCAATGCCCCTTAAGTTTGCTCTTTTCAGACAGTTTGCTATTTTCAGACACTTTCATTAGAAGAGTTTCTTGGCTGGCAGCTAGGAGCTGGCAGCTGGCAGCCACTCTCCCAGGAATCATGTCAAAGGCTGGGGTAAGTAGCAAGAGGAACTAACTAGGAAATTGGGTTTTTCTTTCTATTGGCCTCCGTTGTTGCCTTCACAGATTGAAGACAGTTTTGCATTTGCTTTCAGGTCCTTGCTCATTTTAGGGCTTTCCAAATCACACATATTTACTATTATGTACTTTTTAGTGCTTGTCATTAGAGCTCCATGCTCTGTCTAGATTTGGACATTTAGAAACATGCTTCAAGTTGCTTTCTAACTCCATTTTTGCTATCTTCTCCACTTTTTTTCTTCCTAAGATCTACTAATGACAGAATCTGTTTCAGAAACCACAAAATTGTCCTTGTTTCCCTATTGACTACCTGGGAGTTTTATCTCCTGCCTTTGGCCTTGCTCAAAAATTTTCTGTCCAAAGCAACCTACTCTCAATTTTAGAGTCTCCTGTATGTTCCCATAGCATGGCATTCCATTAGAGTCCCAACCACATCCAACCCTTAACTATTGACCCTCACAGGAAAAGAAAAAAGAAATGTCATGATGAATGCTATTCATTTCAGCTGATTGCTTCACCTTCTTTGTTGAGAGGTTCCCTTAAACACAGTCCAGGGCATAGTTGGCAATTTGTGGCCCAGTGTACTGTTTTACAACAAGCCTCGAGATTGCTAGTCACACATCACCCTCAGATTCTGACCTGCAGTGATAATTGGAAATGGCATTGCAGCCTTCTTCAATAGCTCCGCTGATCTATTCATATGTAAAGAACTCCTTCCCTGAGACCCCTCTCTCCCACATCATTTATTTGCTCCATGTCCTTAACTCATCTCTTCAACAACATTTTATCTGACCCTAGAAGGTAACGTATATGAAGGATTAGTCTTCCTCAGCCCTTCTTTCTTATGCATGTCGAAATGATAATGTAGCTGCCATCTATAGTGCAATCTCATACATCCATGTCAAAAAACTCCATTCCTCTATTTTCCTGTAAATAACAGGTACATTTTATCTTTCACTCACTGAAGTATTGATGAAAATATTAACTGATGTCAGCCTTAGGTCATACAACTCAGTGTGCATCTCTGCCTCTGCTTCTTATTGAACTATCAAAAACGACGACTTTGTCAATATCATCCTCGAGCACCAATTGTGTCAGATCTGAAGCACATTTTTCAAGCTAGTTAATGAGTAAGTACTTCATGGCCAATAACTGAATCAAAAGCCTTTCTAAAATCAATACATTAAGTTTGCCATCTATTACCACCAGAAATTAGATTGGGTCAGAATGTGCTGTCCTTACCATTCCCCACAATTCTGATTAGGGAATTTAAGGGGAAAAAAAGATATCATGTGAGTTAATTGCCTTAACCTTTTTATCTCTTTGCATCCTTTGAAAGGGGTTCATAGGTTCTCATCCCTTCACAGAATCTACAATCGGGAATGAAAGTTCTATAACATCACTCAGAATGCTCAGTAACATTTTGTATGAGTTTTATGAAAATTGAGAATTTGGTGGCCCTTGTTGCCTGCTGCTGCTGCTGCTGCTGCTGCTGTGTGTGTGTGTATGTGTGTGTGTGTGTGTGTGTGTAAGAGAGAGAGAAAAAGAGAGAGAGAGAGAATAAATAAACATTCCCTACTATTTGGCATCATGTTTTCAACTGTCTTTCCATCCAATCATACAGTTTTGCTATCTTATTGAGACTGGACTAAAATTCCTGGGCTGAGGTGATCCATTTGCCCCAGATTTCTGAAGTAGTTGGTAATGCAGGCATGCACCAGAGCACAAGAATCTCCATTTATCCTTATGGATAACTGTTTCAAATCTTCTGTGTCCAAGAGAAAAGAGGATTAAAAAAAATAAATCCCTCTCCTAATGTTCACAGTACACTCCAGTTGAAGATGGGGATTGTTTTCTCCAGGAAGTTGTACCAGGGAGGATGATGACTTAAAGAGCCACTTTGTAGACTACAGTGAAGTTTGCAATACAGACGTTTAAACAACCAATGTCCAGTTGTACCAACCACATACATTACTCTACCCAATGCAATGAGTATTTTAAAGTAAATACACACCAAGCCATTGTTCTAGTTTTTTCTGTTGAGCTTTCCCACATTGTTATATGATTTTGTTAAAAAATATAAGATGGGCTTGGTGCGTGCCTGTAATCCCATTACTTGGGGAGGCAGAAGCAGGAAGATGACTGTAAGTTCTAGGCCAGCCTGGTCTACAAAGCAAGTTCAGGACAGTCAAGGTTACACAAAGACACCCTGCCTCAAAAAAACACCAAAACCCAAAACAAAAACAAACAAAGAAAGAAAATCAGAAGATGGATTAGTAACTTAGTGAATGCAAATATCAAACTCACCCTCAAAATTTGGCATAAAAGACCAAAACCAAATATATGTTGACATATATTTATTTCTGATTGGAAATCTACTCTACTTATCTTTGCTTTCTAGCAGAAGTAGAATGGAAGCATAATAATACTATATAACTGATAATTGTTAATTTATTGAGCACTTACTTGAGACCAGACTTTCCCTAAGCTGTTTCATGGAATTAATATCTGTTTCATAATTGGAATAAATGGAAGTTCAAAGAGGTTCAGTGGCTTGCTGAGAGTCAGGTCACTCTTTAGTCAGAATTGAATTGGGAAGGTCAAGTCTTAGAGAGAATTTGTGTGAGTGAGGTGCATCGTATTATCATAGTTTGAACATATGTGTCTTACAAATCGTGGTATTCTAGGTTTTGTTAAGTACAGAATTTTAAAGAAACACCATTGTTTCTGTTTTTGATAATTCTTTAAACTATGAGCAATGTACAAAATCATAGGTATGCAATTTTCATGCATATATAATCATCCTCTTTTGCTCATTGTATCAGTAACTGTTTTGCTGTGAAGAGACACCATGAAGAAGGCAACTCTTATAAAGCAAAACATTTAATTAGGAGCTTGTTTATATTTTCAGAGATTAGTCCCTCATCAGCAAGGTGGAAGCATGGTGACATGAAGACATGGTGCTAAAGAAGTAGCTAAGACCTTCATCCTGATCCTCAGACAGAGGGCAGAGAGAGAGAAACTGAGCCGGGCATGAGCTTTTGAAACCTCAAAGCCCACCCTAGTAGCACATTTCTTCCAACAACACTGCATCTTCTCTGGTCAAATACTTGAAGCCACCATATTCATATTCTCCACTCCCTACTGCTTTTGTCCTCAGATCATTTCCCTTACGTCTTCATGACACATATACGATGGAAAAAGAGAAAAGTCTCAAACCACAGATGTGGGTTGTTGGTCTATATTACATATATGAATATGATAAATAGATAGATAGATACCACAGAAAGAAAATGTGATATTTTGTTTCCTGTTGTTTCTACTATCAGGCATATTTGCCTTCTTTTAAAAGATTGAAAAAAATATTCAGTACCATCACTTTCATACTTTCTGCTAACCTCTTTTATATGTCTTCTTTATTTTTATTTTTACTTTTATTTCTTTGAATTTCTTTTGAGATAGGGTTTTCCTGTGTATTATTGGCTATCCTGAACTTGCTTTGTAGGCCAGGCTGGTTTCAAACTCAGAGATTCTCCTGTTTCTGCCTCCCTGAGTGCTGGGATTAAAGGCGTGGGCCACCATACCTGGCTTATGTAGTTTTCTTATGCCTTCTGGGATTTTCATGATTTTGAGAATACACAGAATTATCTATACTTTTAAATTTTAATTTTTATGACATGAACATTTTCTCTGCTGTGGTCTATTTGCAAGGCTACATAATAATCAATTGTAACCTTTTCCTTATTTAGAATTTAGGCCGTTTGGTTTCCATTATTATAAATATCACTCTATGTAAGGTCTTTAATGAATAAACCATTGCTGTGGTTTGAATGATTTGACCAAAATAAAAATAGTGGAGCCAAGAATATGAATGTCTTTAAAGTTAATAGTATGTTTTCAAGACTGATTTCTGAGTTAGATATGCTGATGGATAATCTCAGGTTATGCTGGAGAGATAGTCAGCAAGACATATTTTTATAAATCCCTAAAACCATGTCTGAATTTTCACTAATCAATTTATTCTTACAATCATAGGATGTTAAAATTGGAAAGAATGCTGGAAAATAGACAAAAGAATATTTTTTATATCAGCAGAAACCCAAGGAAGTTCTGATTTACATAAATTCTTGGCAGTTAGAGAAAGAGTATAGAAGTTTGCACATGTACGAAGGGTTACAGAAAAAGAGAGAAGCTGAAAAACATGAATGTGGATTACTGGTTGCAGATAAACTTTCTTGAGCTATTTGTATTTATTACAAAATTAGAGAGATGTTAGAATATTTAGCACAAACAATTCAGGCTCTCAGTATAATTTAGGATGGTGGAGTACATGGAGGAGGCTGTGCACAAGAGCTGAGGAGGTAGGATGTGGATGGGCTGGAAACAGGTAGGTATTCTGAGTGAAAGTCAGAGAGCAAAAGATTATAGTTAAGAGAGAGCAGCTGTAATGAAGACCTTGCCATGGGAAGGAAGAAACTTATATTAGCAAGTTGGGAAAACCTGGAAACGTTTGTTCCAAGTTCCCTTGGCCAGATTCTAACAATCCTAGAAAATATTTATACCATATTTACCAAGGCATTTACATATCTGAAATTATATAATATTTATACATACTCAGAAGATATCATCCTGACTGACAAATGGAAAAACTGAGACCCAATGAGGTCAAAAAAATTTCCCAAGCTCACGTAATTAGTAAACAGTGTTATGCTATTGGCAACAGGGGCCATATTCTTGATGCAAATGCTTTGATGTGTCACCAGTGGGCAAAACATCAAACTCCAGAGACAAGAACTAAGAGCTCTGCTTAAAATCAATCATCTAGCAAGTTAGCATCTGAGTTGATACTGATGCTCCACTTAATGAGCTTTCTATCCTGCTCAGTGTAGCTTGTGCATTTTGGATATTAAATAGCTATTGTGGAATCAAAGTGCTGATGGTAACTAACCAGAACAGATAGCTCCCCTATGAAGGCTCTTACTTCTGTTACTATAGGGAAGAATCTTAGTAATTTACATGAAGCAGAGAGATATTTCCTGTCCACTGCCTTGACAGGACACATGGCCTCATTAGCGTAACTGGTAATTTTGTTGCTCACTGATACCACTCTTCTGTTCTCTTTTTTTCTCTAACACAAATACAGACCTTTCTACTTATTTCTACAGCATTCTTTCCAAAAGTGACTGATAGCTGTACATCAATGCATACGATCATTCCTATGTCATGATGCTTATTTCACAAATAAGAAAATAGAGATTAAAAAGCTCACTAGAGCCATAAAAATGATGGTGAATATCTGGGATGGTGAAGGGAAAATGAGGCTAGAGAAATGAGCAAGGTCCAAGTCCTACAAGCCTACTCTCTGTTTGGGGAGTTTATCCTGAAGAAAGGGGAAATAAGTAGAAGGAAGAAGGGAGACAGCAGTGGCATTGTGAAGTTTCTGGAAAGAAATGATTCAGACTTTATGGAATTTCTCTAGCTGCCTCGTGCATCAACACAGATACTCAAATGGGTTGAGCCCATATCCCTCAGCTTTTATCACTAAGTGGTTCTGAAGACTTTGAACTTGTCTTCCACACCAAATTTATTTTTAGATGATTTTTTTAAATTTTCATTTTATGTGTGCCTGCATGCACACTGAACTGGTCTTTTCAGAAGCTGATGGAGGGTGTCAGATCCTTTCGAACTGTAGTGACAGGTGGTTTTGAGCTGCCATGTGGGTGCTAGGAATTGAACCCAAGTCCTCTGGAAGAGCACGTAGTACTCTTAAGCACTGAGCCATCTCTCTAGCCCCATCCCATATCCAATTTTTATGTAATTCAATACCTGCTATTAAATAGACGATTTAACAGTACAGGACAAATCATGTCTTTTCATCACCACAAAGACATCCATTGTTCCCAATTTCTTTAGGAGAAAGTCTAAATTTCCAAGCATTACTTTCAAAAGATTGTGTGACTTTCACCTCGTTTATTCCTCTAGCTCCATTTTTTCCCCTCAACACCCCAGATACCCACCAGCAGCATTAGATAGTCTTCAGTTTTCCAAACTCAATGTGACTTTTCACCTGTGCAGGGAGGGTCTGCATGTAGTATCATGCCTTTGTGTTTTGAGGTAGATAAATGCAGGGTCATCAGTGTCATTTATATGGCTTTCCTGAACCTTTTAATCTTGGTTTCCTTATCTGTGAAATGACCGTAGTGATGTTTACCTCACAGAGATTTGAAATAATGTATAGCAAACATTCAGCTTCATGGCAGTTATTCAGAGTGGGGAGAGGGCGCCGTTGTCATTTGTGGCATTTGTGTCATTTGTTCTTGACAATTCTGTGTATATACTACTTCTTCCAGTGCTTGTCCAGAACCATTTTGCTAGTTTACTCCTTGTTTCGAATCTCCTTGCCCTTCAGTAGCACCCTGGAATCCATAGGCATGTAATGTCTTCACCGTCAGTGATTTCAAATGTCTACATCTTGGAAGCTGCCCCTCGTAACAGCTGCTCTGAACACAATCTTGATCTTTCTTCATTTCTGCAAAGGAATGTCTCAGTGTGCTCAGATTGTTAGTCCATCTTTTACATTAAGTGCAGGAAATGTCCAGTTCCTCTTCAGTTACTGCTTTTTCTATGCATAGAACTGGCATTAGGTGGTTCCTGTAACCTATTTGGTTCAGTCCTTAAAAATTCTGCCAGGCTTTGCGCAGAGTGCAGGGAATCTTATGAAAGAAGTGGGAGATAGTAAGACCTGGAGAGGACAGGAGATCCACAAGGACAGCAACAGATTCAAAAAGTCTGGGCACAGGGGTCTTTTCTGAAACTGATACTCCAACCAAGGACCACTCATGGAGATGGCCTGGAACCCCTGCATATAGGTAGCCTATGGCAGTTCAGTATGCAAATGGACTCCATAGTAATGGGGGCAGGGACTGTCTCTGACAGGAACTGATTGGCCTGCTCTTTGATCACCTCCCCCATGAGAGGAGAGCAGCCTTGTCAGGCCACAGAAGAAGACAATGCAGCCACTCCTGATGAGACCTGATAGACTAGGATCAGAAGGAAGGGGAGGAGGACCTCCCTTATCAGTGGACTTAGAGAGGGACACGCGTGGGGAAGAGGGAAGGTGGGATTAGGAGGGGAGGACGGTGGGATGTACAGGGGGATACAAAGTGAATAAACTGTAATTAATAAAAATAAAATAAAAATTCTGCCAGGGAATATCAGCCTTCTTCTCAGATGGGAATACTGAGGATTACAGAACTGAAAAACTTACCCAAAGTCATATGGACAAGTCTTGTGGTGGTTTACTTTGAAAAGGGACACATACAGATCTTTCACAGTTGAATATAGGCCAATGGTGGTTGAGAGAGATAACCATTTGGAGGTAGGTCCAAGAATAAACAAGAAATCAACATTCCAGACAAAGGTAGGCAAGCATCCTGGTTCCCTCACTATTGGCTGTGTATGAAATTAGCCCACTTCATTTATTTCTCTGTTGAAGATAGTTTCCTCATCTGTCATGTTACCAATGCTACAGAGTTACCGAGAGAATGAAATGAGTCAGCACATTTAAAGCATAGAGAACAGGGCCTGGCATGTAGTAAGCATGTGATTAAATCTTAGCTATTATAACTGCCTTTGGGGAGCAGGAGAAGTAGATGAAATCAATTAATAACCTCACTGCTACTATTGAATACCAAAGGGAACAATCCAATGATCACTCCCAGTTAAGTCACGTAGGGACCCAGACACTGAGCGATATGGAGACCTTGTCAAAGGGGGATGTAAATTAATTCTCAATGGTCAAAAACAAGTCCAGAGATTAAAAGCTTAGGCTAAGAGTGTAGTTCTGTGGGACAAGGTTTGCCTATAGCACATGAGACCCTGGGTTTAACCCCAGCACCTCAAAAAAATCGAGAGAGAGAGCAAAAAGCTAATAATGAAAGTAGTTGAAACAGTGAACATGGTCTTATTTAGTTGAGGAGTGCAGTGTTGAGGAGTAACCCAGGGTTAGGCAAGTGCTCTACCACAAAGCCCTGAGTCTTAAATGGTAACCAGTCTTTCATTCCTTCTCAGACAGGCCAAGCCAGTGATAGTCAGACTTCAACCTTTGTCTTGGGATTCTGAAGCAGAAAAGAGCTCCAAAGTATTGGGAATAATATCTCAAAAGTAATGCATTTGAAAAATAGAAAAGCATAGAATGTTTAAAACATTAAATATATCCATTGTTAATATTTAGGAATTAACATTTCTCATTTTTGATGCATATGCTTTTTCTTTTTTTACAAAATGGAAATTATGCAGTAAGTACAGGGCTTAAAATGTGGTTTTCTTCAATTAAAAACACAGCATGAATGCTTTTTCATGCCATTAAGTAGTAACGAACCAATTTTCATAGCTGTCAAAATCTTATGATTGTATAACCACAGACCTGGATGAGAAAGAATAGGGTGAAATGCCCCAGGAAGCTAATGTGTTTGTGCTAGAACCTTGTAGATACTGCATATAGCTAGCTTTGAAAAATGATGCTGTCAAAACCTGGCTGGAACCTCTGTGAAGTAACTCATGCCTGAAATCCCAGCTCTGTGGGAGTCTAAGATGGGAGAATTACAGGTCCAAGGTCTGCCTGTACTACAGAGTGAGTTCAAGGCTGCCCTTTGCAGACTTGTGAGGCCTTGTCTCAAAATGCATCAAGAAGGCTGGGGATGTAGCTCAGTGGTAGAGCACTTGCCCAGTACATGTGAGAGCCTAGGTTTAATCACCAGCACCATAAAATAAAAGTAAACCAAGTACACATCTGGCAGACTAAAACACTGAAAGTTGCAGTGTTGCCATGGTTTAAATGATAAACATTCCCCATAGCCTCATGTATTTGAACTTTCACTCCTAGTTGCTGTTGTCTGGAGAGGTTAGTGAACCTTTAGGATATGCAGCGTTGCTAGAGGAAGGGACAGTCTGTGAGGCTGTGGTGGCCTGGTCCCACTTTCTCTCTGTTCTCTCAGCTTCCTGCTCCAGTGTCCTGCCTGTGTCCTACCTCCTCTACCATTACTCACTGTCCCTCTGGAAGCATATGTGAAAACAAACTTTCTCCCTTAAGTTGTTTGTTCTCATAGTATTTTATCAAAGCAACTGAAAAGAAACTAATACAAATATCTATAACTTTCGCTGTTTTGTCTTTTACACATCTTTCTATGTCAATATCTGTGGTGACCATGGTATGTAGGCTTTGATTTTTTTTCTTCTTTTTTCTTTATTATTATTAATTATTACAATTTATTCACTTTGTATCCCAGGTGTAGCCCCCTCTCTTATCTCCTTCCAGTCTCACCCACCTTCCCTCTCTCCTAATCCATTGATAGGGGAGGTCCTCCTTTCCTACTAGGCTTTGATTTTCTTTAATCTACTTTATTTGGGGTTCCCAAAACGCCTCAACCTCCCTTCAAACCCCCAACCCTAGGTAGGAGAAAAAGAAGGTTACTAGGGAGAGGGGTTATAGACCTCTTTAGACTTAGTTCCTTAGGGTGATTCCACTCTTCAATATGAGGATTCAAGCAGTCCAGCCAAACAGCAACCAGCAAAGAGAAAACAGCAAGAGCAACTGCAGAATGAATCAGCAGCCGCTTCCTTGAAGCATTCTCTGGAGCATTTCTCTCTAGGAACATCTCAAAGTTCTCTCTCTCTCTCTCTCTCTCTCTCTCTCTCTCTCTCTCTCTGTGTGTGTGTGTGTGTGTGTGTGTGTGTATCAGCTCTTATTTATACTCTCTCAGAGTCTGCACTAGAATGTTTTCCAGCTGGCTAAACCCACGCTCCCCCACAAGACAGTTTTCAGCTGACAAAGACTATGTACCCTCTCACAAGGTTATCAGCTATGGATAAACTAAAAGCATTCCCTCATCCCACTCCTGGGATTAAAAAAAATATTTACATAATATAACTTAGTTTTTAAAGAAAACAAAGCTTTCACTACAGTTGTAGTATGCATATAGCAGATCTCCAACTTTGAAGAACAGAACGGGCCACATGCCTTAGGTGCTGTGTTTGGAGATCCTCTGCCAAGTTTAAATTTCCTCCTTCACTAATTTGGTCAAGCTTACATGGCACCCTGAGACCATACCCAATATCTGGTTCTAGTCCTGTTTTCTTTAATCTATTCCATTCAGTGAAATCCTTCCAAGCATAATCCTATCTTGAGATTCTTGAAGGATCAACACTAACAGAAAGGGCCCAGCTCAGAGCCTGATGTATATATCTGTTTGCCAGCTACATCCAACTTTGGTAGTAGGAGATCATCCCATAACAATCCTGAAACACTCTGAATGCTGGTCCACCTGCACTTGTCAAGACCCATTAGGCCTAGCTAAATCAAACCAACCTCTTGGAAACTAATGACTAAGGCTTTGTAGAAAATAAACACTTAAAGTTGTAAATGTTATAGCTTTCTTACGGTTTATGAAACTCCAAGGTCAACTTCACTATGCAGCTACATAGAGACCCTAATGGTATAAAATATCAGTCAGGCTTCTTTGAACCAAAACTACTGTCCTCAATAACAGCACTGGCCCTGTTGAAAATAATACTATTACCCAATATCTATCAAATACTTAGTTTGCTCTAGGTACTATGCCAAGCCCCATATATGGATCATGATATCCTTTGATGTCATGACTACTTTGTAGAGTGCATTATATTTCTTTTCCCCAAGGCAGTTGTGTTTGTATGTCAAATAACTAATTAACAGTAACATTCAAACTCAAATTAATCTAATTTTACAAACTCTGTTCTCAGATATAAAGATCAGCACACCTGAAATACCTTCAAGCGAGGTATACTTTTGCCAATGGTGTGTCTAGGTCAGGACCTTAGGCTTTTCTTACTCCTCTTACTTGCTTGGAAGTGATCCTCCCTAGTTCAGGAACTTGTTTCAAGGTGTGAAGTGGTATTGGCTGGGATAGGATTAGATAAGGGATCTGGTATGAATTTTCATGCCAGAGAATTTGTAGCCAAGAAGACAGCAGGTGTGGTGCAATCTTTTTTTTTTTTTTTTTTATCTAGCTTGTGGAGCAACTGGGATTAGAAAAAAAAAGTGTGTATTTTCTTCATGACATATGAAGATGCCATGTTCATGAAGAATCCAATGAAACAATCATATACAATAAACACAAGGAAACAGAAGTTGTATATATTGGACTTTTCATACTCTTATCCTGAAGAAAAAGTCAGTGATAGCTTTGGCCAGAAACAATCCTTTTCTCTTTTGTTAATATCAGGCATGTCATTGCGATTTCCTTAATTGATGCCATTTTTCTGTGGTAGATAAAGTAGCTGTTCTACTTGCTATATGAATTAGTGTAAGGCCACAAGCTCTGCTGGTGACATCAGTATAGTCTGCACCCAAGCACACATCAAGCATCATATACGTCAGCTAGAAAACAGCTGAGTGCCTATTTTGCCATGCATCCTACCCTGATGATGGGCATTTGGTGCAGTCTTAATACCAAATCTATTACTGAGACAGAGATGGCTATCCTAACTCATCCCTTTGTCAAACTGTTGCTGTTCCCTTCTCCTCCCCTCCTTCCCCTGCCTCCTCATCTTTCTCCTGCTGCTGCTGCTGCTGCTGTTGCTGCTATTGCTCTACTATTCTCTTCCATCTCAGCTTCTCTGACTCAACAGTGTAGAATCTAAGTCGGTGAACTTCAGTGAGGTCCCTCCTGTTGATCCTCAGGTCAAACTAGGTTAATAGCTGGCTATCCACACTAATGCCAACAAACCAGAAGGGTAAGTTTAGAGCATTCCTGGCACTGGTACTCAAGAGTACAATTAATGGACTGGGCTTTGATGAATTCCTTCTTATTTTAAAAAGTATTATTTGTTTCTATTTTATGTGCATTGATGTTCTGCTGCACAAATGTCTGTGAGAGGGTGTAGGATACCCTGGAACAAGAGTTACAGACAGTTGTGAGCTGCCCTGAAGGTGCTGAGAATTGAACCCCCATCCTTTGGAAGAGCTGCCAGTGCTCTTAAACTCTGAACCATCTACCTTGTCAGGCCCTCTGGTGAATTTCTAAGAAATGGAAATATTTCAGTAATTCATCTTGTCTCAAGTACTTAAATTTATTTCTTGTTTTTCCTTTTACTCTTTCTTTCCTTCTTTCCCTTTCTTCATTTATTCCCTACTTGAGAGATACACTTACTATGTAGCCTGATCTGAAACACATGAGCTTACTTCTTCTACCACCAGAATGCTGGGATGATAGGCTCAAGTCACCACACACCGAATATTGTATACTCATCAGTACTTATATACTTCTAAAAAGAAGAAAGAAGAAAAAGTTGAAAATTCATATTCACATCATCATTGCTGTTATTTATTATATACTGGCCTCATGTCAAACAATGCTAGTGTGGAAAGAAGTGCCCTAAGAGATGTCCTAGAGAAGCTTTATTTGTAATAACCAGAAGCTGGAAACAACCCAGATAGCCCTCAACTGAAGAATACCTGAATACAGAAATTGTGGTACATCTACACAATGGAATATTACTCAGCAATAAAAAACAAGGAAATCATGAAATTTGCAGGTAAATGGTGGGAACTGGAAAGGATCATCCTGAGTGAGCTATCCCAGAAGCAGAAAGACACACAACGGTATATACTCACTCATATAGACATATAATATAGAATAAACCTACTAAAATCTGTACACCTAAGGAAACTAATGTAGAAGGAGGACTCTGGCTAAAATGCTCAGTCCCCATCCTGAAAAGCAAAGAGGATGGACATCAGAAGAAGAAGCAAACAGGAAACAAGTTAGGAGCCTACCACAGAGGACCTCTGAAAGGCTCTTCCCTGCAGACTATCAAAACAGCTGTTGAGACTTACGGCCAAACTTTCGGCAGAATGCAGGGAATCTTATGAAAGAAGTGGGAAATAGTAAGATCTGAAGAGGACAGGAGGTCCACAAGGAGAGTAACAGAACCAAAAAATTTGAGCACAGGGGTCTTTCCTGAGACTGATACTCCAACCAAGGACCATGCATGGAGATAACCTAGAATGCCTGCACAGAGATAGCCCATGGCAGTTCAGTGTCCAAGTGGGTTCCATAGTTATGGGAACAAGGACTGCTTCTGACATGAATTGATTGGCCTATTCTTTGATTTCCTCCCCCTGAGTGGGGAGCAGCCTTACCAGGACACAGAGGAAGACAATGCAGCCACTTCTGATGGGACCTAACAGACTAGGATCAGAAGGAAGAAAAAGAAACCCTCCCTTACCAGTGGACTTGGGGAGGAGCATGCATGAAGAAAAGGGAGGAAGGGAGGGATTGGGAGGGGAGGAGGGCGGGAACTAGAGGGGGAACACAAACTAAATAAAGTGTAATTAAATTAAAATAAAATAAAAATTACAAAAAGGAAAAAAATCAAAGTAAAAATCACCAAGAAAAAAAAAGACGTGCTAGAGAAAGACACACATGGTATATACTTACTTATAAGTGGATACTAAACCAATAATATACTAAAATCGGTAACCTAAAGAAGCTAAACAAGAAGAAGGACCCTGGGTAAGATGATCAATCCTTACTCAGAAAGACAAAAGGGATGGACATTGGAAATAGGAGAAAACAGGAAATAGGACAGGAGCCTACCACAGAGGGCCTCTGAAAGACTTTACCCAGCAGTGTATCAAAGCAGATGTGGAGACTCATAACCAAACTTTGGGCAGAGTGCAGGGAATCCTATGAAAGAAGGGGGAGTTAGTGAGACCTGGAGGGGACAGGAGCTCCACAAGGAGAGCAACAGAACCAAATTATCTGGTCACAGGGGTCTTTTCTGAGACTGATACTCTAATCAAGGACCATGCATGGAGATAACCTAGAATCCCTGCTCAGATGTAGCCTATGGCAGCTCAGTTTCCAAGTGGGTCCCTTAGTAATGGCAACAAGGACTGTCTCTGACATGAATTCAGTGGCTGGCTTGCTGACCACCCCCCTGAGGGGGGAGCAGCCTTGCCAGGCCACAGAGGAGGACAATGCAGCCACTCCTGATGAGACCTGATAAGCTAGGTTCAGATGGAAGAGGAAGAGTACCTCCCCTGTCAGTGGACTTGGAGAGGGGCATGGGAAGAGATGAGGGAAGGAGGGATTGGGAGAGAATGAGGGAAGGGACTACAGCTGGGATACAAAGCGAATAAAATGTAATTAATGTAAAAAAATAAAAATTTAACTAAAAAAAAAAAGAAGATGTGCTAAGTCCATACTACAGACCATGAGATTTGACGACTAGAATGGCTTAATCATTTGCCCAAGTTCATATATAGCTAGTAAGTGACTGAACTCAGTGTCTAGCCACAGGAAAACCATGTTCTGTTTGGTACTAAAATACACATAATTATAAAACAATTATTTTGAAAACAATTTTATTCATGCCAGAAGAGTGTTTATCAAATTGCCAAATGTATTACAACTCAAGGCTAAAATGCACAATGCTGGTAAGTGCCATTTAGAGACTGGGGGTGGTCAGAAAAGAGAAGAGACAGTAAGAAGTAGAAATTCTATGAAGGAGTCTCGAGAAAGGTGGAACCTCATTAATGTCTGAAAATACATGTTCTCTTTATTTAAAAATCAGTGCTGGGTTTTTATTTTATTTATTTTTTATTGATTACAGTTTGTTCACTTTGTATCCAAGCTATAGCCCCCTCCTTCATCCCCTCCCAATCCCACCCTTCCTCCCTCATCTCCTTCCAAGCCCCTCCCCAAGACCACTGATAGGGGAGGTCCTACTCCCCTTCCATCTGACCCTAGCATACCAGGTCTCATCAGGACTGGCTGCACTGTCTTCCTTTGTGGCCTAGTAAGGCTACTCCCCGCCCCCCTCAGGGGTCGGTGATCAAAGAGCCAGCCACTGGGTTCATGTCAGAGATAGTCCCTGTTCCAATTACTAGAGAACCCACTTGGATATTGAGCTGCCATGGGCTACATCTGTGCAGGGGTTCTAGGTTATCTCCATGCGTAGTCCTTGGTTGGAATACCAGTCTCAGAAAAGACCCCTGTGTCCAGATAATTTGGTTCTGATGCTCTCTTTGTGGAGCTCCTGTCCTCTCCAGGTCTTTCTATCTTCCCCTTCTTTCATAAGATGGAATACTACTCAGCAATCAAAAAGGAGGAAATCATGAAATTTGCAGGCAAATGGTGGGATCTAGAAAAGATCATCCTGAGTGAAATATCCCAGAAGGAGAAAGACAAACATGGTATATACTCACTTATATAGACCTATAAGATGTGATAAACATAATGAAATCTGTACACCTAAAAAAGTTAATCAAGAGAGCGGACATGGGGTAAGATTATCAATCCTCGTTTAGAAAGACAGATGGGATGCGCATTGAACATATGACAGGAGTCTACTGAGTGCATTTGAAAGACTCTAACTACCAGTGTTTTCAAAGCAAAGACTCATGACCAAACCTTTGGCAGAGTACAGGGAATCATAAGAAAGAAGGGGAGTTAGTCTGATGAGGAAAGGATAGGAGCTCAACAAGGACCAAATATATCTGGGCACAGGGTCTTTTCTGAGACTGACATGCAACCAAGGACCATGTATGAATGTAACCTAGAACCTCTGCTCAGATGTAGCCTGTGGTAGCTCAGTAACCAATTGGTTTCCCATAGTGAGGGAAACAAGGACTATTTCTAACAGGAACTCAATGACTGGCTCTTTGACCTCCCCTCCCCCCAAGGGAGGAGCAGTCCTGTTAGGCCACAGAGGAGAGCTTTGCAGCCAGTCCTGAAGATACCTGATAAAACAGGATCAGATGAATGGGGAGGAGGTTCCCCCTATCAGTGGACTTGGCAAGGGGCACGGTGGAGATGAGGGAGGGAGGAAGGGACTGGGAGGGAATGAGGGATCGGGACACGGCTGGGATACAGAGTTAATAAAATGTAACTGATAAGAAAAAAATAAAATTCAAAAAAAAAAAAAAGATTCCCTGCACTCTGCCCAAAGTTTGGCTATTAGCCTCAGCATATGTTTTGATACCTTGCTGGGTTAAGACTGTTAGTTTAATTACAATATTTCTCCTTTCTTTTCCCTCCCTCCAAATCCTCCTATATACTCATTCTCACTCTCCTTCAGATCCATGGCCTTTTTCATCAATTATTACTGAATACATGTATGTGTTTATACATACGTATATTTGTTACTAAATATAAGCTTTTAATTTCATATAATAGTTTTCTGTTCACTTTGTTTTCTATTTTTGTCTTGGTTATACTTTTGTAGAGGAAAGTGAACTATGTGGGTCTGTAGACTGTAAAATGTTGAAGGTTAATTCTTATAAAAGTTGTATCATTTATGTTTGGGAAATATATATATATTGTAGTTGTTTGGAATCAAGGTCTTTATCTTTATTTTTAGAATTTTGTGAAATATACAATTTAAATATTTCATATTCTTAATTTTGCCTGTTCTCTGAATTATTGAGGGTGCATTTTTTAAATTTCTTACTACTATTGGGATTCTCTATTTCTTTTTATAGACTATTTGCGTGCACATTTTTAAGACTATAGCATCAGTGAATACTAATTCAAAGTCATACTAAGATTATAGTTATTATGAAGTAATCATCTTTAACAGCCTTTTAATAGTTACTAACTTGACTAAATTACATTTTATTTCTTTAACATGTTCATGGCATACATTATGTCTGCATTTTTACTTTACCCTTTATCTTTTTGATGGCTCTGCTATAAACAACATTGAATCGGCCTTTTTTACTAATCGCCTCTCAACATCTTTCTTGTTAGCTGAAGCTTTTAGTCCACTTATATGTCATGTAATTCACATCAATTTGTAGTTCTATGTCCTGTATTATTTTGTGCTTTTTATTGCCCAAGCTGTGCGCTTTCCATTTGTGCCACTTACTCTGTTTTTTTTTTTTTTTCCAGAATGACTTTAGATGAATTGGATTTATTACTCCACTTCCATCTCTGTGGAGCCATGCCCTCTTCATAGCTATCTTTGAAATGGCAGCAGGAATGCTAAACTATGAAAATATTTAACCATGTTCTTACACTCCTGGCCAATGACTAGACTTCAGAACAGTAACTGCATCTATTCTCCGAAGAAAACTTCTTAGCTCTGCAGATTACAATATTAATTATTTTTCTCTTTTTTTTTGTAACCCTACAGGGAACTTTAATTATATAAGCAGTATTAGATACCCCACTGTGGATGCCACCGTGCTTAGTCTTCTGTCATACACACCTCAGAAGGTCAAAGAAACATGAATGGAAATTCCTCAGGCGTAATAATCATCCTGGTAGTTCAGTGGAACAGTAGCCTTCCACTGAGGTCTAACCTTTCCTCACATTCTGGCCCATAACTACTTTTTGTCCATTCTGATATTACCATGGAGATGTTTTGAATATTTCATTCAACAATTTAAATTTAGGTTTCTTTTTTAAGGTAAGAGAGTCAGTCAAGAAGCCCCCAAAATTAGCCTGCCCCCTTTTTCTGTAATATTTTGTTTCTTTTTCCTCTACTCTTGGATGTATCTGCTTCAATTTTACTTTTACATGTTACTTCCTTAGCTTTGAATTTATCTCAGGAGAGTTGCCTTTCTGTGTTCCTCTATCCTCACCTCATTTGTGCACCAAAGAGAAAAAAAAATCACGTCAAAAATGTGTAAGTAATAAATAGGCTGCAATCGAACCATAGAGGAATTCATAAATTATGATTCAAATAAGCCACAATAAGCCAATGCCTTAATCTGATAAAGACTTTGAAACAAAAACCCTTACAGCATATCAACAAAAATTCCTTTCTACCTTTTTAAATCTTCACTATTTAAATGCCACAAGTATATACATATAACAGAAAAGCCTGTTTTCTATTTTATTGCTACAATGTAGTGTTATTCTAGTGTCCTACTGAAAACTCAGTATTTGGTTATATTTTGCTTAACTGCATGCAGTAGGACAGCTTGAAATACTTTAAGGCTATCTATAAACAGTTTACAACATTTCTTCTTTTGTTTGTTTACATATTTATGTGCTTACATGGCTGCATATTTATTAGTAAATTTTCAACATTATGCAAAACAAGAAAACTGTTCTCACAGTTCTGGAAGCCAGAAACACCAAATTGGGGGTTGCTTCACCCTCAAGTCTCTGAAGGAGGTTCTATTCCCAGTGTTCCCTGCTCCAACCACTCAGGGAGGGAAACTCCTTGATGTTCCTGTTAACCCTTTCCTTTTTTCTTATAAGGATAACTGGCTCTCTCTCTCTTTCTCTCTCTCTCTCTGTCAGCATCTCTGAGATTGGCAGTTGGGCTGTACGAGATCTTCTCTGCAGTTTTTGGCTGTTTTCAAAATAAAATTAGCTCTGTGTCCGGGCCTACCTAGCCACTGCACTTCCTACTGACACCCCACTTTCCTTGGGCTTACAGGAGATCCTGACCCTTATAAACCTGGATCATTTCGTGAGGCTGATGCTTTTGATACTCCTTGCAGGAAGTTCATTTATTCAGGCTTTGGGTACATTGACCAACTTTGCAGTGGAGGTGTTTACATGACAAAAAATTAGACTCGGTGACAGATTACCAAGGAGAACCACTTACACCTAACAGAATCTTACCTCAGAATTCATAAACCAGGTACGGTAGTTCATGCCTGTAATTCTAATGCTGAAAAGGCTGAGTGAGGCAAGAGGACTTCTATGACTTTGGCTACTTGAGACTTCGTCTCAAACAAAGCAAAGTAAAATTCGAAAGTACATTTACACAGACACTCTTTCTAAACAAGCTCCTGTTCATACATAATGAATTCAGCACTTAGAGATTTTAATATATATTTCTTTCTTCACCTCCTCTTAGTCTCTGTCAATCACAATGCTGTTTTATATTTCTATGGATATGTGGACCTTAGATTACTCTTTTAACCATACAATGTGGTGTATTGTTTGATGAAAGGTTTATTTTACTTCAATACTCTATTTATTTTGTTCATTTAGTTTCTCTCATTAATTAATTTACTTTACTTCCAGATAGGGATTTCCCCTCCCTCCTCTCCTCTATATGTAACAGACATATATCTGTGTAACAGACACCTGACTTAATAGATGAATCTCAGTAATTCAATCTGTTTATGAAACAATTCCAACTTGTATCATGGTTTAAAAATATATATTAGGGGCTGGCAGTATGTAGCTCCATGATAAAACACTTACAAGTGACAGCAAGCTCATCCCAGCAAAGCAAAAATTAGTAAATAAATTAGTAAAACTGAATAAGTAAGTGTTAACATAATGTCATAACTACACTAAAGGAAATGTTTTAGAAAGATTTTCAACAAGGTAAATAAAACTCTTCATTTCTTGTCTTTCTTTCCTAACATTTATTTCTGTGCTCAGAAGATTTTCATAGTTGGAGTCATAGTAGTTACAATGCTGAATTCTCCTTTTGAGACTTTCCAAAGTTTCAGAGGTACTCTTTATTGTTGTACAGTAGCCTATCTATAATTTGCAATATATGCATACTATCTGCCAATCTGATATTCTGTCCTTAATACATACTCTATTGTTGGACTTTTAAAACTGATTTCAATGTTCTGTTCATTATACTGTTTTAAATGTGTTTGTGTATGTATTTCCTCATTTTGAACTAGTACCTTAGGAGAAATTGATAGCTTTTGATACAGACTGAGCCCTGGAAAAATTGGTATCAATATGTAATGACACCAGTGGCTGATTGGTATACTCATCTCTCTTGATAGCAATCAAAACATTATTTCCATTTTCTGTTGAATAATGTGTATAAATTGTGAACTTATGCAATATATGATTATTGAACTCCTAGTGAATTAAGCACTGTGCTAGGAACTGTAAACACTGAGATAAATAAAATATAGACAGTGCTGAAGGAATCACAGTCCATTTCTTCGTATACATAGTAGTCAGTGTTACAACAGGGGCCCTCTACATTTCTATGGAAATACAAATAAAGATTAAACTAATACCTGAGTTTATTTCTTTTTTTGATAAAACAGGCATATCTATCATGAAAGTTGGTTCTTACAGAATCCATACGAAATTCCCCAAACCAGTAAGGATACCTTATAGTAGTTTTTGTTAGATGTGCATTTCCTCATTGTTTTCATTCCAATTTACTTCTTAACTTGCAATCACCTTTTTCTGAATTGCAGGATTAATCATTGCACAGAGTATAAAAATAATGAGAATGGTAACATTCGTAGCAACTAGTACCACAGTTAAACAAAGTTAACAAGGACGAGAATGTCATAGCAGCCCTCTGCTGAAAGATATAAAAGAGATCATGATGTTAAAGCTGGGACATGAGAGTGTTTGCAGGAAGGCATGACTGCCTATCTCCTAAAAATGTCGAAGGAAATAGAAGAAAGAAAGAAATGAAGGAAGGAAGGAAATTTGTAATAATCATGGTGATTGTGGTAAAAGATAGGACACCATTTTAGGCAGGACTAGTTCAGGCACACCTTGTTAATTGGACCATAAATTAAGTAAAGAATTCTGGCAAAGCAACTGTTCACATCACAGACTAGGGAATGCTATGTGATGAATACATGAATAATCTAATAAACAAGAACAAAAAGGTAGCAGCTGTCAACTGCTTTCTAGGCAAGGAGAATGATAGGGTGCAATGATTGCTGGCAAGGTGAAGAATTCTAGATGCCAACAAACTAGCAATGGGCTTTGCCTTTAATCAGCCAGTTGATGCCATGTTTCAAAGAGTGTTTCTTGGTATTACCAGCTTTCCATTTTTGGCCAAACAGAAGCTTAAGAATTCTGAAACCCAGAGGTGCAAGGATTGGCCCCGAAGGCTCTTGATTTCAAGTTTCTCATATTCCAAATGATGAATAGTTGTCATCATTGATATCACTCTGCTCAATAGAGCTTTGGTACAGGAGAAAAGAAATTAGACTTCCTTACTCTTTGGTCTGTTTCCATTACATCAATGGCCTCCAAGTTGAACACTAAGAGAATTAGTTGGAAGCACCATGGAGTGTTAGGAAGCTGATTGCAAACAATTTCATGGTGCATTTTGTAGCAGTTGTTACCAGATGGGGATGAGTCCTTTTTGCTGCATCTCTCAAGTGTGTATGCTCTGACAAATGCTAGCACTAAAATGAGCACACACATGAAGAGGCCACTTAGCATCATTCTCCTGGCTGCAGCAACACATCCATTACTTTTTATTAAATAAGCAATATTGTAAACAATCTACTTTCTCATCATTAAGGGCCATTAGTAGCTAGCTACTCTTGCCCTAATGGAGCTCTAGCAATGCTTTTACTAAAGAGTTTCTAATACACAACAGGAAAATGGGTAAGACTGGATGAAGAATTTAGATCTCTCTTCTGAAACTGTTTTAAATATCTCCTCTTTGCCCCTCTACCCTGGAAACAAAGCTACCACACAGTGACAGGATTTCTTCAGCAAGGAATTCTCTGGGTCCCCTCCCCTGGGCTGCAGTTCAGGTTTTGGTCACAAGGGAGCACACTCACCCTTCAATTGAGAGTTCACACTAATCAGGCAGCTTCGCTGATTGCTCTGATGTTTAGAAGTCCGTGCTGTTCAATTCGAAGCCCAAATCATTTAGTAGGGCCGAGAGGCAACCAAATCTTTTAATCCAGAGACCAACTCTGATCTGTTCTAATATTTCAAAAGACTTTTGTAGGCTAACCTCCCCTAATCAGGAATGTGTTTGGGTTGGCAAGCTGTTTTTATCCTCATGGTAAATCTGTTTAATGAGGGTCAGAAGTTGGTTGCAAACTAATAGGCATGTGAGAGGCAATGTGAAGTACCTGGATGACTTCTAAGTAAGATTCATGGAAAGTCACCCCTCGCATTTCCCGCCTCCCTATTTCTCCCATTTGTCTTCTCCTTAGTCTATTACATTGGATAAATTAGAAAATTCTTTGCAACTGTACCTAACTTTCGATTTTTAAAAACTTTGCTAATTTACTGAGAAGATCACTTGAAAGTTCTAGTATGATCATCAGTGTAGTTACTCGTCTGTAGATTCAGAGGTAAGTAAGACCAAGAAGTATACAACCAGAAGAAATTTGAGCCAAAAGCATTACATTTCATTTTCACTAACAAATCTGTACAAAATGTGCTTTGGTTCCTCGGCCATCTGGCTGTACATCAGTTTAACTTTTGGTCTTGACATGATAAATACCACTGAAGTAGACAGCTTTGGACAGACCTTGTTTCCTTTGCTAGGTGAAGGATTAGTGGATAATCCTGGAACTGTTGTTTGTATGTTCCTGAAGCCTGTGAATGTTAAAGCAATCAGGACACAGGGTACCTGGAAGGCCACTCCATTGGCAAACGCTTTTTAATGAACAGGAGGTTGGTATCAGCTTTTCTGTCCAGCCGTTAAGTTCCCATATCTGCGCAGGTGCATCCTGTTGTGACTGCAGAACAACAAAGGGGAGCGTGAGGGCAGAAACACTTTAGACAATGATGACCTAAGGACTGCAGCCCCATGGATTCTGTCTCCTGCTGTACAAGTGTCCAAAGAACTGTCCTTTAAGCAAACTCTAGCTCAACTCATTTGATTGATTCATTCTTTCAACAAATATTTGCTGAACACTGCTTTATGCTTTATGGGTAAGCCAACTAGCTAAAGTGAAAGGCAGTCATTTTGGAAAACATTAAAGTACATTCAGGTGTTTGTTTGTTTGTTTGTTTTGTTTTGTTTTGTTTTGTTGTTTTACTACGAGAAGATCTGGGAAGATTTCACACAGGATTTCATTTTTCCTCACAGCAATGTCTCTTTCACTGCCCTTATGCGCGTACATCTACAGTGAAAATAGATGACTCCAGTTAAATGTTCTGGAATCTCAGACATGAGGTTGATGCCAACTCTGCCCATGACTATGATGTCATAAGGAGTGCCATGGAAATGAAGAGCAGATATTAGAGTGAAGTCCCAGTCATGGCATTTAGTATGATTTTTAATTCAGCTCATAAATGATGGGACTTTTATGACAGGTATATGGATCTCCCTGTGGAAATGATATTCTTAATTCCTCACTTTCCTAAATGCTTCCACAGTAGATGCCCCCCCCCCATGTCTTGAATTGGGGGCTCTTCTTGACCCCAGAAGAGGAAAGATGGGAAGTGAGTGATTATAAGGATCACAGAATGGCAGATGCTGTGAAATTTTATGCTAAGAATCTTTAGTGTCTGATCAGCTAGCTGGAGCTGAAGAGTCAGCTGCTGTGATTAGCAGGAGACCAACACAAAAGAATTTGTTTTGCTGGCACAATTGATACTGGTCAGGTGAGACTGAGACCAGCCTCACTAAGGAAAAGGCTTCTGAGAACTATTTCCTCAGGGTCAGCACACAGGAGCTGGATAGTCCAGTAGGGCCCAGGATGAACCTTGAGCTAGTAAACAAACTTGGAAATGTGCAAGCTTTTCCCAGGTGGCCCTGAATTTGAAGGTCTGAATGGGTTACCGAGAGCATCTGAAGCTTGACATCATGAGATACCACTGATGAAGTTACAGCCTCAGTTGAAATAGAAGCCCCAGCATTGGAGGGGTAGTGGAAAGTAGTTGAGGCTTGCTACCATGTGGCCGGGTCAGAGTTCTCGAAGAGAGCCTAGCAGAAGTTATTGAAGATGGCTCAGCTGTATTGTAGACCCCAGCATTTTGGAGATGCCACTATCATGGGGTGATTACCAAGAATGGCAGTAGATGTGGAATAGAGCTAGCTTGATTCTACGAGACAAGTTATGTGTGCTTCACAGGGTGAAATCAGAAAAGTAGAACATGTGCTTTGGAGCTCAGAGTGATATGAATGGATCTAGGACATCAAACACTGGATTTTCTACATGATTGGATTTCTGTTTTGCTTTGATTTGATTGTAACTACTGTACCTTGGTTATATCCTCTTAGAAAAAGAAAATATTTGTTTTTTGATTTTACAGAATGCCACAATTGAGGAGACTTAAAGCTTAGAGAAAATGACCTAGCTAAATTGGCCTGAGTAATTATTTTAATTTTATTTTTATATTAATTATGGTTTTTCACTTTGTATCCCAGCTATAGCCCACTCCCTCATTCCTTCCCAGTCCCACCCCACTCCTTCTTCTCTTTCCATGTCCCTCTTCAAGTCCACAGAGAGGGGAGGTCCTACTCCCCTTCCATCTCATCTTAGCATATCAGGTTTCATCAGGACTGGCTGCATTGTATTTCTCTGTGGCCTGGTGAGGCTGCTCACCCATCAGGAGGAGGTGATCAAAGAGCCAGGCCATGAGTTTATGTCAGGGACAGTCCTGTACCCGATACTAGGGAACCTACTTTGAGACTGAGCTGATATGAGCTATATCTGTGCAGGGGTTCTAGGTTAACTCCACGTATGGTCCTTATTTGGAGTATCAGTCTCAGAAAAGAACCCTGGGCCCAGATTTTTTGGTTCTGTTGAACTCCTGCCCCCTCCAGGTCTTTCTATCTCCCCCATCTTTCATAAAATTCCCTGCACCCTGCCCAAAGTTTGGCTATGAGCCTCAGCATCTGCTTTGATACCCTGTTGGACAGTCTTTCAGAGGCCCCCTGTAGGAGGCTCCTGTCCTGTTTCCTGTTTTCTCGCTCTTCTGATGTCCTCTTTGTCTTTCTGAGTGAGGATTGATCATCTTATCTCAGGTCCTCCTCCTTGCTTAGCTTCTTTAGGTGTACAGATTCTAGTATGTTTATCCTATACCATATGTCTAATGGCAGCTTACAGACTGGGAAAGCATCTTTACCAACCCTGTATCTGACAGAGGGCTAACAGCCAGAAATACATAAAGAGCTCAAGGAGTTGAAAAAGCAACAAATCAAGTAATCTAATTAAAAACTGTGGTACACCATTCAGAAAGGCAAAGAGGATAGACATCAGAAGAGGAGAAGACAGGGAACAGGACAGGAGCATACCACAGAGGGCCTCTGAAGGGCTCTATCCTGCGGGGTATCAAGGCAGATGGCTGAGACTTATAGCCAAACATTGGGCTGAGTTCACAGAATCTTATGAAAGAAGGGGGAGATAATAAGACCAGGAGAGGACAGGAGCTCCACAAGGAGAGCAACAGAAACTACAATTTGGGGCACAGGGGTCTTTTCTGAGACTGTCACTCCAACCAAAGACCATTCATGGATACAACCTAGAACCCCTGCACAGATGTAGCCCATAGTAGTTCAGTGTCCAGGTGGATTCCATAGTAATGGGAACAGTGAATGTCTCTAACATGACCTGATTAGCCTGCTCTTTGTTCACCTCCCCCTGATGGGGGAGCAGCCTTACCAGGCCACAGAGGAAGACAATGCAGCCACTCCTGTTGAGACCTGATAGACTAGGATCAGAAGGAAGGAGAGGAAGATCTCCTGTATCAGTGGACATGGGGAGGGACATGGGGGGAAAAGGGGGAAGGAGGGTGAGATTGGGAGAGGAGGAGAGAGGGAGCTACAGGGGGGATTCAAAGTGAATAAACTGTAATTAATAAAAATAAAATTAAAAAAGTTCTCATGCAAAAAAATGGAGTACAGAGCTAAACAGAGAATTCTCAATAGAGGAATATCTAATGGCAGAAAAATACTTAAAAGAAATGCTTAATGTCCTTAGTCATCAGGGAAATGCAAATCAAAACAACCCTGAGATTTCACCTCACACCCATCAAAATGGTTAAGATCAAAAACTCAAGTCAGTATGTGCTGGAGAGGATGTGGAGAAAGGAGAACCCTCCTCCATTGCTGGTGGGACTGTAAACATGTATAACCACTGTGGAAATCAATCTGGCACTTTCTCAGACAATTAGGAATAGTGCTTCCTCAAGATGCAGCTATACCACTCCTAGACATATATCCAAAATATGCTCAAGTACACAACAAGGACATTTGATCAATCATGTTTGTAGCAGCTTATTTGTAATAGCCAGAACCTGGAAATAACCCAGATGTTTCTCAACTGAGGAATGGATACAGAAATTGTGGTACATCTACACAATGGAATACTACTCTGCAATTAAAAACAAGGAAATCATGAAATTTGCAGACAAATGGTGGGATCTAGGAAAGATCATCTTGAGTGAGGTAACCCAGAAGCAGAAAGACACACATGGTATATGCTCACTTATAAGTGGGAATTTTTTGAAACTGATGATTGATATATGGAAGGAATAAGTTCACTGGATGACTGGACTTGGATCCTATAAAAACAGTAGGCTGAGCAAGCCATGAACAAACAAACAGCATTGCTCCATAGACTGTCTTGACTTTCTGCCCTCACTTCCCTGAATGGTGGACTACAAGCTGTAAGATGAAATAAACTCTGTTTGCCAAGATGCTTTTGGCCATTTTTTTTTGTCAATATTGCCTTGAATGCCCTGTTCATATCTTTTGAATCCTGATATTCCTTTGAACAAAAGCCCTTAGTTATATGTATTCACAGGACATTAGAATGTGAGAAATTGTACCCTTGATAAGTAACTTATATTTTCCTTCACTTCCATACATTAGACAACTGATTCTGTACAGAACACATTTCCCTCCATGTGGCAAGGTCACAAATACCATGACCAAAAAATGATAAGAAAGCACTATAATGCAGCTGTGTAATATTGTGGTTTAGAAAAATTAATCTATTTAACCCCCTTTACCTAGAGATGATTGGCTTGCCTATATCCTTTATCAAGCTCAAAGCAGAACTGGTGCCAAGACTTCAGTGTCCCTTTGGTTTTGTTTACATATAATAACGGTACATATTTATGAGATACTGTTCAATATGAGATACTGTTTCAAAATGTAGGAGGAATCTCTTGTGTATTATATGGATGTAACACCTGTAAATAAAAAAAACAAAAAAACCCAAAAACATGGCCTATGCCTGATATAGGAAATAGGTGGAACTTCTAGAAGGCAGGCTATTCAGCTAGCAAAATGGAGACATGGTGACTTACCTTAGGTAACAGGCCACATGGCAGAATGTAGATTAGTATAATGGCTTATTTTAAATTATGAGCTAGTCAGAGAAGAGCGTCTTATGTATTTCCATGAAAATGCACTTATGAAACAGAGGACCCAGTATATGTGCAATGGACATACACTAATTAAAATCTTTTTTAGGACTCCAAGATGGCAGCAACCAGTGCCCACCATCTCTGAAGGGCAGAGGATCCAAATTGACAAAAATGATAAGTGGATGGGCTGCTGAAGCCAGAGCATTGACTTTGAGGCTTCCCAGGCTAGAGGAGACAACCCGTGAGTGGGACATATTGGAAACAGGAACCCACGTGGATGTTTCCAGGGTCTAAGAGTGTATAACCCCAACTACAGGCCTCCTTACTCTAAGAGAGGCCAAACAGGGGACTCAAATCTGAGAGTAGAAAGCTGTGGGCTCTCTGAGTGTACTGCATAAGCCTGCCAGTGAGTGCATGCGGTCCCTCTCCACTTCCCATACAGGCCTGCCAGGAAGTTCATGGGCCCTCTGTGCTTTCCACACACACCTACAAGTGAGTGTTTCTGCAAGAGAGTGCATATGAAGCTCCAGATAGGGGACCTTCTATGATAGCAGCCAGACATCAGATCCCTCCCAACCACACCCCAGATGTGGGCAACTTAGGGATCACTAGGACAGTGTTCTCAACATTGAAGACCCTGTTCTGCGGGTCTCCCAGTGCAGTCCAGCCAAACAATTCCTGGAGACATTTCTGGGTGCCAAGATGGTGGAACCCAGATAGATCTGAGCACTTGGAACAAAATACCTCAACAGACCTATGGGTCATTGAGGCATTCTGGACAACTGCACACTCGCACTGTACCCTTGAACCTCACCAGCACTGAACCCACAGACAGTGCCAGCACCACAACATGTGCTTATGCCCTTCTCTTACACTCCACCCTTCTAGGCAGGCACACTTCCAAGCACACTCTCTTGCTTGCACACATGTGCCTGCGACCTTCCTCCATTTAGCTCCATGTGAAACATCAACACCCATTCTCAAACTAATAGACCTCTGTCATCTTCCTGAAATACTCCAGACTCCAGAGATAGACTAACCTCTGCAGTACAGGTTGCAGGAACAAACAGCAAGAGTTACTGACCATCAGATGTCTAGAGGTCCACCTAAGAACACATCCAACAAAAATCAGGACATCATGACTTCACTAGCAACCCTCAAAATCAATGGATATTTTAATTCATCTGAAACACAGGAAAATGATTTTAAATCTATGCTTATCCAGTTATTATAGGCATATAAAGAGGAAATGAGCAAAGCTCTCAAAGAAATACAGGCAAATATAATCACACAAATAGAGTTACATAAAGAGGAAACAAACAAACAAAAAATAGATGCCACCATAGAAACACAGGAATCCACATTCAAGCAGATGAAGCAAATGGTTCAAGGCATGAAAACAGAATTAGAATCAATAAATAAAACACAAACAGAGTAAAACTCGGAGCTGGAGAACTTAGAAAAAAGATCAGGAACCAAAAAGTTAAGCATCATCAACAAAATACAATAGATGGAAGAGAGAATCTCAGGTACTGAAGATACGATTGCAGAAATTGATACATCTCTCAAAGAAAAAAATAAAATTGGAAAATTCCAAAACACAAAACATCCAAGAAATCAAAGACACCACTAAAAGACAAAATCTGAGAATAATAGGAACGGATCAAAAAGAAGAGTCAAGACTCCGAAGTCCAGAAAATATTTTCAAGAAAATCATAGAAGAAAATTTTTCCAACCTAAAGAAAGAGATGTCCTTAAACATACAAGAGACAACCAAAATTAATCTATGCCCCCAAAATAACAGCATCTGCATTTATAAATGAAATATTATTAAAACTCATCACATATTGATCTCAACCCCTTAATAGTGGGAGACTTCAACACTACACTTCCACCAAGGGACAGATCATCTAGACAGACGATAACTAGGGAAACAATGACACTTCAGAGCTCCTAAATCAAATGGATCTAAGAGATGTCTACAGAACTTTTCACCCAAATCCAAAAGAGTAGACCTTCTCCTCAGAACCTCACAGAACCTTCTCCCAAATTGACCATATAGTCAGGCACAAAGCAAGCCTCAACAGATACAAAAAGATAAAAATAATCCCTTTTATCCTGTCAGAACATCATGGCATAAAATGAGATCACAACAACAGAAATAACAAAAAGCCTACATAAACATGGAAACTAAACAACTCTCTACTCAATGACAGCTGGGTCAGAGAAGAAGTGAAAAAAGAAATTAGAGACTTCCTAAAATTCAATGAAGATGAAGGCACAACTTACCCTAACTTATGGGACCCATGAAAGCATGTTAATTGGAAAGTTCATAGCACTAGGTGCTTTCAGAAAGAATTATGAGACATCTCATACAGACAACGAATTGGCACACCTAAAAGCTCTAGGAGGAAAAAACAGGAGCAGACACACCCAGAGGAGTAGACAATTGGAAATAATCAAATTCAGAACTGAAATCAATGAATTAGAAACAAAGACAACAATTCAAAGAATCAATGAAACCAAGAGGTAGTTCTTTGAAAAAAATCAACAAGATAGACAAATCCTTAGCCAAACTAACTAAAAGGCAGAGAGAAGTTATCCAAATCAGCAAAATCAGAAATGAAAAGGGGGACATAACAACAGACACTGGGGAAATACAAACAATCATTAGGTCTTACTACAGAAGCCTATATGCCACAAAATTTGAAAATCTAAATGAAATGGACAATTTTCTTGATAGATTACATTTACCAAAATTAAATCAAGATCAGATAAATAATTTAAATAGTCCTACATCCCCCAAGGAAATAGAAGCAGTCATCAAAAATCTCCCTTCAAAAAAAAAAAAAATCCCAGGACCAGATGGTTTCAGCACAGAATTCTACCAGACCTTCAAAGAAGAGCTAACTTCAATTCTCTTCAAACTATTCAAGAAAAAAGAAACAGAAGGAACATTACCAAACTCATTCTATGAGGCCACAGTTGTCTTGATACCTAAATCACACAAAGACCCCCCCCCAAAAAAAAAAAACAGAATTTCAGACTTATCTCTCTCATGAGCATTGATGTAAAAATACTCACAAACCAAATCCAAAAACACATAAAAGCTATCATCCACCATGAACAAGCAGGCTTCATCCCAGGCATTCAGGGGTGGTTCAATATATGGAAATCCAACAATGTAATCCACCATATAAACAAACTGAAAGAGAAAAACCACATGATCATTTCCTTGGATGCCAAAAAAGCATTAGAAAAAAAATCCAGCACCTATTCATGCTTAAAGTCTTGGAGAGATCAGGGATACAAGGCACATAACTAAACATAGTAAAGACAATATACAAAAAGGCTATAGCTAACATCAAACTAAATGGAGAGAAACTTAAATCAATCCCACTGAAATCATGGAAAGGGGAAGACTGCCCACTCTCTTCATATCTCTTCAACATAGTACTTGAAGACCTAGCTAGAGTAATAAGACAACTAAAGAAGACCAAGTGGATGTAAATATGAAAGGAAGAAGTCAAAATATCACTCTTTGCAGATGATGTGATAGTATACATGAGTGACCCCAAAAATTCTACCAGAGAACCCCTTCACCTGATAAACACCTTCAGCAAAGTGACTGGATACAAAATTAACTCAAAAAAAAAAAAAATCAGTAGCCTTCCTGTATGCAAAAGACTGAGAAAGAAATTAGGGAAACTACACACTTCACAGTAGCCACAAATAACATTAAAGTACCTTGATGTTACTCTAACCAAACACCTGTATGGAAAAAACCTTCAAGTCTTTGAAGAAAGAAAATGAAGAAGATATCAGAAGATGGAAAGTTCTTCCATGCCCATTGATCGGTAAGATTAACATAGTGAAAATGAGTATCTGTTCAAAAGCAATCTACAGATTCGATGCAATTCCCATCAAAATACCAAAACAATTCTTTACAGAACGTTAAAGAACAATTTATAATTTTATATGGAAAAACAAACAAAAAAACCAGCATTGCTACAACAATCCTGTACAGCAACAGATCATCTGGAGGTAGCTTCATCCCTGATCTCAAGCTGTACTACACAGCAATAGTTATAAAAATTGCATGATACTGGCATAGAAACAGAATGGTGGATCAACGGAATTGAATAGAAGAGCCATAAATAAACTGACACACTTGTGGACTCCTGATTTTTTTTAAAAAGAAGTCAAAACCATACAATGGAAAAAGGATAGCATCTTCAACAAAATTTTCCAGTCTAATTGGATGTCTACATGTAGGAAAATGCAAAAAGATCCATATTTATCATCCTGCACAAAACTAAAGTCCAAGTGGATCAAAGACTTCAATATAAAACCAGACACACTAAACCTATTAGAAGAAAAAGTGAGGAAGACCTTGACCTCATTGGCACAGGAGACTACTTCCTGAGCAGAGCACCAACAGCACAGGCTCTAAGATCAACAATCAATAAATGGGACCTCATGAAACTGAAAAGCTTCTGTAAAGCAAAGGACACTGTCATTAGAACAAAACGACAGCCTACAGACTGGGAAAAGATCTTCACCAATCTTATATCTGCCAGAAGGCTAATATCCAGAACATATAACGAACTCAAGAAGCTAAACACCAATAAACCAAGTAACCCAATTAAAAAGGGACACAGAGTTAAACAGAGTGTTCTCAATAGAAGAATATTGAATGACAGAGAAACACTTAAAAAAATGTTCAACGTCCTTAGTCATCAGGGAAATGCAAATCAAACGAACTTGGGAATTCACCTTACAACCATCAAAATGGCTAAGATAAAAAAAAAAAAAAACTCAAGGGAAAACACATACCAAAGAAGATGTAGAGAAAGGAGAACCCTTCTCCATTGCTGGTGGGAATGTAAACTTGTACAACCACTTTGGGAATCAACCTGGTGCTTTCTCAGACAATTAGGGATAGTGCTTTCTCAAGATCCAGCTCTATCACTCCTGGGCATATATCCAAAAGGTGCTCAAGTATACAACAAGGACATTTGCTCAACCATGTTTGTAGCAGCTTATTTGTAACAGCCGGAATATGGATACAGCCCAGATGTTCCTCAACTGAGGAATGGTTATAGAAATTGTAGTACATTTACACAAAGGAATACTATTCAGCAATTAAAAACAAGGAAAGCACGAAATTTGCAAGCAAATGGTGGGAACTAGAAAAGATCATCCTGAGTGAGGTAACCCAGAAGCAGAAAGACACTTTCTATATATTCACCTATAAGTGGATATTAAACATATAGTATAGGACAAACATACTAAAATTTATACACATAAAGAAGCTAAACAAGAAGGAGGACCTTGGGTAAGATGATCAATCCTCATTCAGAAAGTCAAATGTGATAGATATCAGAAGAGGGAGAAAACAGAAAAGAGGACATTAGTTTACCATAGAGGGCCTCTGAAAGACTCTACCCAGCAGGGTATTTAAGCAAATGCTGAGACTTATAGCCAAACTTTGGGCAGAGTGCAGAGAATCTTATGAAAGAAGGGGGAGATAGTAAGACCAGGAGAGGACAGGAGCTCCACAAGGAGAGCAAGAGGACCAAAATATCTGGGCAAAGGGGTCTTTTCTGAGACTGATACTCCAACCAAGGTCCCTTCATGGATATAACCTAGAACCCCCGCTCAGATGTAGCCCATGGCAGCTAAGTCTCCAAGTGGATGTCCTAGTAAGGGGAATAGGGACTGTCTCTGACATGAACTCAGTGGCTGGCTCTTTGATCACCTCCCCCTGAGGGTGGCAGCCTTACCATGCCACAGAAAAAGACAATGCAGCCAGGACCTTCCCTTATCAGTGGACTGGGGGAGGAGCATGGGAGTAAAAGTGGCAGGGAAGGTGGGAATGGGAGGGGATGAGGGAGAAGGTTACAGCTAGAATAGAAAGTGAATAAATTGTAATAAATAAAAATTAATTAATTAATTAAAAAATAAAAGAAAACATAAAGCACTTTCACCCCTGTCTCTTCCAGAACAAAGCTGTGAGATACTGTTTTTTATGATTAACATTGTGATATTTTATACCTCGAGCTTTTAAAAAATTTGCATTTATTCACTTAATCCTAACAACATAAAAGCTGTGTCTCATGTTTTGCTTTACTAAAGGTCAAGAAAATGAATGTTAAAAAAGTAAAGAGTTTATATAAGGAGGCAGGTAATTGTCAGCAGAGCAAGAGTCTGACGCCAACAGATGATTTTTTTTAATCCCTTTTATTTTCCTCTTTTCACTTGCCTAATTGTGGGTTCCTCTTTCTGAGTCTATCTCTCACATAAGTGTATCCCTCCCATTTGTTCCTGGGCCCCTGTCTGCACTCTTCTATATATGTTCCCTTGAGAATGTGTTATTCCTCCCCTCCCCCATTGCTTTAATATGTTACATACTAAGGATTCATTCCTCCATGTCTCTGATTCAGTTTCTGCTTCAGTCTAGGTCTCATATGGCCAATGCCTTAGATTAGGCCTACACTTGAATTACTATTGCCTTATCTCATACTCATCCAGTCACAAACTGAATTTATTCTCTTCACCTGTACCAAACCTGCTCCTCCTGCTGTATATCTTGGGTGATGAATGCCATCACAATGGATGCAATTTTCCCATCCAAGTTTTAATGAGTCCTCTTGGATATATCTCTCTGTGTCTTCATTCCCTTGCCATACAACTTGTGTTCATCTTTCTTCTAATAGCTTTCTCAGTTCATCAATTAATTCCATAGTGCATTGTATCTTTTTGTGCCTGGACCACTCTACTACAGCACCTGGCAATTTGTCTTCCTGAATTTGCTTTTGTCACCAGTCCGTCTCCCTAACATTTTCTTCAAGCTCAATGATCTTATACTCTTTATACCCTTGCTTTTAATCCTTCAGTAGTATCCTATAATTTTATAACTACAGGCTGGATTAGGGCTCCTCCTATATGCACCCCCAGTTACCCTTACATCTTCAGAATACTCTTAGCCTAGGTTCAAATTTACCAGCCTACTCATGTCTCTTCTCAACTAGTCTGAAGTCTTTTGAAGGACAAGAACTATGTCTGTTTTCCATCTCCAGGTCCCAGCTCAATCTCAGGAAGTACTTATTAAATGACTTAAGTCCTAAAGTTATGTATGTGTGCTTGTATTCATTGACAAATTTTTATTGAATTTTATTGTAGGGTTTTAAAAGTTCATTATTACAGCCATTAAAATATGAGATTCAATGGAATATTACTCAGCAAATAAAAACAAGGAAATCATGAAATTTGCAGGCACATGAAAGATCATCCTGAGTGAGGTATCCCAGAAGCAGAAAGACACACATGCTATATACTCACTTATAAGTGGATATTAGACATATAATATAGGCTAATCATACTAAAACCTGTACATCTAAAGAAGGTAAGCAAGAAGGAGGACCCCGGGTCCTCCTCACTCAATCCTCACTCAGAAAGGCAAAAGAAATGGACATCGGAAGAGAAAGCAGGGAACAGGACAGGAGCCTATCACAGAGGGCCTCTGAAAGACTCTACCCAATAGGGTATCAAAACAAATCCTAAGATTCATAGCCAAACTTTGGGCAGAGTGCAGGTGGAGATAGAAAGACCTAGAGGGGACAGGAGCTCCACAAGAAGAGCAACAGAACCAAAATATCTGATCACAGGGGTTTTTACTGAGACTGATACTCCAAACAAAGACCATGTATGGAGATAACTTAGAACCCCTGCACAGAAATAGCTCATGACAGCTCAGTGTCCAAGAGGGTTCCCCAATAATAGTTCATGCTCTCTGGCATGAACTCAGTGGCCTGCTCTTTGATCACCTCCCCCTGTGGAGGGAGCAACTTTACCAGTCCACAGAGGAAGACAAAGAAGCCAGTCCTGATGAGACCTGATAGACTATGGTCAGATGGAATGGGATGAGGACCTCCTCTATCATAGGATTGGGGAGGAGCATAGGAGAAGAAGAGGGAGGGAGGGTGCGATTGGGAGGGGAAGAGGGAGGTAGCTACAGCTGGGATACAAAGTGAATGAACTGTAATTAATAATAATTAAAAATTAAAAAATCTGAAATGCAAAAAAAATCTAATTAAAATTATTTTGAATCTCATAGTTTAGAGATTAATTAGGTTAATACCTGACTACAGATATTTCATATCTATTTGAGAAATTATACATTGTTGTATATTTTTCTTTTCTTGATGAAAATTTGAATCCTACTTTATAAATTTTTTATAATGTGCTATAGTTTTCATTATATATACATATTCATTTCTCATGGTACTGTGTTTCGTAGGAATATTTTCATACAAGTACATATTGTACATTGAGCATATGACCCACATACCTCACCCCTTCCCTTTCACCACTGTAAATTATGACTGTTTTAAATTGTAGCTATTAATTGGCCCCTCTGGGATCTTCACACTTTTGTATACTATGTAGTATATGGTCGGAATTGACCAAACAAATGTTATTACCTTTCTATTGTTCTAGCCTATCTTTTTGCTCTTAGTCTTTGAACTCTTTTATCATTAATGTTCCTGAATCATACAACAATGGTTATAAACTGTAGTTCCTTCACTGTGCTCATTCATACCTATGTTTTGTTGCATAGTATACAGCTTTTCTCTGGCCTTCCTCCCCACACCATCATCGGAACACTTAATAATCATTGACTGCTGGTCTTATGTTCCTGTTACTGTTTGGATTGAGTAATCTTCATGTACCCATTAGCAGCAACATCTGAAGAGATAAGTTGTCAATAATCCTGAACTTTTTAAGTTGCTAATACTTGAAAGTAGAAAAATACATTTTTGCTATTTTTTTTAAGAGAGATAAAGTTCTAAGTCTGGGACCCTGAGCGTTAATTTGGAGAATTCAGTTAAGTAGAGAATTTTAGGTTTGGTTCAGTGTAGAATCTTTTCAATTCTCTAGGGACACAATATATTAATAATTTCCTATTACATAAGCAGAGCTGAACAGAAAAGAAATTTCTGTCTCCATAAGCTCTCCAATTAAGTCTTTCCAGCTTCTCCTGAAAAATATCAAACACACCACAAACAAGAAAGACAGAGGAGGAAAAGAAAGGAAAAAATCAATAAAGAAAGTCTTGTTAGAAATGGAAAAATAGGACCAGGTATGGTGGTACACGCCTTTAATCTCAGCACTCAGGGAGGCAGAGGCAGGCAGATCTGTGAATTTGAAACCAGTCTGATCTACAAAGCGAGTCCAGGACAGCCAAGACTACACAGAGAAACCCTGTCTTGAAAAAAACAAAACAAAATAAAACAAAAAAGAAATGTGGGAACATTTGATTCTTTCTTTCAAAAAGTAGTGCTTGAATATATAATTCAAGTTGTAAAAAGCTGCAGTTTTCCTTTCATAGCTACATGGTGAAAACGCCAATGAAATATTACAGTTAGGTTATGCCAATGGAAGGAAACCACAAGTGATAAATTATGTCAGATGGAAGTTGCATTAGCTAGCCACTAAATATGAAGCTTTAAGGTAGATTGTGTGAGTGTATTTTTATGCACAAGCTAAATGAAAATTAAATCAATTATAAGAATAATTCAAGCCCTAATCCCTGAAGATTTGCTTCAATTAGATAATTGATGCAATTATGTGAAAGGCTTTTTGGGGTAGATTTTGCTGGTCTGAATTATCTCAAATTACTTTAATTCACCACTTCACTTTGATTACGTAGACCCAGTTGATGCTTGAGTTTGAGTGAATTAAAGTACCTGTCATGCTACCGGTTCAGATAATTCCCTGCTCTATGGTCATCTTTCCTTCTTCCCCCATAAAACGTGATCTGCAGACTATGTTTGTAAGTCAATTTCAGGGACATACCCTCCAATTTACAGAACAAATGCACAAGGCTTTCTAGCTAATACATCATGTGAGACAATTACTGGAAAAAAATGCTCCAGTGACACTGTTCAGGAGTGAACATTGCTCCCTCTAATGCTTCCATCTTTTCATTGGAGAGTTTAGGCTTGAAAAAAAATGACTCAAGACAAAAAATAAAGAGGATTTAAAAAAAAAACATAACCTAGAACTAAGTTATTTGATCTGATTAATAACATACTACACTTTGTGAGAAACACCTGATGTTCTTCAGGTACTTCTACTGAGTAATCTCAAGCAGCTTGCACACAAATGTCAACTGAAAACTTGGTGGAAAGGGTTTCTAGGAAGCGATGTGCAACTTTGGAATGAAATGGCCTCATGTCAGATTCTATTGACTTTGAATAGGATATATACCATGACTTAAGTTTTCTTATATCATTATTCTCTGAGTTTGCCTTGCAATATAATTTGTATTATTGAAGTGGGGAGAGAGGAACAAGCAAAAGAAAAAATTGAGGGATGCTGTTTTTCTTTTACACCCTAGGACTCCTTTGGGGTCATTCAATGTTGGAAGCAAATATTCCAGACAAGCCTACACTATGACTTGAATCCTCACCCCAAAACTTATAATGATTAAGCAGTGGTGACTATCAGGTCATTGAGAAACCAGGTGAGCACAAGTTCTACTTTATAAATGTTCTGTAGTTTAAGTAGCAAAGAATATTGATATCGATGTATGCATGTTTCAGGTGTCTAACAGTTTTATATGCAAGGAGGAAATATTCTCCAAAAAATAGTGTTTAAATGACATCAGCTCTCTAAAGTAGCCTACAGAGCTGCCTGCCATTAATCTCATCTCAAAGGTAGGATTAAGCAAAAAGTAAAATGTGCATGCCTTTTAACCTCTTAATTCACAGTCTTAAGTTTTCCCAGGATATTACCACACAGAACAAAAGATACATAGATATTCACTACTGTCTCCTTGCTTTTCTTCATGATGAAAAATTGGGAATGTAACCAATGTACTACAGGGTATTAACTATGAAAATCATAATCAGTGGATAAAACAGTTATTAAGGGGTAAATATGTATTTTGTCCAAGAATATCTAGTGTTTCTTGAAAAGACATGTATATTTAAATTCTAAATTGAAATCAATTGTAAAACAATATTATAAAATGTGAAATATATGACTTATCACATGACTGGTATACGTATACGTTGTGGAGAACCATAACAACAAATATGATTACTATGGCCTTAAATTTTTATAGTTACCGGTAATGATGAGAATAGCTAAGATATATCTTATTTTAAGTATACAGAATGGTGTGAGTTATATATAATCACTATGCTATACATTAGACCTCCAGAACTTACTCATCATTTTTGTTTGTTCATTTGCTGTTTTTCGTTTGTTTGTTTTTTGAGACAGGGCTTCTCTGTGTAGTCTTAGCTGTCCTGGGCTTATTTTGTAGACGAGGCTGACCTCGAACTTACAGGGATACACCAGCCTCTGCCTCCCCAGGTGTGGTGATTACAGGCGTGTGCCGGGGTTACCAGAGTGCACCGTCTTGCCCCGCTGAATTTACTCATCTTTATTACTAAACTTTTGAACTTAACCAGTTCCCCCTTCCCCATTTACCTTCCTGATGTACCTGACAATGACCATTTTAAGTCTGCTTCTATGGATTTGATTATTATAGACTCTTCCTATGAAGCCATATAGTGTTTATCTGTGTGTTTAGCATATTTCACTTAGCAGACCCACCGACGTTGCTGAAATGGACAGGATTTTTCCCATAAATGGAAAACCTAAGAAGGCTTGTTAATTGAGCAGCACACTAAATAAAATAGTGAAAGGAATTTATAAGCTGTGAGACTCAGCATCTGTTTGGAGGCGCTGCAGCGCCTCTCAGAGGACAACTCCTGTCTGCAAGCCAAGCAGAGTATCATTCATAGTGTCAGGAGTTGGCACTCTTTGGTTGGACATTACCTCAATCTCTGCTCTAACTGCTCTATCTTTATCTCTGCACATCTCGTAGGCAGGGTAAATTTTGGGTTGAAGTTTTTGTGGGTGGGTTAGTGTTCCCCTCCCCCTGATAGGAGACTAGTCTAGTTCAAGGTTGCCCTCTTCAGTCTCTATGGCTTCTGCTACTAGGAGTCTTCTGCTTGAGTCTCGCTCATATCCTCCCAGAAGCCTACCCTGACTTAGGTATCCAGCTTGTCACAGAGATAACCCCACCCACAGTTTTACTTTTCTCTACAGTCTTTCTGGTCTCTCTCCCTTTCTCACCCCAGGTCTGATCTCTACCCTCTTAACTCTCTATGTCCTCTCTCCTACATTATTCCTCCACAAAGAGAACAACAGAGCCAACTAACCAGGGCCCAGAGAGGTTTGCGGAGACTGAAGCATCAACCAAGGACCATGCTTGAACTAGACCTTCCCCCCCCCCCCCCCACACACAAAGATTTAGCAAACGGGCATCTTAAGCCTCATGTGGATCCTCTAGTAAGGGAGGGGGGGCTGCATCGGACACTGACTCACTGGCCAGCTTTTTATCACTTTCCATTGGCAGGACTGCCTTGCCAGGCCACAGGGGAAGAGGACATGTTCAGTCCTGATGCAACTTGATGAGCTGGGCTGGATGGTAAAGGTTGCTCTCCTTTTCTGAGGAAAAGGCGAGGGGAGAGGGAAAGAGGGTGGGGCTGGGAGAGGACAAGGGATGGCGTTACAATGATGTAAAGTGAATATTTTTTTAAATGATTTTATTGTGGTTATTTTTATCACCTGGTTATCAGTTGTGAATCTTTGAAGGAGCATTATTACCTGGGTAGGGGAAAAAAAAAGATTTTTTTCTTCCACGTAACCGCAACAAAACCAATCTGAAGATTTACATTGAAATAATTTTGCTGTGCTGTTTTTTTTTTTCTTCTTTAACCTGTGTACATTTTTCTTCCCCTGAAGCTGTTTATTCCAGGACTTTGAGAAAGGATGAGTATGCCTAAGCAAGAAGTATTCTAAATATGTCGGGTTTTTTCACTTTTTAAAAATTTATATTTTAAGAAATTACAGTTTATGCACCTTGTATCCCAACTGTAGCCCCCTCCCTCATACCCTCCCAACCCCATCCTCCCTCCCTCATCTCCTCCCATGATCCTCCCCAAGCTGAATAAAATTTTTTAAAAATTAAATTAAAAAGAAATTTATAAGATCTTTCCTCCAGCAGGCCAGCAGCTCTCACCATGAAGGTTGAGTTGTACAGTTTCAGCAGCTAGTTTTCTTAATACAACTTGTGAGTCCTCATTCCTTTCTAAAAGGAATCCTCAGCAGAAAATCTTGACTTTCCTCTATAGAGGAAAACACAAAGGACAGTTAAAAGAAATTCCAAAAGAAAAGAACCCACTGCCATATAGTCAAATTCCAGCGGGCCATCACTGGTGCATCTCTTGCTGATACAATGGCCAGAGAGATTCAGAAACCAAAAGCTAGGCAAGCTCAGGGAGAACAGGCTATCAGGAATGCCTAGGAAACAAATTCAAAAGAAAAAGCTAAGCTGGCATCGAAGAAGACAGCAATGGCTGCCACCAATGCTCCCACAAAGGCAACACATGGAAAAAAAAAGATTGTGAAGCCTGTAAGGTTTCTGCTCCCCGACTTGGTGGAAAACCCTAGCTTGGTAGATTAGAGTTTAAAATAAAGATCTGTCTCTAACTCCAAAAGAAGAGAGAGAGAGAGAGAGAGAGAGAGAGAGAGAGAGAGAGAGAGAGAAAGAAAGAAAGAAAGAAAGAAAGAAAGAAAGAAAGAAAGAAAGAAAGAAAGAAAATATACCATGTGCATCTTTCTGATTCTGGGATAGCTCACTCAGGATGATCTTTTCCAGATCCCACCATTTACCTGCAAATTTCATGATTTCCTTGTGTTTTTATTGCTGAATAATATTCCATTGTGTAGAAGTTCCACAATTTGTGCATCCATCCCTCCACTGAGGGGCATCTGGGCTGTTTCCAGCTTCTGGCCTATTACAAATAAAGCTGTTACAAACGTGGTTGAGCAGATGTTCTTGTTGTATACTTGAGCCTCTTCTGAATATATGCCGAGCAGTGGTATAGCTGGATCTTGAGGACACACTATTCCTATATGTCTGAGAAAGCACCAGATTGATTTCCAAAGTGGTTGTACAAGTTTACATTCCCACCAGCAGTGGAGAATATACTCACTCATATAGACATATAATATAGGATAAACCTACTAAAATTTGTACACTTAAAGAAACTAACCAAGAGGGAGGACTCTTGCTAAAGTGCTCAATCCCTATCCAGAAAGGCAAAGAGGACATCAGAAGAAGGAGAAAAGAGGGAACAAGTCAGAAGCCTGACACAGAGGACCTCTGAAAGGCTCTGCCCTGCAGACTATCAATGCAGATGCTGAGACTTATGGGCAACCTTTGGGAAAAGTGCAGGGAATCTTATGAAAGAAGGGGGAAACAGTAAGACCTCGAGAGGACAGGAACTCCACAAGGAGAGCAACAGAACCACACAATCTGAGCACAGGGGTCTTTCCTGAGACTGATACTCCAACCAAGGACTGTGCATGGAGTTAACCTAAGACCCCTGCACAGATGTAGCCCATGGCACTTCAGTATCCAAGTGGGTTCCATTGTAATAGGAACAGGGACTGTCTCTGACATGAACTGATTGGCCTGCTCTTTAATTACGGTCCCCTGAGGGGGAAGCAGCATTACCAGGCCACAGCAGAAGACAATGCAGCCACTTCTGATGAGACCTAATTGACTAGGATCAGAAGGAAGGAAAAGAAGACTTCCCCTATCAGTGGACTTGGAGAGGGGCATGCATGCAGAGGGTGGAGGAAGGGAGGGATTGGGACAGGAGCAGGGAGGGAACCACAGGGGGGGATACAAAGTGAAATTAATAAAGAATTAAAAAGAAAGAATGGAATAAAGAAATTATAAGTGTTTTTTAAATTTTTTTCTTTTAAAATTATTTGTTATCATTTAAAACAATGTTAAAATTAAATCTTTCATTATATTGTTACCTTCCCCCAAGCTCTTCCAGATCCTTTCCCCTTGCCTATACACCAACATTAAGTTCTTTCTCACAAAACAAAAACCCAGTTCAACTAAACCCCCAAAACCAAGAATCAAAATAAAACCACACCCAGAGAGAGAGAGAGAGAGAGAGAGAGAGAGAGAGAGAGAATCCTGCAAAACTATAACCAAATGAAAGCACACACAAAAAAAACTGTGGAGTCCATTTCATGTTGGTCAACTACTCCTGAACATGAGTCCTGCTCTGGAACTGTTTGAGATACCCAAAGTCACTCTATTAGAGAAAACTAATTTTCCCTCTCCCAGCAGGAATAAAAGACAGTACTTTTTTAACCTTTACCTTAGTGGCTAAGTTTTCATTCATCCACCCATTCATTCATTCATTCATTCATTCATTCATTCATTCAAAAGTATGACAAAATAAAATATAAGATAAAAAAAATCTAACATATTGGAATTAGGCAAAATAAACAAAGAGAAGGAAAAAAAGCCCAACAGAAGGCATAAGAATCGGAGGTCCACTCATTTGCACATTCAGGATTCTCATACAAACACTAAACTTGAAGCTATAATGTAATTACAGAGAACCTGGTGCAGACCTGTGCAGGCCCTGTGCATACTGTGTCTGTTTCTATGCGTTCATAGGAGCTTCCCTTGTGTTGATTTAGAACTGTGGTTCTGAACCTATGGGTTGACACCCCTTTGAGGGTTGAATGATCATTTCACAGAGGTCATCTAAGACCATCAGACAATGCACATATTTACATTATAATTCATAACAGTAGCAAATTTACAGGTGTGAAGAAGCAACAGAAATAATTGTATGGTTGGAGGTCACCCCAACATTAGGAAGAGTATTTAAGAGTCCCAGCATTAGGAAAGTTGAGAACGATTGATTTAGAGGACCTTGTTTCCTTGGTTTCCTCAATCTGCTCTGGCTCTTACATTCTTTCTGCCTCCTCTTCCACTGGGGTTCACTGAAGGTAGGGATTTGATGAAGGCATCCCATTTAAGGCTGGGGCTTCTGGAATCTCTCACTCTCTGTGTAATGTCTGGCTCTGTATTTATCTGCTCCATCTACTACAGGAGGAAGCTTCTCTCATGATGACTGAGCAAAGCACTGACATATGAGTATAGAAGAATATAATTAAGAGTCATTTTAATACTACGTCTTTCCCCCCTTCTTTTTAGACCAGTATTATATGTATTACCCTAGTTTCAAAGTTACTAAAATAACCTGTAGTTTTTGAAGTTAACATGTGCATTAACAGAAAATGAAAACAAGGAGCAAAGAGCAAAGTCCTCCATTCACAATCATTCTCCTTTATTCCCTCTTTCCCCTCCTTTCTGTTCCCAGTGGCCCTTTCCTTTCATGTCATATGTGTTACACATATGTGTGTGTGTGTGTGTGGTTTTGTGTGTCTATATTTAATGTAGGAGCCATGGATGAGAGAAGACTTGCAACATTTGTCTTTCTGAACCTGGCTCATCACTTACTATGATAGTTTGCGGTTGCATTCATTTTCCAGAAAAAAAAAGACTTCATTTTTTTTATGACTGAATAAAAAATTATCATATATATGTCACATTTTTTTTGTCCATCGATTTGTTGATGAACACCTTGATTGGTTATTCTGAATCATGTTGCCATAAACATGGTTGAGACAGCATCTGTGTAGTGTGCTGGTTTAGAGTCCTTGGAATATATAACCAGGAATGGCATGTTTGGGTTAAATGATAGTTCTCTGATTAGTTTTCTGAGGAATAGCCATATTGACTTCTCCAGGAGATGAAACAACCTATACTACCAGTGACAACGTATAAGAATCCCGCCCATCTTTAGCAGCATTTGTTGTTTGTTTCTTTGACAGCCATACTAACCAGGGTAAAATGAAATCTCAATTCAGTTTCAAATTTCATTTAATTGGTGGCTAATAATGTTGAATAAATTTTACATATTAAATTAACCATTGGCATTTCATCTTCTGTGAACTGTTCTTTATTTAGACTAGTTATTGACTGATTTGTTTGGCTTGAGAATTTTTTTTTAATTTCTTTATATATCCAGAGATAATTAGCAACTGTTTTCTTCCATTTTGTAGGTTGTTTCTTCACTTAATTAATGGATCCTTCATGGAATCCCACCTATCAACCCTAAACAGTATTTCCTGAACTTTTGGAGTCATTTTCAGAAAGTTCTTGCCTGTGCCTTTATCTTGCCATGCTTTTTTTTTGGGGGGGGGGATTTGAGCACCTTTAATTCTTTGTATTTGCACCAATACCATTTAGTTTAAGTACAACAATTTGTGATCAACACTTAACAGAGTACCCTGTGCATGGTGTGCAGTCAAAAGCAGTCAGTCTTGGGACAGTTTCTATATTGCCTTATCACTGGTCATTTCTTAGAGGGAAGACTTCCCTCAACGTGCCTGAACTCTCTCCAATTGTTCTGACAACCCCCAGGTCAAAAGAGGTCACAATTATAATTTTCCTTGTAAACCTTTTCTTTCTTCTTTCTCATTGTCGTATCTTGCTCCCATTGTTTCACCTCCCTGTTTGTATTTCATATATTCAAATTTCCTTAATTTTTTTGTATTTCTTTTTTTATTTAACTTTTATTAATTACACTTTATTCATTTTGTATCCCCCCATAAGCCCCTCCCTCCTCCCCTCCCGGTCCCCCCTTCCCCTTTCTGCATGCATGCCCCTCCCAAGTCCACTGATAGGGGAGGTCCTTCTCTCCTTTCTGATCTTAGTCTATCAGTTCTCATCAGAAGTGGCTGCATTGTCAGGGTTCTAGGTTATCTCCACGGATAGTCCTTGGTTGGAGTATGAGTCTCTGGGACGTTCCCTGTGTTCAGATTTTCTTGTTCTGTTGCTCTCCTTCATTTGGTGGTGAATGTATGCAGGGCAATGTAACATATATTGTAGAGAAGTAATGATTCCACTGGTGCAACATTTGAAGAAGTGTGTATTGTCCTTAGAATAATGTATGCAGAACACTGACTTAAGACACTACATTTTTGTCCATTCAGTACATTTGAGAGAGCTAAGAAAATCCATAAGCTTATATTGTCCAGACTAGAGGGTTTTAAAGAATAATTTCCATAGATTACAAAGAATAGCAAGAAATCTACTAAAAAACTTCGTATTAGGTTCCTAGTTTTGCCATAATAAAATATTGCATATTTGTTGTCTTAGAATGAGAGCGATTTAAGCACTCAGAATCCTGAAGCTTATGTCCCAGTTCATAGCATCAGCAAGTCTGTGCCCTCTGCAGATGCCAGACAAGAATCCTTACTTGCCCTTTCCTCGCTTCCTGCTGCCACACTGCATATTCTAAGGTTGGTTTGCTCTTTATGTTCTTTTCCCTGCCTGTGAAAAACAAGCCATTGGCTTGAGAATCTGCTAGTCTACTCTGGCCTAATCTAAATTTATGACATCTATAATGGTTCTCATTGGAGATTTTGGGTAAGCATGTATTTTGAGGAACATTGTTCAGCTCACTCACATATTTTACCACACCTTCCTATGCACAGAAGATGGGTTTTTCTTTTTCTCTTTTTCATTTTTTAAAATTATTTTTATTTTTATATTAATTAGAGTTTATTTACTTTGTATCCCAGCTGTAACACCCTCACTCATTCCCTCCCAATCCCACCCTCCCTCCCTGTCTCCCCACTGCCCCTCTCTGGGTTTTTCTAATCTTGTACACAATCTTTGTCTTACAGTAAGCTTGCCATGCTTTTACTCTGCTTTTCTCCAGCAATATTCAAGTCTTAAGTCTTGCACTACAATCTTGAATCCATTTTAAACTGATTTTTGCACAGGATTAGTGACAGAAATCTATTTTCCTCTTTCTATGTGGACATCTCCATTCTCAGCACCATTTGTTGGAGATGTTGTCTTTCCTCCAGTGTATGTTTTTAGCATCACTGTAAAAAAAAAAAAAAAAAAAAAAAAAAAAACGGATAGATGTAAAAGTATGGGTTTATTTTGGGGTCCTGTATTCTAGTCCATTGTTCTTTGAGTCTGTTTTGTGCTAGCACAGTGCTGCTTTTGTTAATATTGCCCTGGAGTACAAAAAGATATCAGGTATTGTATTACCTCCAGCATTGTGTTTTGTATGTTTGCTAGAGATTTCTTTGACTATCTGAAGTGTTTTTTGTCGTTGTTGTTTGTTTTGCCTCTATATGAATGTTAAGGTTTTTTTCTTTCTCTTTTTTTGAGAACAATGTCATTGGAATTTTAACAGAAGTTGCACTGAATCTGTAGATCAATTTGGGTAATATAAGTAATTTTCACTACATTAATTCTGTCAATCCATGAGCCTGAGAAGTCTTTTCAGATTTTAGTTTCTTCAATTTCTTTCTTCAGTTCTTTAAAATTCTTCAATGTAGAAGTTGTTTACTTCTTTCGGTTACGCTTATTTTCTAAGTATTTTATTTCTATAAATGGGATTATTTTCCTAATTTCTTTTTCAGCATGTTCATTTTTGGTATATAGAGAAGCTATCAATTTTGCATATTGATTTGGTATCATATCTTTGTATGTGGAAACATTCTTTATTCCCTGAATGAAGTACATTTAGTCATCATTAATGCTCTTTATGATGAGTGACTGAATTTGTTTTGCAAGCATTTTAATGTAAATTTTCTATAAAATATTTTAGGTTTATTTTTGTATTATATATATATATATAGATATATAGATAGATAGATAGATAGATAGATAGATAGATAGATAGATAGATAGATATATGAGTGTTTTGCCTCCATGTATGTCTGTGTATCATGTATCAGAGAAGACAGAAATGGACGTAGAATCTACTGAAACTGAAATTACCATCTTAAACTGAGCTGCCATTTGAATGTGGGGAACTGAGCCCTGGTCCTCTGCATGAGCAACAAGTGCTCTTAAACACTGAGCTATCTCTCTAGCCTCTCACTGTAAATTTTTTCATGTTCTTCGGGAGATTGGCCTATAATTTCTCTCTCTCTCTCTCTCTCTCTCTCTCTCTCTGTGTGTGTGTGTGTGTGTGTGTGTGTATGTATAAGTACACCGTGTATTCTTATCTGATATTGATATCAAAGTAATATAATTTCTATCAATGAGTTTAGCAATAATCTTTCCCTTTGTCTTTCATGGAATATTTTGATGAGAATTGGTATTTTTCTTCTTTAATACTTGATGGAATTAAATACAGACTCCATCTGCGCCTGGGCATTTTTTTTCTTTTGTGTTTTTAGTTGGAAAATTACTTAATATTGCAGCAATTTCCTTGTTCATAATAGATTTATTTAAACTGTTTATATTCTCTTGATTTAATTTTGTTAGACCCCACATGTCAAGGCATCGACTAATTGTTTTGATATTCTAATTTGTGAGAGTTCCTTCTAATTAAAAATAAATCATATTCCATTGTATCTATGTATGGCATGTCATCCTGGTAAGCACATAGATTTATATATAGGCACTGTTTGGAGGAAGAATATAGGTGCTATTTTTAACTCGACTTTATCTGGAGTTCCTAATGCCTCCACCTCCCTTCCAACACCTCAGTCCTAGGTAGGAGAGAAAGATAGCGAGAAGGGAAAGGGGATATAGAGCTATTTACTTCTTTTGAATGAGTAGGGTCCTTGGATTTTGGGGGGGGCAATGCCAATCTCAGTCGTCAGGATATCCAGCAGTCCAGGTAACCAGCAAACCAGCAAATGTAGCAATCAGTCTTCTTTCTTCTAAGCTTTATCAAAGCTTTTTCAAAACGTTCTCTTGTCTCAGCCTTAACTGCCTTGCCTTCTCTCTCTGGGATCTGGTATTTATACTAACTGCAGCTGGCAAAGACCACATCCCTCTCTGTGCTGCATGAAGCAGTTATGAGCTGTGCACAAACTAAGGTAGTCCCATATGCCATACTTGGGTTTAAAACAAAAAACTGCTTACATAACATAACTGAGTTTTAGAAGAAACCAAAACTTCCACTACAGAAGAATTCAAATGAGTGTGAAATATCAATATTTAAATTGTTAAATAAAAGTGGTGAGTATACTGTAGTCATACCTTTATGCTATACTTATTTCAATATATGTGTATTTAAAAATTGGTACAGTTAAAAAGTTGAAAAAAGGAGGCTGAAGAGATGGTTGAGTGATTAAGAGAATATATTACTCTTGCAGAAGGTCAGAATTCTGTTTCCAGAACTCATATTAGGGAGCTCACCAAATCTATAAGGCTAGTTACAAGGGATCTGATCTGTTCCCTTCTTCTGACCTCCAGGGACACCAGGCATCTGCATTGCACTTTTTCACGTGTACATGCGTGCACACACACACACCACCACCACCAACAGCAGCACTTAAAAAAAGATAATATTGACAGAAAAAAACAAAGGACACTAAAACCACTAAGGTGTATAGATTGACAGAATTTCTTGATTTGTCTTTATTCTAGTGGATTTTCCTTTAGAACTTTTTTCTTTATTAATTACACTTTATTCACTTTGTATCCCCCGCCATGGTACCCTCCCTCCTCCCGTCCAATCCCTCCCTTCCTCCACCCTCTGCATGCATGCCCCTCCCTAAGTCCACTGATAGGGGAGGACTTCTTTTTTTTTTTCAAAGTATCACTATTTTTTTCTTTTTTATTATTATTATTAATTACACTTTATTCGTTTTGTATCCCCCCATAAACCCCTCCCTCCTCCCCTCCCAATCCCCCCCTACCTACCCTTTCTTCATGTATGCTCCTCCCCACATCCACTGTTAGGGGAGGTCCTGGGGAGGACTTCTTTTCCTTCCATTTGATCCTAGATAATTAGGTCTCATCAGGAGTGGCTGTATTTTCTTCTGTGGCCTGGTAAGGCTGCTCCCCCGTCAGGGGCACTAATTAAAGAGCAGGCCAATCAGTTCATGTCAGAGACAGTCCCTGTTCCTATTACAATGGAACCCACTTGGAGACTGAACTGCCATGGGCTACATCTGTGCAGGGGTCTTAGGTTATCTCCATGCATAGTCCTTGGTTGGAATAGCAATCTCAGGAAAGACCCCTGTGCTCAGTTTTTTTGGTTCTGTTGCTCTCCTTGTGGAGTTCCTGTCCTCTCCAGATCTTACTGTTTCCCACTTCTTTCATAAGATTCCCTGCACTCTGCCCAAAGGTTGCCCATAAGTCTCAGCATCTACATTGATAGTCTGCAGGGCAGAGCTTTTCAGAGGTCCTCTGTGTCAGGCTCCTGACTTGTTTCCTCTTTTCTCCTTCTGATGTCCATCCTCTTTGCCTTTCTGGATAGGGATTGAGCATTTTAACAAGAGTCCTCCCTCTTGATTAGTTTATTTAGGTGTACAGATTTTAGCAGATTTATCCTATATTATATGTCTATATGAGTGAGTATATACCGTGTGCATCTTTCTGCTTCTGGGATAGCTCACTCAGGATGATCTTTTCCATATCCCACCATTTACCTGCAAATTTCATGATTTCCTTGTTTTTTATTGCTGAGTAATATTCCATTGTGTAGATATACCACAATTTTTGCATCCATTCCTCCACTGAGGGGCATCTGGGCTGTTTCCACCTTCTGGCTATTACAAATAAAGTTGCTACGAACATGGTTGAGCAAATGTCCTTATTGTGTACTTGAGAATCTTTTGGACATATGCCTAGGAGTGGTATAGCGGGATCTTGAGGAAGCGCTATTCCTAGTTGTCTGAGAAAGCACCAGATTGCTTTCCGGAGTGGTTGTACAAGTTTACATTCCCACCAGCAGTGGAGGAGGGTTCCCCTTTCTGCACAACCTCTCCAGCATGGGTTGTTTCTTGAGTTTTTTATCTTAGCCATTCTGATGGGTGTAAGGTGAAATCTTAGGGTCATTTTGATTTGCATTTCCCTGATGGCTAATGAGGTTGAGCATTTCTTTAAGTGTTTCTCTGCCATTCGATATTCCTCTGCAGAGAATTCTCTGTTTAGTTCTGTACCCCATTTTTTAATTAGATTACTTGATTTTTTTGCTGTTTAACTTCTTTAGTTCTTTATATATCCTGGATATTAGCCCTCTGTCAGATATAGGGTTGGTGAAGATCTTTTCCCAATCTGTAGGCTGTCGTTTTGTTCTGAGGACAATGTCCTTTGCTTTACAGAAGCTTTTCAGTTTCATGAAGTCCCATTTATTGATTGTTGCTCTTAGAGCTTGGGCTGTTGGTGTTCTGTTCAGGAAGTTGTCTCCTGTGCCAATGAGTTCAAGGGTATTTCCCACTTTTTCTTCTAAGCGGTTTAGTGTGTCTAGTTTTATGTTGAGGTCTTTGATCCACTTGGACTTTAGTTTTGTGAAGTGTGATAAGTCTGGATCTATTCGCATTTTTCTACGTGTAGACTTCCAGTTAGACCAGCACCATTTGTTGAAGATGCTGTCTTTTTTCCATTGAATAGATTTGGCATCTTTGTCAAAAATCAAGTGTCCATAAGTGTGTGGATTTATGTCAGGGTCTTCTATTCGGTTCCATTGATCCACCAGTCCGTTTCTATGCTAGTACCATGCAGTTTTTAGTGTTGTTGCTCTATAGTACAGCTCTCCTTAGATGCTGAAAAGGCATTTGACAAAATCCAACATCCATTCATGTTTAAAGTATTGGAGAGATCAGGGATACAAGGTACATACCTGAACATAGAAAAGGCGATATACAGCAAACCTATAGCCAACATCAAACTCAATGGAGAGAAACTTAAATAATTCCCACTGAAATCAGGGACAAGGCAAGGCTGTCCACTCTCTCCATATCTTTTCAACAGTGTTATTGAAGTCCTAGCTAGAGCTATAAGACAATTGAGGGAGATCAAGGGGATACAAATTGGAAAGGAAGAAGTCAAAGTATCACTCTTTGCAGATGATATGATAGTATACCTGAGTGACCCCAAAAACTCTACCAGGGAAAGCCTACAGCTGATTAACACCTTCAGCAAAGTGACTGGATACAAAATTAACTCAAAAAAAATTAGTAGCCTTCCTGTATACAAAGTACAAAAGGGCCGAGAAAGAAATTAGAGAAACAACACCCTAATTTCAACAATAGCCACAAAGGACATAAAGTACCTTGGTGTGAACCTAACCAAGCAAGTCAAAGTCTTGTATGAGAAAAATTTCCAGTCTCTGAAGAAAGAATTAGAAGAAGATATCAGAAGATGGAAAGATCTCCCATGCTCATGGCTTGGCAGGATTAATATAGTAAAAATGGCCATCTCACCGAAAGCAATCTACAGATTCAATGCAATTCCCATCTAATTACCAACATTTTAAAACTTCTTTACTGAATTACTATTTAAGTTGTTTCATTACTTTTCTATGATGATATTCATTTGCTCATGTTAGATGCTCTATGGATTATAAATACCAGTGTCTTATTATATGTAACACTTAAATTATGAAATATATATAACAACAATTTCTCCTACTTCACATTGAATTTTACTTCAATTATAGTGTTTTCAGTATATATAAATCTTTAAGATACTTATGTATTCACATCTATCAATCATTAATTGCTTCTCACTTTTATGTTATCTTTGAGAAAACATTTTTTTTTTTTACTGCAAGAGTATGAAAATTAAATATCCCTGGGTTCCAGTACTTACAGTATTTAAATCTTATGAAAATCTTGGCTTCATTTCACTTTAAAGTATCAGATATATCTAAGGTAATTTCCACAGGAAATGACTTTCTTGCCATGTGTTCCAGTATCATTTATTGAATAATTCTTTCTCCCTTTTCTCCGCATTTTTGTTATGCTTTTGTTATATGTCAATGAAAAGGGAAATGCTTATTTGTTTTAAATTTTTAAAAAAGTAAACCATCATTCTGGAAAATATAAAATGTATCCCATCAATTCTATATATACCCAATAGCAATTTCCTTTCCATTCAGAAATTTCCTGTGATTCTCAAGTCTAATATTTCATCCTATTTTAACATTGGTATTCATGCAAATAAAAATTTCAATTATTGTGCAAAAATATCATAGTATGCTCAGAAACTATGTGCAATGAATTTCCATACTGGGTGTGTGTGTGTGTGTGTGTGTGTGTGTGTGTGTGTGTGTGAGAGAGAGAGAGAGAGAGAGAGAGAGAGAGGGATGTGGTGATATGGTACACATATGTCTGTAACAGGTTCTTCCTCTATCATTTCTCAACTTGTTTTTTCAAACAGAGTCTCTCATTGGCCCAGAAGCCTATCATTTTAGCTACTGGGACCTACCTGTCTCTGCCCCCAATGCTTAAATTATAGGTGGATGCAGCCATTCCTGTAGGTGGATGCTGGGGATTTGAATTCAGGTTCTTTCTCATTCACAGCAAGCATTGTTATCCACAAAGCTAGTTTCTCAGCCCTTTACCTAAAGAGTTTGCATATGTCCATTAGCTAGTGTTCCCTTAAACATAGAATATGGCATTTTGTTAGACTAAATATTTAAGTCAGTGTTTCATTTTTTTAATGTCCCTAGATCTTATTAAAGCTGGTCCTGGGAAAATAAACAGCAATGTGGCTCTATCGTATTTTTTTTTTTTATTAAAGATATAGTCACTAACAAATAACAAATAATTGGGTTTGGCAATCTACTGTTTTCCAAGGTTTATGTTTCTTTACCTAGTCATTAACAAAATGAAACTGGTAACTCAAAGCCAATAAGCAACTAAGAAAACATTTAGTGTGTTATGTGATAAGGAAAGCTCACTGAACCTGCAGAGAATGAAACTAGTCAGTCCTTTTAAAGACATTTTCAGAAAACAATTCTTATCTATCTCCAAGTCATCAGTGACAATTTGGGCTTGTTTCTTAGCAAATGTGTCATAAACATGATTCTATTTTTATTTCTATGGAAGAATGCTACAGCATGGTCTAGTGCATTGTATTTGATTGTTAATTATTTTGCTCCCTGGGTTGTGCCTGCTGTCTTTTACAGGCAAACTATCATGTATCCTAAATTACGTTTGTGAGCCTTGCCTCCAAAATGAGCTCCAATTGGCTAAATAAAACTGCCTGCACACCTGGGCTAGGCAGAAGTGAAGTAGGTGGAGTGAAAGTTGGCTGGCTTGGAGGAGAGAAAGTTCACAGGAAAGAGAGAGACAGGTACCAGAAGAAAGAAGGAAGCAGGACTGCCATGGATTCGAGTGGAGAGATGCATGTGGCTGGGAGGAGCCTGCTCTGAGGATCAGCATGGCTGGAGAGAAGCATCCAAGAGAGAAAGCATGTGCACACATTTATATTATTTTGGATGGGAAGTAGTCCCGATAGGAATGATTAGAGCAAATGGCATGCGATGAGAGGCTGAGAAGCAACAAGTAAGTTTAGGGGGTAAATAGCTACCTATCCCCAGGTGAAATAAGGCTTATTACAAATATATCAAGTGTCTGGGTCATTTATTGATTGATAGTGGGATAAATAATAACTGCTGCAATAATTACAGGCTATTAATAACCATTTTATTTTCTACAACAGAAGAAAATTAATAGGGCATACTATTAGCTATAAAACAGTTTTGTCTTTTGCTAGTTTTCAGTACTCTATCAGGATTTATCCAATTTACACATTTATAGAGCTTCATTTAACCTGAGAGGGCAGCTGAGCTCTGGGTCTCATCGCTATTGCCTTGTAGCTTATTCTGTATTCTTGGAATGTCTAAGCTTCTTTGAGCTTAAGAGTGCTTCTTGTGTCAGATATAAGGTTGGCGAAGATCCTTTCCCAACCTGTAGGCAGTCATTTTGTTCTGACTACAGTGTCCTTTGCTTTATGGGAACAGGGACTGTCTCTAACAAGAACTGATTGACCTGCTCTTTGATCACCTCCCCCTGAGGGGAAAGCAGCCTTACCAGGCCACAGAGGAAGACAATACCTCCACTCCTGATGAGACCTGATAGGCTAGGGTCAGATGGAAGGAGAGGAAGACCTTCCCCATCAGTGGACTTGGGGAGGGGCATGGGTAGAGAAGGAGGAGGAAAGGTGGGATTGGGAGGGGAGAAGGGAAGGAGCTACAGGGGGAATACAAAGTGAATAAACTGTAATTAATAATTTTTTTTAGAAAGGAAAAAAAAAAAAAAGAGTGCTTCCTGGCCAGGCCTGGTATAGCACGCACTTATAATTCTAACTCTCATGAGGAAAGGGCGGGAGGATTCTGAGTTCTTAGCTAGTCTGAGCTACAGGGCAAGACTCAGTCTTACAACAAAACAAAAAGGATAATAAGAAGTGGGGATTTCTCTCTCTCTTGGTAGTCTCGATTTTATGTCTGCTGATGTAACAATAAACTTTATTTGTAGGAAATAGTTAAGAGAGATTCTGGCAAGTCTTGTCATGCACTGACATGTATTATGTACTTTCTTTTGTGACTGTGAAACACAACCATCCCTTACCAAGTAAATGAGGATTAATTGATTGCTTCAGAGTTTGACAGCCTAGCACAAAGTGATCTGAGGAAATGCTAAAACACATGGCTCTTTTCACTTCAAACATGTGTAAAGTACAGGCTGTACCCAATGCCACCAGGAGGTGCATGTCTAGCTGACTAAGAAGATGCTAAAACATGACTTGTAGGTAGAATCTTGATAAGAATATAAAATTAGATAAACTCAGAGCTTATAAAAATATCATTACATATTTTCCCATTTAATCTCATGTTGAAAGATGTTTTACAAATGAACTATGCATTAGTCTAAGAGTCTGCAAATCCACAGTAAATGTTAAGTTTTTTTGAGATGAGAAAAAAGATGAGTTATATGAGAAAGAGTGCTCCCAGGAACTAAATATGACTGTGAAAGCCTCCATTGATTTTCTAATTCTTGCAAACTGTACATCCTTCTATAATAACACATGATAAAATGACTGTAACAGATATATAAAGCAAAAATCCCTTCTAATACGTTTTAAACAATATTAGGCTACTAGCTTCACAAATCTAAGATTCTCATATTAAAACTCTAATTAGACACTTCCTTATAAATCAAATATTCTGTTTTCGCTACAGAATATGACACCTTCAACAAAACAACCACTCTAAGAATTTCTGGGCTTGAAAATTAAAGTCAGATGTACTTCCCTTTTACTTTTGTCTAGTAACTGGAAAGCACTGCCCTTTATGACATGCATGGGGCAGCAAGGATGTCTAGTAATGCTTTGATGATCAAATCTGCAGGGCAGGGATAATGTGTGCATGTATGTGTGAAAGAGCAACAGACAGAGATAGACACAGAGACAGAGAGAAAGAAGGGAGACAGAGAGGATAGATAGATAGATAGATAGATAAATAGATAGATAGATAGATAGATACACATACAAACAGAGACAGACAGACAGACACACACACACACACACACACAGAGAGAGAGAGAGAGAGAGAGAGAGAGAGAGAGAGAGAGAGAGAGAAAGAGAGAAATCTTGGCAAAAATTTCAGGCCAAAATATACCTATCACCAATTACATGTAAATGCAAAGTGAAATGGATTTGGATCAGATATTTCATGAAACTTAGAAACTGCCTCATTTCTTAGTTACTTTTTTTTAGTTAATTCACTTTTTTATTGTTTTATGTAATGGATTTTGATTACATCTGTTCTTCTCCACCAACTCCTTTCAAAAATGCCCTCTTCCCTATGCAACAAACTTCATATTCTCTTTCTTTTGCTTCCTCTCTCATCTCTATTAAGAAAATCAAAACATATGAAATTTCACAGATTAATCTTTTCCTTGATTTTACTGGATACAATATTTTATTTTCCCACCTTTATAGGAGAAGTATTCACAGATCCTGGATGTGCAAGAAAATACATATTTAGAACTATATACATGACAGAACCATTGTTGGTGAAATAAATACATCATTTGATTTTATCTTTCTTTCATTTGTAGACCACAAAACTCCAACTTAAAAAGTCACACACACACACATACACACACATTTACAAAAATAACACCATCTTCACTTTCTATTGGCTATTTACTGCTTGGCATGAGACCTGCACTTGAGCATGGTTGATACATCTAGTGACATTCCATTGTACAAAATGGATTTTCTCACTCCCACCTAAATCAATATTCTCCTTTTTAAGTATTTTCTGTTTTTATTAAACTGTTTTTTGCTTCATAAAAATGACAATGCCTAATTGTCTGAGAAAGTGCCAGATTGATTTCCAAAGTGGTTGTACAAGTTTACATTCCCACCAGCAGTGGAGGAGGATTCCTCTTTTTCCACAACCTCTCCAGCATGTGTTGTCAATAGAGTTTTTTTATTTTAGCCATTCTGATGGGTATAAGGTGAAATCTCAGATCCTTGTGATTTATATCTCCCCGATGGCTAAGGACATTGAAAATTTTTTAAGTGCTTCTCTGCCATTCTATATTCCTCTACAGAGAATTCTCTGTTTAGCTCTGTTCCCCATTTTTTTTTAATTGGATCACCTGGTTTGTTGGTGTTTAAATTCTTAAGTTTTTTATAAATCCTGGGTATTAACCCTCTGCCAGATAAAGAGTTGGTGAAGATCCTTTCCCAATCTGTAGGCTGTCGTTTTGTTCGGGAGATAGTGTTCTTTGCTCTACAGAAGGTTTTCAGTTTAATGAGGTCCTATTTATTGATTGTTGACCTTAGAGCCTGTGCTGTTGGTGTTCTGTTCAGGAATAGTGTTTCCTCAAGATCCAGCTATACCACTCCTAGGCATATATCCAAAAGATGCTCAAGTACACAACAAGGATATTTGCTCAACCATGTTCGTAGCAGCTTTATTTGTAATAGCCAGAACCTGGAAACAACACATATGTTCCCAAGTTGAAGAATGGATACAGAAATTGTGGCACTTTTACACAATAGAATACTACTCAGCAATTAAGGAAATCATGAAATTTGCAGGGAAATGGTGGGATCTAGAAAAGATCATCCTGAGTGAGGTATCCCAGAAGGAGAAAGACACACATGGTGTATACTCACTTATAAGTGCACACTAGACCTGTAAGATAGGATAAACATACTAAAATCTGCACACCTAAAGAAGTTAAACAAGAAGGAGGTCCCTGAGTAAGCAGATCAACTCTCACTTAGAAAAACAAATGGGATTGACATTGAAAGTAGGAAAAAACAAGAAACAGGACAGGAACCCACCATAGAGGGCCTCTGAAAGACTCTACCTATCAGTGTATCAAAGCAGATACTGAGACTCATAACCAAACCTTGGGCAGAGTGCAGGGAATTATATGAAAGAAGGGAGAGTTAGCAAGACCTGGAGAGGAGAGGAACACCACAAGGACCAAATATATCTGGGCACAGAGGTCTTTTCTGAGACTGATTCTCCAACCAAGGACCATGCATGGATATAACCTAGAACCCGTGTTCAGACATAGCCCATGGCAGCTTAGCATCCAAGGGGGTTTCCCTAGTAAGGACTGTCTCTGACATGAACTCATTGGCAGGCTCTTTGACACCACACCACTCACCAAGGGAGGAACAACCATGCTAAGCCACAGAGGAGGACATTGCAGCCAGTCTTGATGAGACCTGATAAACAATAGTCAGATGGAAGGAGAGGAGGACCTCCCCTATCAGTGGACTTAGAGAGGGGCAGGGAGGAGATGAGGGAAGGTTGGATTGGGAGTAAATGAGGAAAGGGGCTTCAGCTGGGATACAAAGTAAATAAACTGCAATTAATGTAAAAAATAAAAATTAAAAAAAATGGCAATGCCTGGAGAGAAACAAAGAAATTCCACTAAAATTGGGAACAAGTCAATGCTACCCACTATCTTGGTATCTATTCAACATAATACTTGAAGTCCTAGCTAAAGCAATGAGACAACTAAAAGAGATCACAGAGATACAAAATGGAAAGGGAGAAGTCAAATATCACTATTCACAGTTGTAAATTTTTCAGTGATCCTAAAAAATTTTACCAGATAAATCCTTCAGCTGATAAACACCTTCAGAAAAGTGACTGAATACAAAATTTACTAAAAAGGCTCTGCCTTGCAAACTATCAAAGCAGATACTGAGACTTATGGACAACCTTTGGGCAGAGTGCAGGGAATGTTAGGAAAGAAGTAGGAAACAGTAAGATCTGGAGAGGACAGGAACTCCACAAGGAGAGCAACAGAACCAAAAAATCTGAGCACAGGGGTCTTTCCTTAGACTGATACTCCAACCAAGGACTATGCATGGAGATAACTAAGACCCCTGCACATATGTAACCCATGGCAGTTCAGTATCCAAGTGGGTTTCATTGTAATAGGAACAAGGAATGTCTCTGACATGAACTGATTGGCCTCTTCTTTGATCATCTCCCCCTGAGGGGGAAGCAGCATTACCAGGCCACAGAATAAGACAAGGCAGCCACTCCTGATGAGACCTAATTGACTAGGATCAGAAGGAAGGAAAAGAAACCCTCCCTTATCAGTGGCCTTAGGGAAGGGCAAGCATGCAGAGGGTGGAGGAAGGGAGGGATTGGGACTGGAGAAGGGAGGAAACCACAGTGGGGATACGAAGTGAATAAACTATAATTAATAAAGATTAAAAAAAATTAAAAAATCAGTATCCTTTCTGTATACAAATAACAGACTGTGAAAGAAATTGGGGAAACAACACCCTTCAAAAAAGCAACAAATAATATAATATTTTGATGTAATTCTAACCAAGCAAGTCAAAGACCTGTATGACAAGAACTTCAAGTCTTTGAAGAAAGAAATTGAAGAAGATATCAGAAGGTGGTAAGATCTCCTATGCTCATGAATTCGTAGGATTAACAGAGTAAAAATTTCCATGTAATAATAATCTACAGATTCAATGCAATTCCCATCAAATTTCCAACACAATTCTTTTTTTTAAATATAAATGTCTTTTTTTTAATATTAGTTACTGTTTGTTAACTTTGTACCCCTGCTGTATCCCTCTCCCTCTTTTCTTCCCAATCCCACCCCCCCTACCTCATCTCCTCCCTGCCCCTTTCCAAGTCCAGTGATAGGGGAGGACCTCCTCCCCTTTCATTTGATCCTGGTTTAGTAGGTCTCAACAGGACTGGCTGCAAAGCCCTCCTCTGTGGCCTAGAAGGGCTGCTCCTCCCTCAGGGGGGCTGTCAAAGAACCCACCATTGAGTTCACGTCAGAAACAGTCCCTGTTCCCCTTATTAGGGTACCCACTTGGATACTGAGCTACTATGGGCTACATCCAAGCAGAGGTTCTAGGTTATATCCATACATGGTCCTTGGTTGGAGAAACAGTCTCAGAAAAGACCCCTGTGCTCAGATATATTTGGTCCTTGTGGAGCTCCTGTCCTCTCCAGGTCATATTAACTCCCTCTTCTTTCTTATGATTCTCTGCACTCTGCTGAAGGTTTGGTTATGAGTTTTAATATCTCCTTTGATACACTACTAGGTAGAGTCTTTCAGAGGCCCTCTGTGGGAGGCTCCTGTCTTGTTACTTGTTTTCTCCTACTTCCAGTGTCCATCCCATTTGTATTTCTAAGTGAGGATTGATCATCTTACCCTCGGTCCTCTTTCTTGTTTATCTTCTTCAGATGTATAGATTTCAGTATGTTTATCCTATCTTATAGGTCCATATAAGTGAGTATATCTCACTCAGGATGATCGTTTCTAGGTCCCACCATTTATCTGCAAATTTCATGATTTCCTTGTTTTTAATTGCTGAGTAGTATTCTATTGTGTAAAAGTACCACAATTTCTGTATCCATTCCTCAACTTAGGGACATCTGTGTTGTTTCCAGGTTCTGGTTATCACAAAAGAAGCTGCTACAAACATGGTTGAGCAAATGTCCTCACTGTGTACTTGAGCAACTTTTGGATATATGCTTAGCAGTGGTATAGCTGGATCTTGAGGAATCATTATTCCTAATGTCTGAGAAAGCGCCAGATTAATTTCCAAAGTGGTTGTACAAGTTTACATTCCCACCAGCAGTGGAGGAGGGTTCCCCTTTCTGCACAACATCTCCAGCATGTGTTGTCTTTTGAGTTTTTATCTTAGCCATTCTGATGGGTGTAAAGGTGAAATCTTAGGGTCGTTGTGATTAGCATCTCTCTGATGGCTAAGGACGTTGAGCATTTCTTTTCGTGTTTCTCTGCCATTCTGTATTCCTCTACTGAGAATTCTCTGTTTAGCTCTGTACTCCATTTTTTAATCAGATTGCTTTATTTGCTGCTTTTTAACTTCTTTGGTTCTTTATATATTCTGGATATCAGCCCTTTGTCAGATATAGGGTTGGTGAAGATTCTCAGTATGTAGGCTGTTGTTTTGTTTTGATGACTATGTCCTTTGCTTTACAGAAGCTTTTCTGTTTCATGAGGACCCATTTATTGATTGTTGCTCTTCAAGCCTGTGCTGTTAGTGCTCTGATAAGGAAGTTGTCTCCTGTGCCCATGAGTTCCAGGCTCTTCCCCACTTTTTCTTCTAACCGATTTAGTGTATCTGGTTTTATGTTGAGGTCTTTGACCCACTTGGACTTTAGTTTTGTGCAGGGTGATAAATATGGATCTATTTTCATTTTTCTGCATGTAGACATCCAGTTGGACCAGCACCATATGTTGAAGATGCTGTCTTTTTTCCATTGAATGGTTTTGGCTTCTTTGTCAAAAATCAAATATCCATAGGTGTGTGGGTTTATTTCTGGGTCTTCTATTCTGTTCCATTGATCCACTATTTTGTTTCTATACCAATACTAAGCGCTTTTATTACTATCCAACACAATTCTTTACAGACCTTGAAAGAGCAAGTCTCAACTTCATATAGAAAAATAAAAAAAAAAACAGGATAGCTAAAAAATATTCTATACTGTTTAAAACATATTCTGTACAGTAAAAGAACTTCTGGAGATATCAACATCCCTGATTTCTAGCTATACTAAAGGACAATACTAATAAAACTGCATAGTTTTGGCATAAAAACAGACAGGTTGATCAATGGAATCAAATCAAAGACCTGGAAATAAATTCACACACCTATGGACACTTGCTTCTTGACAAAGAAGCCAAAATCATACAATAAGAAAAGATAGCATCTTTAATAAATGGTGCTGGTCTAACTGGATATCTGCTTGTAGAACGAAAATAGATCCATATTTATCATACTACATAAAACTCAAGTTTAGCTGGATCAAAGACCTCAACATAAAATTAGATACACTAAATCTAATAGAAGAGAAATTGGGGAATAGCGTTGAACTCATTGGCACAGGAGACAACTTCATGAACAGAACACCAACAGCACAGGCTCTAAGATCAAAAATCGATAAATGGGACCTCAAGAAATTGAAAAGCTTCTGTAAGACAAAGGACATTGTCAATAGAACAAAATGGCAGCCTACAGATTGGGAAAAGATTTTCACCAGTTCTACATCTGACAAAGGGCTAATATCTAAAACATATAAAAACACTCAAGAAATTAAACAGAAACAAACCAAATAATCCAATTAAAAATGGGGTACAGAGCTGAACAGAATTCTCAAAAGAGGAATCTCTAATGTCTGAGAAGCACTGCTCAGTGTCTTCTGAGAAGAAATGCTCAGTGTCCTTAGTCATCAGTGAAATGCAAATCAAAATGACTCTCAGATTCCATCTTACATGCACCAGAATGGCTAAGTTCATAAACTCAAGTGACAGCACATGTTGGCAATGATGTAGAGAAAGGGAAATATTCTTCTATTGCTGGTGGGAGTGCATACTTGTACCACCACTGTGGAAATTAATCTGGTGGTTTCTCAGAAAAATAGGAATAGCTCTACCTCAAGACCCAACTATACCACTCCTGTGCATTTACACAAAAGATTCTCTGCCATACCAGAAGAACACTTGCACAACTGTGTCCATAACAACTTTATTTGTTGTAAGCAGAAACTGGAAGCACCCCTGTCCCTCAATTGAAGAATGGATAAAGAAAATGTATGTTTATACAATGGAATGTTACTCAGCTATTAAAAATAAGGACATCCCAAAATAAAAGAAAATCTGTTGGATATATTTGGGTATTGCTTCTCTAGTTAACTAATTTTGCTTGGATCTTTGGAGATGAAAGAGCAATACTTACACAAATATGTTTTCTCAAGAAAACAGATGAACTTCATTCTCCTTGATTCTGTATCCATTGAGCACATGAGCTTTACTAGAAGTATTCAAAACAATTAATGAAGAATTTTGAAATGTGTTTTGTCACCATGTTGATGTACTAGCTTCAGAAATACTCTGAAAGACATGTTGATGTTGCTGATGCTATTGCTGATATATAAAAGTGGGACCACAGAAGAGTAAGCATTCTTTTTCGTGTGAGGAAACCAACTGTCTTGGTCAGCTTGGGCTGCTGTGACAAATAACATTGGGCAGGTGGCTTCACCTATGCCTATGTGGGGGAAAGGGAGATAGATCTCTGTGGTATCTAATCTTAGAAAGAAAATTTTACCCTATCCAACTCCCCCTTATGACATCATTAAGTCCTAAGTATCTCATGAAGGCCCCATCTCCAAAGACCATGATTATGATGAATAGAGTAAGCACATAATTAGTCTATAACATCACTGAAGACTTAATGTGTCATACCCATGAACATGCATGCACACCACACATACACACACATTATGCACACCAATGGAAAGATACACCAGGTTACAGTCAGTATATTAATTCCTTTTGTCAAATACTGTATCCATTCATTTTAAAAGCAAGTAAACTGACTAGTTAATAAAGCATTAGTGATTAATCAAATAGTGAATTTTTGCTTTCATTGTCTTAGTGCTGGGATTGTAGCCAGTGTAAAAAGTCAAGGGCTCTGCCACTGAGCTATATCCCAGCCTGACTTTTTATCTTACAAAACAAGGTGCAGGTGCATGCTAGTGTGGTTCCAGCAGTTCACCATTTGGCAGATATTAAGGTCTTATGATTTTCTTGTCTTTTATAATAGTAGCAAGATAAGTCTACAGCTGCCTTTTTTGTCCTTCTACCCAGATTCCAGGCAGGAGAGAGAAAAACAGGGAAAAAGAAGAAGAAAAAAAAAAGCAAGTTCCAGTTGAGTCCTTTAAGAGCTTCTCCTAAAGGCTGATGACTTTTGTTACAGGGCCCCAGACCTCAGCACAATTAACCCCATAATGAAAGAACCATTCAGGCTGTAAAACTCAACATGTACACAGGACAGCCTGCCAAAACTAAAACAAAGGCTTAATCCATCAAAGTCCATATAGTTCTGGGAACGTTTCAAAATGTACTAACCTTGCTTTTATCTTCTGTAGTTCTTCTTCTGGCTAACTGTTCTTGTTAACTGAAGTATGTCAATCCAGAACATGGTTTTTGTGCTTAAAAGCTCACCCTGAAAATGGCTTAGGGCTATACTGCTATCCCAAACACCCACTGTAGTCGTCACTGGCCAGGTAGTAAAGACTTTCTATTGACAAACAAACAAAAAACCACACACAAAGAAGGACATCAAGAAATGTACAGGAAAATGGATGGAATGTATTTTGAGTGAGGTGACCCAGACCCAGAAAGACACACAAGGCATGTACTCACTTATAAATGGATATTATCCTTGCGGTAAGGGGAACCATATTACATTCCACACACCCAAAGAAGCTAAGTAACAAAAAAGGCCCAAGGGAAGAAACTTGAATCTCACTCAGAAGGGGAAATAAAATAGACAAAGAAAGTGGATGGAGAGAGGGAACTAGGTGAGAGATGGGGTAGAGATCAGATGTGGGAAGAGGGGTTGCTGGGAGGGAGAATGGAAATCTGTGGGGAGACATCTTTTGGACAAGCTGGAGACCAGAGGTAGTAAGGCTACAGTTAGCATATGGGGATGACCCTAGCTGAGATTTCAAGCATCAGGAGACATGGAGACTGATGTGGCCACCTCCTGTAGCCAGATGGGACTCTCATTGGAGGCAGGAGAATACCACCTATCCACAAATCCTTCAACTTGAAATTTGCCCTGCCTACAAGATGTGCAGGAATAAAGATGGAGCAGAGATTGATGGAGTGGCAAACCAATGACTGGCCCAACTTGAGACCCATCCCATGGGAAAGAGCCTGACACCGTTAATGGTACTCTGCTAAGCTTGTAGACAGGAGCCTAGCATAACTGTCTTCTGAGAGGCTTTATCCAGAAGCTGATGGGAATAGATGCAGAAACTCACAGCCAAACAATAGGCAGAGCTTGGGAGTCTTGTGGAAGACTGAAAGGAAGGATTGAAGGAGCCTGAGGGTTCAAGCCCATCACAAGAGTAAACTAACCTGGGCCCACGGGAGACTGACACAAACTGAACCACCAATGAAAGACCATGCATGGGTTTGACCTAGGACCTACTACGCACATATGTGTCAGATGTGTAGCTTTGTCATCGTGTGGGTTGCCTAACAATTGGAACAGGTCTGTCTCTGACTGTGTTGCCATATTTGGATCCCTCTCCCATAGCTGGGATGCCTTGTGTAGCCTCAGTGGGAGAGGATTTGCTTAGTGCTGTTGGGCCTAGATGTGCCATGGAGGGTTGCTACCAATGGGGGTCCTCCTGGGGAATAGTGGGAGGGGTTGTATGGGTGAGACTAGGAGGAGAGAAGGGAGAGGGCTGTCATCAGGTTTTTAAAAATAAATAATTAATTAATTAACTAAACAGATAAATAAATAAATAAATGCAAAAAAGCACAAAATGCCCTAAATCAATGAGAAAAAAACAATGCCAAAGTCAGGCCTGTAATTACATCTACAATGGTAGAGAAATCAGCATAATACAAGGATAGTCTTTCCACAGTGCATTATATTCTTTTATAAGTATTTATTATGTATATAAGTGTTTGGCCTGCATATATGTGTATTGAGTACATGCCTAGTGTCCATGGAACCCAGTCAAGGGCATCAGATCCTCTGGATCTGGTGTTACAGTTTCTGATCTGTCATGAGCATGGTAGGATGGCCATGTGTAAAGATGAGAAAAAATAAAAATAAACCAAGGCTCTGTCATGTACATTGGTTTACCAAGGGTGTAAGTTGGTCAGAATTAATATTAACACATCTCTCAAAGTTCTGCTACAGGACTTGATATTTAGCTATGGTAGAAACTTTAAAATATTCTTTTTACAGAGACATTCAAATTCTGTCTTGGATATGAAGAAAATGTATGGATCAGCTGACAAGAGGGATAGAGACAACTAAAACACATGAGAATATTATTGTCTTAAAGTTCCCTAAAGGAATAAAATTTTGTCACTTTATTCTGTTTTATTTATAATTATTACAATATATTCACTTTGTTTTAAAATATTTATTTATTTGTTATTGCAATTTATGCAGTTTGTATCCTGGCTGTGGTCCCCTCCCTTGTCTCCTTCAAATCCCACACTCCCTCCCTCTTCTTCCCTTATTCCCCTCACCTAGTCCACTGATGGGGGAGGTCCTCTGCACCCTTCTATCTAACCCTAGCCTATCAGGTCTCATCAGGATTGGCTGCATCATCTTCCTCTGTGGCCTGGTAAGGCTGCACCCCCCAGGGGGAGGTGATCAGAGAGTCTGCCACTGAGTTCATGCCAGAGGACAGCCTTTGTACCCCTTGGAGAGAGGGACCCACTTGGAGAGAGTCTATGGGCTACATCTGAGCAGGGGTTTTAGGTCTTTTAAATGCACAGTCTTGGTTGGGGTATCTTCCTCTTTAGGGCCCCAAAGGATCAGTTTTTATGGCTCTGTTGGTGTCCTTTTGGAGCTCCTGTCCACTCCAGGTCCTTCTATCTCCCCCTACTTTCAAAAGATTCCGTGCACTCTGCCCCAAGTTTGGCTTTGAGTCTCAGCCTCTACTTTGATATACTGACCTTTGATACTCTGAGTTTTTCAGAGACCCTCTGCAGTAGGCTCCTGTCCTGTTTTCTGTTTTCTCCTTCTTCCGATGTCTATCACATTTGTCCTTCTGAATGAGGATTGAGAATCTTCCCTAGGGACTTCCTTTGTTGTTTAGCCTATTTAGGAGAATAGATTTTAATATGTTTATACACTATTATGTGGCTAATATCTACTTATGAGTGAGTATATACCATGTGTGTCTTTCTGCTTCTGGGTTACCTCACTCAATGTGATCTTTTCTAGTGCTCATAATTTGCCTACAAATTTTATGATTTCCTTGCTTTACATAGTTGAGTAGTATTCCATTGTGCAAATGTAACACAATTTCTGTTTCCATTCCTCAGTTGAGGGACATCTAGGTGCTTTCCAGATTCTGGCTATTACGAATAGAGCTGCTACAGACATGGCTGAGCAAATGCCCTTGTTGTATCCTTGTTGTGTGTAGCATATCTTGGGTATATGTTTAGGAGTGATATAACTGGATCTTGAGGTAGCACTATTCCTAATTTTCTGAGAAAGGGCCAGATTGATTTCCAAAGTCGTTGTACAAGTTAACATTCCCACCAGCAATGGTAGAGGGTTCCCCTTTCTCCACAACCTCTCCAGCATGTGCTGTCAATTGAGTTTTTGATCTTGGCCATTCTGATCAGTATAAAGTGAAATCTCAGGGTTGTTTATATTTGCATTTCCCTGAGGCTAGGGATGTTGAGCATTTCTTTAAGTGTTTCTCTGCCATTCCATATAGCTGTAATGAGAAGTCTCTGTTTAGCTCTGCACCCAATTTTTTAACTGGATTACTTGGTTTGTTGGTGTTTAACTTCTTAAGTTCTTTATATATTCTTGGTATTAACCCTCTGTCAGATATAGGGTTGGTGAAGATCCTTTCTCAGTCTGTAGGCTGTCATTTTGTTCTGAAGACAGTGTCCTTTGTTTTACAGAAGGTTTTCAGTTTCATGAGGTCCCATTTATTGATTGTTGCTCTTAGAGGCTATGCTGTTGGTTTTCTGTTCAGGAAGTTGTCTCCTGTGCCAATGAGGTCAAGGCTCTTGTGACACTTTTATTCTAATAGGTTTTGTGTGTCTAATTTTATGTTGAAGTCTTTGATCCACTTAGACTTTAGTTTTGTGCAGGGTGATAAATATGGACCTATTTGCATTTTTCTACATGCAGACATTCATCTTCTGATATCTTCTTCAATTTCTTTCTTCAGAGACTTGAACATTTTTTCAAACAGGTCTTTCACTTGCTTGGTTAGAGTCACACCAAGGTACTTTATGTTTTTTGTGGCTATTGTGAAAGGTGTTGTTTCCCTAATTTCATTCTCAGCCCTTTTGTCTTTTGTGTAAAGGAGGGCTAATGATTTTTTTTTTAGTTAATTGTGTATCAAACCACTTTGCTGAGGGTGTATATCAGCTGAAGAATTTCTCTGGTAGAATTTTTGGGGTCACTCATGTATCATATCATTACTCATATCATCTGCAAATAGTGATACTTTGACTTCTTCCTTTCTGATTTGTATTCCTTTGATCCCCTTTAGTTGTCTTATTCCTCTAAATAGGACATCAAGTACTATGTTCAAGAGATACGGAGAGTGGGTAGCTTTGCCTTGTTATGTCCCCCTTTTCATTTCTGATTTTGCTGATTTAGATAACTTCTTTCTGCTTTTTAGTTAGTTTGGCTAAGGGTTTGTCTATCTTGTTGATTTTTTTTTTTCAAAGAACTACCTCTTGGTTTCATTGATTCTTTGAATTGTTTTCTTTGTTTCTAATTTATTGAGTTCTGCTCTGAGTTTGATTGTTTCCAGTTGTCTACTCCTCTTAGGTGTGTCTGCTCCTTTTTTTTCTAGGCCTTTTTAGGTGTGCCATGAAGTTGTTTCTATGAGGTGTCTCAAACTTCTTTCTGAAAGTAGTTTATGCTATGAACTTTCCTCTTAGCAGTGCTTTCATTGTGTCCCATAAGTTTGGGTAGGTTGTGCCTTCATTTTCATTAAATTTTAAGCAGTCCCTAATTTCTTTTTTTATTTCTTCCCGGACCCAGCTGTCACTGAGTAGAGAGTTGTTTAATTTACACATGTGTGTAGGCTTTTTGTTATTTCTGTTGCAGTTGAGTTCTACTTGTTTTTTTTCAAAATTTTTTTTTATTTTTTTATTAATTACACTTTATTCATTTTGTATCCCCCCATAAGTCCCTCCCTCCTCCCTCCTAATCCCACCCTCCCTCCCCTTTCTGCATGCATGCCACTCCCCAAGTCCACTGATAGGAGAGGTTCTCCTCTCCTTTCTGATCTTAGTCTATCAGTTCTCATCAAAAGTGGCTGCATTGTCCTCTACCGTGGCCTGGTAAGGCTGCTCCCCCCCTCAGGGGGAGGTGATCAACGAGCAGGCCAATCAGATTATGTCAGAATCAGTCCCTCTTCCCATTACTATGTAATCCACTTGGACACTGAACTACCATGGGCTAAATCTGTGCAGGGGATCTAGGTTATCTCCATGAATAGTTCTGGTTGGAGTATGAGTCTCTGGGAAGTTCCCTGTGTTCAAATTATCTTGTTCTGTTGCTCTCCTTGTGGAGTTCCGGTCCCCTCCAGCTCTTACTATTTCCCACTTCTTAAATAAAATTGCATTCACTCTGCCCATCAGTTGGCCATCAGTCTCAGCATCTGCTTTGACAGTCTATACTGCAGAAGCTTTCAGAGGCCCTCTGTGGCAGGTTCCGAGGTTCTTTCCTGTTTTCTTCTGGCTTTCAGAGGCCCTCTGTAGCAGGTTCCTAGGTTGTTTCCTGTTTTCTTTTTCTTCTGATGTCCATCCTCTTTGCCTTTCAGGATGTGGATTGAATATTTTAGTTAGGGTCCTCTCTTTTGCATAGTTTGTTTAGATGGGCAGATTTTAGTGAGTTTATTCTATGTTGTATGTTTATATGAGTGAGTATATACCATGCGTGTCTTATTGCTTCTGGGACAACTCACTCAGGATGATCCTTTCCAGGTCCCACCATTTACCTGCAAATTTCATGATTTCCTTATTTTTCATTGCTGAGTAATACTCCATTGTATAGATGTACCACAGTTTCTGCATCCATTCTTCAGTTGAGGGGCATCTGGGTTGTTTCCAGCTTCTGGCTATTACAAATAAAGCTGCTACAAACATGGTTGAGCAAATGTCCTTTTTGTGTACTTGAGCCTCTTTTGGATATATGCCTAGGAGTGGTATGGCTGGATCTTGAGGAAGCGCTACTCCTAGTTGTCTGAGAAAGCGCCAGATTAATTTCCAGAGTGGTTGTACAAGTTTACGTTCCACCAGCAGTGGAGAAGGGTTCCCCTTTCTCCACAACCTCTCCAGTATGTGTTGTCCCTTGAGTTTTTCATCTTGGCCATTCTGATGGGTATAAGGTGAAATCTCAGGGTTGTTTTGATTTGCATTTCCCTAATGGCTAATGAGGTTGAGCATTTCTTTAAGTGCTTCTCTGCCATTCTATATTCCTCTACAGAGAATTCTGTTTAGCTCTGTTCCCCATTTTTTAATTGGATTACTTGGTTTGCTGCTTTTCAGCTTCTTTAGTTCTTTATATATACTGGATATGAGTCCTCTGTCAGATAAAGGGTTGGTGATGATTCTTTCCCAATCTGTAGGCAGGCATTTTGTTTTGATGACAGTTTCCTTTGCTTTACAGAAGCTTTTCAATTTCATGAGGTCCCATTTATTGATTGTTGCTCTTAGAGCCTGTGCTGTTGGTGTTCTGTTCAGGAAGTTTTCTCCTGTACCAATGAGTTCTAGGGTATTCCCCACTTTTTTTTCTAGCTGATTTAATGTGTCTGGTTTTATGTTGAGGTCTTTGATCCACTTGGACTTCAGTTTTGTGCAGGGTGATAAGTATGGATCTATTTTCAATTTTCTCCATGTAGACATCCAGTTGGACCAGCACCATTTGTTGAAGATGCTATCTTTTCTCCATTGAATGGTTTTGGCATCTTTGTCAAAAATCAGGTGTCCATAGTGTGTGGGTTTATTTCTGGGTTTTTGTTCGGTTCCATTGATCCACCATTCTCTTTCTATGCCAGTACCATGCAGTTTTTATAACTGTTGCTCTATAGTACAGCTTGAGATCAGGGATGAATATACCTCCAGAAGATCTTTTATTGTAGAGGATTGTTTTAGCAATTCTCGGTTTCTTGTTATTCCATAGGAAGTTGAGAATTTTTCTTTCCAGGTCTGTAAAGAATTGTGCTGGCAATTTGATGGGAATTGCATTAAATCTGTAGATTGCTTTTGGTAAAATGGCCATTTTTACTATGTTAATCCTGCCAAGCCATGAGCATGGGAGATCTTTCCATCTTCTCATATCTTCCTCTAATTCTTTCTTCAGAGACTGGAAATTTTTTTCATACAAGTCTTTGACTTGCTTGGTTAGGGTTACACCAAGGTACTTTATGTCATTTGTGGCTATTGTGAATGATGTTGTTTCTCTAATTTCTTTCTCAGCCCTTTTGTCTTTTGTATACAGGAGTGCTACTGATTTTTTTTGAGTTAATTTTGTATCCGGCCACTTTGCTGAAGGTGCTTATCAGCTGTAGGAGTTCCCTGGTAGAGTTTTTGGGGTCACTCATGTATACTATCATATCATCTGCAAATAGTGATAATTTGACTTCTTCCTTTCCCATCTGTATCCCCTTAATCTCCTTCAACTGTCTTATTGCTCTAGCAAGGACTTCCAACACTATGTTGAAGAGATATGGAGAGAGTGGGCAGCCTTGTCTTGTCCCTGATTTCAGTGGGATTGCTTAAAGTTTCTCTCCATTCAGTGTGATGTTGGCTATAAGCTTGCTGTATATTGCCTTTACTATGTTTAGATATGTGCCTTGTATCCCTGATCTCTCCAGTACTTTAAACATGAATGGATGTTGGATTTGGTCAAAAGCTTTTTTAGGATCTAGGGAGATTATCACGTATTTTTTTTTCTTTGAGTTTGTTAATATGGTTGATCACATTGATGGATTTCCATAGATTGAACCTCCCCTGCATACCTGGGATGAAGCTTACTTGGTCATAGTGGGTAATATCTTTGATGTGTTCTTGTATTCAGTTTGCAAGTACATTGTTAAGTATTTTTGCATCAGTGTTCATAAGGGAGGTTGGCCTGAAATTCTCTTTCTTTGTTGAGTCTTTGTGAGGTTTAGGGACCAAGGTGACTGTGGCTTCATAGAATGAGTTTGGTAATATTCTTTCTGTTTCTATTTTGTGGAATAGTTTGAAGAGAATTGGAGGTAGCTCTTCTTTGAAGGTCTGGTAGAAATCTGCCCTGAAGCCATCTGGTCCTGGGCTTTTTTTGGATAGGAGACTTTTAATGACTGCTTCTATTTCTTTGGGGGATATAGGATTATTTAATTGATTTACCTGGTCCTGATTCAGCTTTGGTAAGTCAAATCGATCAAGAAAATTGTCTATTTCATATAGATTTTCAAATTTTGTGGCATATAGACTTTTGAAGTAAGTCTTAATGATTGTTTGGATTTCCTCAGTGTCTGCAATTATGTCCCCCTTTTCATTTCTTATTTTGTTGATTTGGGTGGTGTCTCTCTGCCTTTTAGTTAGGTTGGCTAAGAGTTTGTCGATCTTATTGATTTTCTCAAAGAACCAGCTCTTGGTTTCATTGATTCTTTGAATTGTTTTATTTGTTTCTAATTGATTGATTTCAGCCCTGAGTTTGATTATTTCCAGCCATCTACTCATTTAGGTGTGTCTGCTTCTTCTTTTTCTAGGGTTTTTAAGTGAGCCATTAAGTTGCTTGAATGACCTGTCTCAAATTTCTTCTTGAAGGCACTTAGTGCTATGAACTTTCCTCTTAGCACTGCTTTCATTGTGTCCCACAAGTTTGGGTATGTTGGGTCTTTATTTTCATCGAGTTCTAGGAAGACTTTAATTTCTTCCCTGACCCAGCTGTCATTTAGTAACAAGTTGTTCAGTTTCCATGTGTGTGTCTAGGCTTTTTGCTATTTCTGTGGTTGTTGTTGAAGTCCAGCTTTATTCCATGGTGATCAGACAAGATACAAGGGGTTATTTCAATCTTCTTGTATCTGTTGAGGCTTGCTTTGTGACCAACTATATGGTCTATTTTGGAGAAGGTTCCATGAGGTGCTGAGAAGAAGGTAAATTCTTTTGTGTTTGGGTGTAAAGTTCTGTAAATGTCTGTAAGGTCCATTTGATTCATGACCTGTGTCAGAGATATTGTTTCTTTGTTTAATTTCTGTTTTGTTGACCTGTCCTTTGTTGAGAGTGTGGCGTTGAAGTCTCCCACTATTAATGTGTGGAGATCTATATGTGGTTTAAATTTTATCAATGTTTCTTTTACAAATGTGGGTGCTCTTGTATTTGGGGCAACGATGTTCAGGATTGTGATGTCTTCTTGGTGGAATTTTCCCTTGATGAATATAAAGTGTCCTTCCCCATCTCTTTTTATTAATTTTGGTTGAAAGTCTATTTTATCAGATATTAGAATGGCTACTCCTGCTTGTTTCTTGGGTCCATTTGCTTGGAAAGTCGTCTTCCAACCTTTTACCCTCAGGTAATGTCTATCTTTGTGCCTTAGGTGTGTTTCTTGTATGCAACAGATTGCTGGGTTTTGTTTATGTATCCATTCTGTTAATCTGTGTCTTTTTACTGGAGAGTTGATCCATTTATGTTGGGAGAGATTAATGACCAGTGGCTGTTAAATCCTTTGATTTTGATGTTGGCTGTGTTCATAAGGTTGTGTGCTTGGTTGCTTTTTGTTTTACTGTAGTAAGGTTAATTATTTCCTGTGTTTTCTTGACAGAAGCTGTTTTTCTTGGGTTGTATTTTCCCTTCCAGTATCTTCTGTAATGCTGGATTTGTGTGTAGGTATTGTTGAAATTTGTTTTTGTCATTGAATATCTTGTTTCTCCGTCTATGAGGACTGAGAGTTTTGCAGGGTATAGTAGCCTGGGCTGACATCTGTGTTCTCTTAGGGTCTGCATGATATCTGTCCAGACCCTTCTGGTTTTCATAGTTTCTGTTGAAAAGTCAGGTGTGATTCTAATGGGTTTGCCATTATATGTTACTTGGCCTTTTTCCCTTGTAGCTTTTAGTATTTTTTCTTTGTTCTGTATACTTACTGTTTTGATTATTATGTGGCTGGAGGATTTTCTTTTCTGGTCAAATTTGTTGGGTGTTCTGTAGGCCTCATGTATTCTTATTGGCTTCTCCTTTAACTTGGGGAAATTTTCTTCAATGATTTTGTTGAAAATATTTTCTGGGCCTTGGAGAAGGGAGTCTTCTTTATCCTCTATATCTATTATTCTTAGGTTTTGTCTTTTCATATTGTCTTGGATTTCTTGGACGGTCTGTGTCAGGAATTTTTTGGATTTAACATTTTCTTTGACAGATACATCAATTTCTTCCATTGTATCTTCTACACCTGAGATTCTTTCTTCCATCTCTTGTAGTCTGTTGGTTATGCTTACCTCTGTAGTTCTTGTTTTCTTCCCTAAATTCTTCCTCTCCATTATTTCCTCCATCTGTGTTTTCTTTAATTTTTCCAGTTCTATCTTCAGGTCTTGAGTTGTTTTGTTTACTCACTTCACCTGTCTGATTGTATTTTCCTCTTTTTCTTTTAGTTCCTTCAACTCTGTTCTTTTTATTTCTTTCAGTGATTTAATTATTTCTTCTCTGAAGGCCACAAACTCTTTGGCTGCATCTTCCCATATTTCTTCCTGGATGGCCATAATCTGCTGTCTTTAACTTCCTCCATTTCTTTACGTATAGCCATAATCTGTTTGGTTTTATCTTTCTCTAATTCTTTACATATTTTATTTGTTTCCTCTATTATCCTCTTCATCAGCATAGATGTGAGGTCATCGTCTTGACTTTCTATTATGCTGCGTTTTCCAGGGTTATTTGCCCCTGGATGGCTGGGTTCTGGAGATGCCATATTCCTCTGTATTTTGTTGGTTGAGCTTTTACGCTAACCTCTACCCATTGGGCTGTTTTAGGTCTTGGCTGTTAGTTTCTGTGCTTCCTGGAGTCCTGAGGTAGGGAGAATCCCCTTGGCCGGAAGATGATTTTTCCTGAAGGAGTCCTCCTCTGCTCTTTGGGTATGGTCACTGTATGGCCAGTGTTTCTCAGGAGTTGCCACTGCTCACCTCAGGTTTATAGCCCTGAGTAGTAGCTGTGGTCTATGTTAGGCAGGGGGGGATCTCCTCTTACCCATAGAAGTTCTCAAGACAGCTGCCCCACTGCTGGGTTTCTCGTTTTAATTTTAGTGAGCTGCTGCTCACTAAATTTTCAGGTACAGTCCTCTTGAAGAACCTGCTGATTCCCTAGCTGTGGGGTTTTCTCCCAACAGGGAAACTCAGTCTGTTATCCTGGGGCACACAGTTCTGTCTGGGAAAGTGAGAGGTGCGCCCAGCAAGTCTCTGGGCCAGAGGCTGAGTGCTCTGCTCTGGGCCTGGAGAATGTGCACCTAGGTTGAGTTGGCGCCTGGGGGCGCTGCTCTGGTCTGGAGGCTGGGTGTCTCACTCTGGACCAGAAGCTGTGTGTCCCTGTCTGGGATGGCGGCTGCAGGCACTGCTCTGGTCCAGACGCTGTGGGTGCAGCCCTCTTGAAGGTCCAGGTATTCCCACAGTTTTGTCAGTCTAGCTAGGGATAACTGGTTTATCCTTGGCACAGTATCTGAGGGCTGCTGTAATGGCTCTCTGGTTTTTGTAGGTCTGAGGATGCAGCTGTGTGTCCCAGTGCTGTAGGGGAACTCAATAATGGTGGCTGAGCACAGCGCTCCTGCCTGCATTAGAAAGCTAAAGCTTAGAGTCTGCGTGAATCCAGGAAGTCTTCTGGTGCTGGGTGTCCTGAGCTTTAGACCTGGGGGTTTCTTCCTGCTAGAGACACCCAGTCTTTGCTTTGGGGATCGCTGTTCTGTCTGCGGTGGCGAGTAGAACCCACAGGCACAGATTCCCGCTTGTGGCTCTGCCTTTCTGGCCTTTGGGAGCCTTGGTGGCTGCCTAAACTGGGTAATTTCCTGAGACCTTTTCGGGGTGGGGGTGTCGGCTGAGTGCTCTGAGATCAGACCAGCCGTTTCCCTCCCTGTGGGTTTGCACCTGCCCGTGAAACGCAGTCTGTGGTGCCCTGGTGCCCTGGTGCCCACAGTTCTATCTGAGGCGGCGAATCAGGCGTGTAGGCAGGCAGGGCTCTGTGCAGGTGCCTGGGTCCCCGGCTCTGGCTCCAGGCTGGCTCCTGGGGCACCTGTGGAACCCAAGTCTTATCCAGGGGATGTCTGGGTGACCTGAGGTCAGTCCCAATCGTTTCCTGCTCCGTGGGGTTATCTCTTGACTGGAAAATCCAGTCTGTGATGTTCTGGGCCCACAGTTCAGTCTGAGACAGTGACCAGATCATGGTGGCGTGTAGCTCTGGGCTGGCGACCAAGTGCCTGGCAGAACCAGGATCTCTTCCGCGGTTTAGCTGGGTGAGTTAAAGTTGATTGAATCCCCCACCATGGGGTATCCTCTCACCTGAGAAACACAATCACTTGTGTTTTATGGCCGCGAGTTCTGATTGCTGGTCACTGTGCCAATCCTGCTGTGCTGCTCCTCAGAATGAGAGTCCTCCAGGCGCCGCCATCTTGCCCCGCTCCTCAAATTTTATTTTTAATTATATTTTTTTACATAGTTTATAAAGTAGGTAGGCTTCCATAAAGCTTTTTCATATATTCTTAATTTGGATTAAGCCTTCCTCTTAACCCCATCTTGGTTTAAACCTTTCTACCCTCTGTATTCCTCCTCTACATTATTATCATGTATGTTGAATTCTAGTTTTAGGTCATGGTGGTATGATAGGATAGAAGGTTAATTTCAATCTTCTTACATCTGTTGAGGCTTGCTTTGTGCCCGATTTCATTTTGGAGAAGGATCCATGAGGTTCTGAGAAGAAGGTCTTCTCTTTTTAGTTTGGGTGAAAAGTTCTGTAGACATCTATTAGGTCCATTTGATTTAGGATCTCTTTAAGGGTCATTGTTTCCCTATTTAATTTCTGTCTAGATGATCTGTCCCTTGGTGAGAACGGAATGTTGAAGTCTCCCACTACTAAGGTATTGGGATCAATGTGTGACTTGAGCTTTAATAATGTTTCTTTTATGAATGCAGGTGTTCTTGTATTTGGGGCATAGATGTTCAGGATTGTTATGTCCTTCTGGTGAATTATTCCTTTGATGAGAATGAAGTGTCCTTCCTCATCCTTTTTTGATTAATTTTTGTTGAAAGTAATTTTTTTAAACATTAGAATGGCTACTCCAGCTTGTTTTCTGGGTCTGTTTGATTGAAAAGCCTTTTTCCAGCCCTTTACTCTGAGGTAGTGTTTGTTTTTGTTGCAAAGGTGTATTTCTTGACTGCAGCAGAATATTGGATCCTGTTTCTGCAACCATTCTGTTATGTCTTTTTTATTGGAGAGTTGAATCCATTGATGTTGATAGATAATAGTGACCAATAAATGTTACTTCCTTTTATTGTGGAGTTGGTGGTGATCATGTGTTTCTGTGTTTATTTTCTTTTATTTTTTTCTTGTGAAGTTATCTAAATCCTGTGTTTTCTTGGGTGTAGTTGTTTTTGTTGGATTGGTGTTTTCCTTCTAATATATTCTGTAGGGCTGTGTAGATATTGTTTAAATTTAGTTTTGGCATGGAATCTTTTGTTTTCTCCATCTATGTTGATTGAAAGTTTTGCTGGGTATAGCAGTCTAGGTTGGCATCCTTGGTCTCTTAAAATCTGCATGACATCTCCTCAAACCCTTCTGGCTTTCATAGTTTATGTTTTGATGTCTGGTGTGATTCTCATAGGTCTACTTTTGTATGTTACATGGTCTTTTTCCCTGCTGCTTTTAAGATTTTGTTGTTGTTGTTGTTGTTCTGTAGATTTACTGTTTTGACTATTATGTGACATGAGGTGTTTCTTTTCTGGTCTAGTCTAGTTGGTGCTCTGTAAGCCTCTGGTATGTTTATGGCATCTCTTTCTTTAAGTAGGGAAAATTTTCTTCTATGATTTTCTTGAAAATATTTTCCTGCACCTTGGATCCTAGACTCTTCTTTTTTGTCTATTTTTATTATTGTTAAGTTTTGTCTTTTTGTGGTGTTCTTGATTTCTTGGATGTTTTGTTTCAGGAAGTTTTCTGATTTTGCGTCTTTTTTGAGAGATATATTGATTTCTTCAGTTTTGTCTTCAGCGCCCAAGAGTCTCTCTTCCATATCTTGAATTCTGTTGGTAATGCTTACCTCTGTGGTTTCTGATCTCTTCACTAGTTTTTCCATCTTCTGCAGCTTCTCTGTTTGTATTTTATTTATTAATATTAATATTCTGTTTTCATGTCTTGCACCATCTCCTTTATCTGTTAGAATGTAGATTTATGTCTTTCCATGATGGTCTCTATTTTTTTGTTTGTTTCCTCTCTATATGTTCCTCTACATGTGCCTCTATTTGATTGACTGTATTTCTTTGAGAGCTTTGTTCATTTCTTCTTTATGTGCCTCTAATATCTGGATGAGCATAGACTTGAACTCATTTTCCTGTGTGTCCAATGAATTAAAATATCTGTTGATTTTGGGCATTGCTGGTGAAACCATGATGTCCTGATTTTTGTTGGATGTGTTATCACACTGGCCTCTAGCCATCTGTTTATATGTAACCTTCGCTGTTTGTTCCTGGAGCCTGTTCTACAAACTGGTCTGTCTGCCTCTGGAGTCTGGAGTATTCTTCTGGAAGATGAGCGAGGTCTGTCAGTTTGAGAGTGGATGTTGGTGTTTCAGCTCTAGCTAAGGGAGGAAGGTTGCAGGTATATATGCACAAGTGCAGGAGTGTGCATGGCAGTGTGCCTTGATGCTAGAGTGTATAGATGCCTGGAAGGGTGGAGCATAAGTGCAGGTCAGGGTGCTATGGTTCATGGGAACAATGTGCATGTGCAGGTTCGCTGAATGCCTCAGTGTCCCATAGGCCTGTTGTACTATCCTTCAGGTACTCAGATCTGTCTGGGTTGTACCGTCTTGACTCCAGGAATTGTTTGCCTGGACTCCACTGGGAGACCAAAAGAACAGGGGCTTCATTGTTGAGAAGGCTGTCTCAGGGATCCCTATGTTACCCACAGTGGGGGTATGGATTGGAGGTATCTTATGTCTGGCTGCTAGAGTAGAGGGACCCTGGATCTGGGGCTCTGCATGCACTCACTTGAAGTCACACTCACTCACTTACAGGCCTATAAGGAATGCACAGGCTTTCCCCCAAACCCTTTCTCTACTCTCTGATTTGGGCCTGAAGGGGCAAATGTAAGTGTCAGAGATCAGTCAGTGATGTCCTCTGTTTTGCCCCTATACAGGGAGGCCTTCAGTTGTGGCCTCTTCCACTGTCTCCATCGCTGAGCTAAGAGGCATGTACAGCAGCTGCCTTGCTGTCTCACTCCCAGAGCAGGAAAGCCCATGTTTCGGGCAGTGGTAGCTGCCTGCTGCAGCAGCTGGGCAGGGAGGCCAGTGCCTGGAACCAAACTTTCCCAGCTCAAAAGTTGTCCCCGCTCGCCCAGGAAGCCTCAGTATTGGTGTTCTGGCTTTAGCAGCCCCTCCACTCACCTGTTTTGGAGTTTCAGATCTTCTGCCCCTCAGATATCGTGCGCAGTGGTTGCTACAATCTTTGAGCCCAAAGGATAGCAACTTCGTCACTTTTAATAGTTATCTGTCTATAACTTTATCTAGAGTAGATGCAAATTAATATTTACCAAATAATGCAATGTACGTACTTCAAAAGGCTTTAAGTAAAAATTTAATTTACTCATTATGACAGTTTCATACATGTATACAATATACTTTGATCGTCTCTTCTGTCTACCCTCATTGTTATACTCTCCTTCCCACTTCTATCATTACTAAGTAAACAGTGCCCCTTCGACTTTCATGTCTTTAAAATAATCTAGATTCTGCCTCTGAGAAAAGACATGATATTAGTTTTTTTTTTTTTTCTGAGTCTGGATAGTTTCGCTTAACAGTGATCTTCAGTTCCATCAACTTTTCTGTAACTGCACAATTTTGTTCTTTTATGGCTGACTAAAACTCCATTGAATACACATTTCACATTTTTTTGCCCATTCATCCACCAATGTACACATGGACTGCTTCTATGACTTGACTGCTGTGACTAGCAACACAGCAATGACTGTGTGAACTGCTTTTCATCATTTTTAATTTAGTTAAATTTATACCATCCAGACAGAGATGATAATAATGATGGACCTTTAACGAGGCTTCTTTGAGCTACCTACTGCTCCCTATTTATTATATTTTTCAGAGTTTCCATGTGTAATCAGTATAGCTATTATGCTCATTACATAGATGAGACAACTGATTTTCAATCATTTTAAAGTTTGTCAAATGTTTAACTATCCACACATATGGGTGCTGGGCCAATCTAGGTCTTATTTCAAGGGCATTAACTCTAGGTGTAGTTCTATTCCAAGGGACCTGGAGAAATCAAAATACATTCAAATGGATATTTTGGTTAAAATGAATGTTAGGGTTAAAATGGCAAGGCTGGCAACACCAAAGAAAGTAGCTGGGTATGAGAGAGCCAAGGTGACTATATTAGAGGACCGACAAGTCTCTGGGAAAACAGTTAGGTAGTCAACAGGCCCTGATTAGCTTCTGTCCCCCTGAAAATATATCCCTGTTGCCCTTTTTCATATTCTCACACCCAATGCAAATGATTACAACAGAAATAATAGTGCACAATGATAGCTTTTAACAAAGACTCAATCTATTCCAGAAAGGAAAGTATCTTAGATTGTCCCCATAGTCAAGGAGCTCAATATAGAATAAGAAATAAAGAAGCAGCTATATCTTGGTAGCTGTGCTAGGAGTTACCTCCCCATAGGCAGTACACACAAGTGTCCATGATAAATTACAATCACATAAATGTGCAAACAAAGCAAGTATTGCATAATTAACAGCTAGTAGACCTTGCTGAGGTTTGAAGCTAGCAGACCTAGCAAGGGCCAATGACTGGCAAACCAAGCCACAATAATGAAAAAAAAAAAAAAAAAACTGAGCAAGGGTGAATATGATATGTAACCCCTCTCCTTGTCTGAATAAACAACACATGACCAGCAAGTAATCATCTCCCTGGTTAGATTAAAGGAACATACACCACACATGGTGCTTCCCAATGGTCTGGCCAGCAATATATCCAGAGAATTAGCCAAACTTAAGAAAAAAATTAACTGTCTTTGCCTAGTTTCTGCTAGAAGTCTTAGAAATTTCTCCTAGACCAGCTGCTTCAACATTTCAGGTCGCTTTCCACTATGGGAATATATTTTTCTGTTCTTTCATAATAATGCTTTCATTCACTTTGCTTATTTCCACATGTGTCTGCATCATTAAATATCATCAGTGTAAGATAGTGAACTTTAGAGCCACCATCTCAGATTGACTGTTGGTGATGATTGTCTGATGTCTTAGTCCTTAAGGTAAAGCATATCTGGACCGGCACCCACAGCTCTCCAGAATCTGCATCAGGTACACAAACATGCAATCTGTTGAGGACTGAATATATGTAAGAGAGAGACGGGGTATATTAACTGTCTGACTGCTCGAACTGAGACATAGATCTTCTTTTGACCTTAGTGACTCTGTATTCAGGCCTATATGCCTATGCTACAGTCCAGACTACTTGAAGATGATGGGTCATAGAATGCTTAGGTATGTCAGTATATGAGCCCAAACTTTTTCTGTCTTTGTGTGTGTTCATATGTAATTCCATTTATACACAGCCATAATACACAACCCTGCCGTCTTTAGAATTTTTTTGTAGGTTACTTTTTCTCTACATCCCTTTCTCTATGTGTTTCAGTTCTATGTATTTCAAGGCTTGTGAAAAAAAAAAAAAAGATACCCAGTCTCTATATCCTTCTTCATAGTACCTACATTACTGTTTGTTCCTTAGTAAACTTTCCACTTTCACCTTGCATCATAGTAAGTTTGTCTTGTTTTTGCTGTTTTATGTGTGCGTGTGTGTGAGAGAGAGATAAAGACTGAGAGAGAGGCAAAGAGAGAGAGAAAGACAGAGACAAAGACAAAGAGACAGAGAAATGTTGATTTCTAGACTTGTTCTCGATCACATTTCCACTTTATTATTTTAACTACGCCCAGAGTTTGCCCATAGAGATAGTCTTACTAGCCAACGTGTTATCTGTCTCCTCCTTTCAAGGATGGAATTACAGGCAGGACTCTATGCCCACCTGGAATATTCATGGATTCTGTGGATTTGAATTCCATATGAATTCTGGGCCCTCTTGATCACACTGTAAGGACTTTACCTGCTCAGTCATCACTCCAGACCTTGTTTTTTGTTCGTGTGTTTGAGAAAGGGTGGCATTGTGAATCCATACCTGGTCTTTGAATACTTATTTTCCTCTCTCAGCCTTCCCAGTGCTAGGATTTCAGACATGGACAACTACATCCAGACATATGCTAGTTATTTTTATATGATGTCAACTCTAACAACACTTTAATTTTTTAATTGTCTCTTTGTTTTTCCAAATAAAAATAATGGGAGGCACTTGGTGAATGCACAATGAACTAAAACTGAGAAGTCTGAGCACTTGATGTTGCTGTATCTCTGGAGTATTGCTATTATAATAACATGGGTGAATAGACTAACCTTGAAGTTCAATACTAAAATTAATTCTGCTCATGTCTCTGTCTTGCTGAATATCCATGTTAGAGTTCCTTGCTGTGAATATCATTTTTCAATGTGTGACTGGCTGATCCCTTTGCATTCCCTAGACCCTTTCAAAGATGAAAACACTCAAATCTGTAATCACAATCAAAAGACATCATTAGCCTTTTGCACATGTTGATATTTCACCTGCTCCTACCTTGGCAGAAGTCAAGGCAATGGCAGCAACCATTCTAGTTTGTCATTGTGTTCATTACCACCATGCAAGTAGAATTTTTAAAGTTCATTTGTGCATAATATTGTCCTTAACAAAGTGGTAAATTTCAGATTTATTAAATCTTGACCCCTAAATACACATGCTTAACATTCTGTTTTATAAAATTGAAACAACGCACAATGCAGTTTGTTGCCTACTGAAATCTGACAGTGCCTTGAGGAACCATACCTGTGTGAGTATGTTGTGAGCTTCAACAGTTGTGTGTTTGCATGGAACAATATCTTACCCGAAAGAGCCAGGCTTGGATATTCTATAGACAGTTTATCCAAAATGAATTAAGTGACCTGTCATTTCCAGAAAAAAAAAAAAACCTGAGGGTAATCTTTTTAACAATGAAAAATATTTGTGCATTCAAGTGCAAATTAGTTTTGGAAAACCTACATCTACAACTGTGTGCCTGACAGATTTCATAAGCAAAAGACTTTTCTGAGGACATCAAAGGAAATTTTAATGAATATGGGTTTTGGATATTATCTATAATATAATGTAATTCAGATGTAACATTGTACCTAACTTTTTAGAAAGCACCTCTGGTTAAATGTTAGTGTGGTAGCCAAGAAGAGCTTTTCTAAGTACCTGAGACATCTGCTATATGACCTCTACCTCTTCCAATTGTATATCTTTCTGCAACTGAGTTTTCTTTATATGTTTCAACAGAAACAATAAATTACAACCCTCTGAATGCAGAGAGATAAGAATGGGACATTTTAAGATTTATTCACACATTCAAGATATCCATAAACCTAAAGCAGGTTTTTATTTCTAACTATTTTGGCTTTGGGTTAGAAAATAGAAGTGATTTTCATTAAAAATGTTAGCGTGTGTCAGGCATGGTGGTGTACGCCTTTGATCTCAGCACTTAGGAGGCAAAGAAAGGCAGATCTCTGTGAGTTCAAGGCCAGCCTGGTCTGCAAAGTGGATCGAGGGCAGCCAAGGCTACACAGAAAGACCCTGTCTTGAAAAGAAAACAAAATGTTAGCATGTATTTTTTTCTCTATTTTTGTGTGCGTGCCTGTTGGTGTGTGTGCACCTATGTGTACACAGTGTGTATAGAAACTAGAAGACAAACTTTGTGCAGTTTTTTATATGCCAGGCAGGTTTTTTGTTTGTTTGTTTGGTTGGTTGGTTGGTTGGTTGGTTGGTTGTTTTTGTGTTTCGGTCTTTTGTGGGCTTAGGACTTTTCAAGTTGCCTAAGCTGGATGGCCAGTGAGAAAGACAGAGCTACCTGTGTGTGCCTCCCCTATATTGGCATTCCAAGTACATAGTTATGCCCAACTTGTTTTTCTTCATGTGAATTCTGGGGATCAAATTAAGATCTCTGTGCTTGTAAGGCATTCCCTCTGGACAGAATCAGCAGTCAGTCCAGCCCTGGATTTGTATTTTACAAGCTAGCAAATCAAAACAAACAAAAAACCCCGGTAATACAATATGTCAAAATGAAACAAAGAGCCCATAAAACATGGAATTTACTTTGTGTTGGCCAACATTTCCGGGGCTTGAGGCTCTGCACTAGAGTGATACATACCTGACACTCCATTGGGGAAAAAAAAGTGATTTTCTCTTTGATAGTAGATATCAACTGCAAATAGCTCCTTGGTTAAGGATGGGATCCTGTGTCCACTTCCACCACTCAGTGCTGGAACCCTGTGTGTCTTGAACCTTCAAAGGTCTTGTTCCTGCTACCGCAGCTTTTGTAAATTCATTTGTGTATCAGTCATATTGTGTCTGGAAAGCACTGTGTCCTTGAAGTTATTCATAATGTCTGACTCTTATAGCTTTTCCACCTCCTCTTTTGCATAGGTCCTTTATGCTTATGGGGAGAGGTTTATTGAAGACATCCAGTTTAGGGCAGATTGCAAGCTACATATTTACTCATTTTCTACATGTTGTCCAGTTGTGGGTCTCTGTGATAATTATCATCTGTTACAAGAAGATTTTCTGATGAGGGTTGAACAAGGCACTAATCTATAGGTATAGCAATGTCATGAGGAGTTATTTATTGCTCTTTGTAGCAGATAATAGTCCTGGGCTTTCCCACAGGGCCCATGAACTATCTAGTTTCATGTTATTGGCCATGTGAGAAATATCAGCTATGAGTTCCATCTCATGGAGTGGGCCTTAAATCCAGGATATAAGTAGTTGGTTACTCTCATAAACTTTGTTCCACTATTGCACTAAGATATCTTGCAGGCAGGTCACTGTTGTAGGTCACAGGGCCTGTAGCTGGGTGATGTCGATGAGTCCCTTTCTCCCCTGGTACCATGCAAAGCACATTCCAGCACCATGAATGTTAGTCAGTAGGGATGAAACATTTAGTTGATTACCAGTTAGTTATGTTTGATGACATGAGTAAGAGGTTTTTTTTTTTGTTTTTGTTTTTGTTTTTTGTTTTTTGTTTTTTTTCTCAGCAATAGGGTCTTACCACCAGGTTTTAGAGAGCCAAGAGATTTGGCAATAGTCTGTGCTGCTTGAGGGCAGTCCATGAGACCACTTTGGCCAATAATTCAATAATATGTAACCTGTTCCTGGCACTGGAGAATATACTTGGTGGCATAAGATACCTATTTAGGGCATTGTCTCTCCATTATTTGATGACTCTGTTTAGATTCTTTTCATACATGTATATATTTTAGGAAGCTTCTACAGCAGTAAGTTTTCATATTTTTTTTCAAATGGCCTTAGTATTAATTGCCCCTCCTCATATTTCCTCCTTTACCTTTCTTTGTCTCCCACCCCCCCCCTATTTAATTTTTCTATTCTATTTTTCCCCTCATCTCTCCATAACACTATGTTCTATAACCTCTTCCTTGGTATATCCTCTTATTCCTGCTCCTGGTATACTAGTAGGTGCCTAATATTTGTGAATAATCAGTTTTATCACATATACTGCCAGAAGCTTAAAAGCTAACATCCACACATAAGAGAAAACATTCAATATTTTTGTTTTTTGTCTCTGCGTTATTACACCCAGGATGATTTTTTCTAGCTCTATTTATCTGAAAATTTTATACTTTAGTTTTTCTTAATAGCTGAATAATATGTCATTGTATAAATTATCACATTTTTATTTTTCCATTCATCCATTGATGTACATCTAGGCTGCTCCAATTCCTAGCAATTATTAATAGAACAGCAATGAACATGGATGAACAAGTAACTTTGTAGTAGGATGTAGAGTCCTTTGGATATATGTCCAAGAATAGAATATCTGGAGCTTCAGGAAGATCTAGTTCCATCTTCCTGAGGAACTGCCACACCGATTTCCATAGCATCTGTACAAGTTTGCACTCCCACCACCAATGAAGGAGCGTTCCCCTTTTCCCACATCCTTGTCTCTATGTGCTCATTTGTTTTATTGATTTTGATCATTCTTATGGGGATAAGATAAAAATCAAAGTAGATTTAAATTTTACTTCCTTTTTGTAGAGTTTTGAGCGATGTAAGGGAGATATAAAGTTGAGTAAGTATGGGGATAGAGAGGATCTGAGAGGAGTTGTGGGAGGGAGAAACATGATCAAATATATACTGTATAAATATTTTTAAGTAAACAAAAAAGAGTATGTGGTGTTCATGCATAAATTTAAATACAGCAAATGCTGATAGAAAACATCCACATAAAGAGAAACTAGAAAGACAGCTAGTTAATCAATAATTTGAGAATCAACATTTTAAGGGTAGGGAAATCATATTTTTACCATGATGATCCTGCTCTGTTCTGGGTTCAGGCTGTGATCCTGTCTCTTTTCATGGTCCAGTACAAATGGTTTCCATTGCCCTTACATTTCTTTTTTTTATAAGAATATAATTTATTCAGTTTACATCCTGACTGCAGCCCCTCCCTCCTCTCCTCCCAGTCCCATCCTCCCACCCTCTTCCCCCTTTCCCTAATCCCTTACACTTCTACATTTTTATGTGCATACAGCCTTTGCAAATGCTAACTTACTTATATGCGTGTCTCTTTCCTCTCATCTTTGACCCTATACTTGACTGCTACATAGCCAGACTTTAGATTTCACATCTGTGCAAATTTTATATCACCATGTAATAAATTACTACAAATTCAATAGTTTATTATGGCACAAATTTATGATCTTATGTATATCTGAACTGAAAGTCCAGGGAGCTCAGATCATTTTTCTGCTGGAAAGTTTTGCAAGAATGGAAGCAGCTATTTACAGGGCTATGTTCCTTTCTGGAGGTTTGGTGGAGAACCTACCTCTGGATTCATCCAGGTTGTTGTCTGAACTCACTTCTATGCAGGCAAGAGAATGGGAGTTTTATTTCGTTTGTGGTTATTAAGTAGAGCCATTCTCAGTTTCTCCACCCTCCTAATTCTTGCCCATATGATCTTTTCCAACTCCATGTTACCAACAGTGGATCAAATCCCTCCTATGTGTCAGATCTCTCCAACTTCTACTGTAAGATCTCTTCTACAGCCAGAAAAGGCTCTCTGATTTCAAGGGCTCATGTGATTCGTTAATTTGGTGTCAATTGGCTAATCAAAGATTAGTCCCTCTGTTAAGATCTGTAATACTTACTGCACCTGCAAAAGTCCAGTTCCCACATAATGTGATATATTTGCAGGTTCTTGCATCAGGGGACTAGTTGGTAGGTACAAGTGGTATCTCAAACTCCAGAGATTTTTCTGACTTCTCTTTCTGGTGGGAAAGGAGCATCCATCCTTTCCTACCTTTTTACATTTTGTGTGTGACAATATGCTGGTGGGATAGCCAAGTCTTTCTTTCCCTTTCTCTTGGGGACCTTCCTGCCTTGCCACTCATTTGAGTTGTCTCACCACTATGCATGATTATGTGAACAAGCTCTTTTCAGTTGTCTGTAAACAAAAATGAGATGTGCAAAAAATATTGTTTGTATGATCTGATAAAGGGTTTCCTCTCTTCTCTCCTCACATGGCAACCACACTAGTAAACTTAGTTGAGCATACCAGATAAATTAATATTCTTTGAGATGATAGCATAATGATATGAAAGAGAGAGGTTCTCTAAATGACTCCCTTCATAATCCAAAGATTATTATTTCAAGATTTTTAAGTGGGAAACAAGCAAGAATAGCTCAATAAAGCTATAGTACTGTGGCATCTCTTTTAAATGTAATATAACCTTTGCATAACTAAAAAGAGCACTTACTGCCATCTGGAGTTACATAGTGATGTATCTGTTTAAGGAAAAAAAATCTATCTCCTCAGCAATGAGAGACACTCCATGACAATAGGAAATATGCTTTATTAATTTACTGCTTGATATTCAGTGCCTAACACAAGGTCCATTACAGTAGATTGCCAGCATATATTTGTTCAGTGAGTTAAAGTTGCATGTCTGTTGAACTATTAGTTTGTATTCTCCCCACCCTTTCTTTTTGCAGTGTTGGAGGTGTAACACCAGGATTCACTCCTAATGAACAAGTAAGGCTTAGCTCTAGTCCCAGGGGTTATCATTTAGATATGAAAATATGAATGACTACCACCCAATGAATACACTTACATACTGGAGATGGTCATTCCAGGCAAGTCCCAGAATCTGTTTTCATCTGCTATTCTCTCATTTACTTCAATCTGTAGCTATGTTCTTCCTCAGAATAGTTCACCATCCACATCCTTAGCTTATGAAGCTATACATTTTAAATCTACTTACATGGTTATTTCTACATTTACATTGATGTTGAAATATTTATTTTGCCACTTTCCTTGTTTACATGATATTCTTACTTAACTCTGTCTCTGTATTCCCCCTCTCTTCACTGTTTTTTTTTTTAATTCTAATACCATACTTCATGTGTATTTCTATGGGACTTATTTCTCTCTTTTATTGACAGCAGATATTCTTGATATAAAGAATATGAAGCTAAGTCACAGACACTGTATCACCTTCATCCCTCTTAATGTTTCTGGTCCAACAACTTAATATAATCATTGAGAATACCAAGATAATTGCTATGAATTTGTTTATTTACTTTAATCTAAAAGAAGCAACATTTAATAATATTTACAAATGTTCTCTGCCCTCAAAAATAGCACATGTCTCACAAGATCCTTAAATTCATTTAAGAGGAAGAAGGGGTGAGAAAAGGAGAAGTTGGAAGTAGTGAAGACAGGAGACTACATACTCACATTGCTATGAATCTTAATACCTTATATTTGAATTGCCAGAGCAATGGGTGCCTCTGTCAGATAATGTTCCCAGCTCTCTATTTCAGCAGTCTTAAGACAGTAATCTAAATTCACCTGGTACTCAGATGTCACTCCTTCCTTCAATCTATCTCTACTGATTTATGTCTCTATGCAGAAACTATGCAAGATGTTCAGGAGAATACAAGGAAATTTAATGCAGGGCTAATTCCTGTTAATGTTCTGAAATCATTAAATACTCTTGTGGAAAAAAGAGACACACAAATTTAATTAAAGGTTTGTCAGGCTTAAGGTGACTCATACATCAGAGGACCTAGTTCTTGAAGTCCAGGTTGTGTGATGCTCTTATGAAACAAGCCCCACACCAATGACAGACGTGTGGAAAGTTGTGCTTGTACAAGTCATTGTACCCTAATCCTCAAAGGCGCCCAGTTTGAATTTGAAAGTTGTGCCTTGGTCACCCAACAAATATTCATTTTTGTTGAATAAAATCCAGTATTTCAAAATATCTGCTGCGTTCATTTATCCACTCTTTTCCACAGCCTGTGCAGCCCTTGTGTTTAAAATTCATCCGCTATAGCCTCTCAAGTATAGCCTCTTTGGTATCAAGGATACAGCAGTGAGCAAAATTGACAAAGCTTCTGCTATAGTGGCATTTACCTTCTTGTAGGAGGAGAGAAACAACAAATCAAATTAATTCAACAAGGAAAATATTAGATAAAAATTAACTGGGCAAATTAAATCAAAATTGTTATGCTCTTTCTCAGGCTAAGGGATAAAAATTATTAAAACATACATAGTATCTATTTTGTCCTATGGCTATAAATAAAGAATAAAACTAATGATTTTCTTTTGGGGTACTTTGTCCTAAATCTTTACTGGTAATAGACTCTATACCCAATACTCATTTTTTCTGATTGAAAGATTTGTCTGTGGGGTTGAAGGTTCATAGAAAATGCTGCTAGAATAGATCACTAATAACCTTACCTAACAGTGGCTTTTACCTGTTCTGGTAAATAAAATAAATTGTATTGGCCTTATTGGTATCTAGATCTTGCCAGCTATGCCAGATCCATACCCATTTATTCCAGTTCTATAACCAACATGGAAAGTCTATGGCCAATTGGGAATTTGAGGCACTTAAGATAATTTTCATGAGTGTGGACAGTTTTTAACAAATCACTCCTGATTGTCATCAATCACAGAGTTTTACAGAGCTAAAAACTGACAAGAAGCTTCATAGAGGTCCATCAGATCCCCCTTTAAGAGGAGAACATTTCTAGCACTATCATTACTACCTCACCATATATGTTGATGAGGTTGAATTATCCAACTTCAAAGATCCATGTATGTGAATGCTCTTGCAAAGTAAGAATACCTCTCTATTATTAAGTTGTTTGAGATGCTGTCCACAACAGTTTTGTTCTTCCAGGGTACACAAATTCTGTTAGGATGGTACCTAATGTGAATCATCCTGTTTGTTATAAGAACAGTCCTTCTTTGGGGGATATATTCAACACTATATAGTCATTGTTTTTTATTTTAAGATCTTTCTGAGAGTTTGTTTTATTTCTCCATGTCTTCTGCCATCAGTTAAGTCATTTTAGTCCACAAGGTCACCAATATAATGAACAGGTCAAGTGAATAGGTCAAGTTAGCTTCCCTAAAAGCCCTGGTAATTAATTGTTATTGGATTTTGAGTATTCAACATTTTGCTTTTCTCATGAAAAAATTATCTTTTGTCCATATTATGGTACCTTGATATATCTGTGCTCTAGTGTAACCAATTTAGGTTACACTAAATCTTAATCAGAAGAAGAAGAAGAAGAAGAACAACAACAACAACAACAACAACAATTCAGGTCGAAACAGAGCTGAAGTACTTCTTTTTCAGTTGCATAGTTGAGAAGTTCTTAATCACTCCCCTTGATGCTGTTGCTTTATTCTAAGCTTAGCTCCACATTCATACTATGAACTATCTTTATTTCATCCTAATTAATTTACTATTTGAATTATCTAAAGTTGGTGTGTTAGTTTATGTCCTGGCTGCTGTGATAAAATAAGACAAAAATTAAGGAAGTGTACAGTTTAAGTGTACAGTTCAAGAGGGATAGAGTCCACAGTGGCAGGGAAGACATGGCAACAGACAAAGAAAGCATGGAAGCAGGAACAGGAAGCTGCTGATCGCATTGCAGCCATTCTCAGGAAGCAGAGGGAGAACAGTAAATAAGGTCAGCCTATAAACCCTCACAGCCTGGATGAGACATGTTTCCTCTATAAAGGCCCTTCTCCTTAACATTCCACAGGCTTTCAAATCAGCACTGCCAGCTGGAGACCAAGTGTTCCATATATGAGCCCATTCAAGAAGAGTGGACAGGAAATGACCAGAATTGATGAGGCCACACTTTGGTCTTACATTGTATTCTGCACATCAGCTGTGGTGGTTTGCTCAAAATATGCGTGTGGTTTTGCCCTGCTAAAACTCTTTCCATATTCCCCACTCATACAGGCATAGTCCATGACAAAAGTGTTTCTGAAGATCCTAGGAGCACTATTTAAATTTGCAAGTTGCCTGGCCCACTTCAAACAAGTAGAATTACATTACTGAGACTACTGAGAAATCTTGGATAGCAGCCTTTGTGAGACTTTTGTTTCCTAGGATGTGATCTCATTAGATCATGAACACCTGAATGCCACATTTAACTTAAGCTTCACCTCAGACATGCTGAATCATACGCTCTGTAGGCAGGAAACATATATGCCTTTCAAGCACTGGTTTGGGAGTATGATTCTGGTTTGGGAGCCAGTGATCTGAATTGCTCAAGCAGCCTCCAATTCAGGAAGAAAAGAGGCTGGAAAGGGATGAGCAGCTCAGAGAGGTAAACCATGCTGTAAGAACCTTGTTTGAAAAGGGAACAAAGGCCCAGTGCAAGAGATTACAAGAAGAGGCCAAGATGCAAATTGATGAGATGCCCAACTCAAAGCTTAATAGTTTTGAGGGAGAGAAAGATGTACTTTCGATTTTTCTCTCCCTATGGTTTGATAACCCGAAGCAAACTTTCCAGCATTGATTTTATAGCCAGGTCTGGGAAATGTTCAGGATAGCAAGATGAAGAACCAACCTAAATGGCAGGAAACCTGAGCAATGGAAGTGTTGAGAAAAGGAGCTAGGACTAACAACCAAGTCATTTTTCATCCTGAGCATTTGAAGTATTCTGCCACCTGCTCTATAACTGCTCCATGACCTTTTGATAACCCTGCCCAGCAACCAAAATAATGTCTCACCTAACCTCAAAATTCTCTGGTGAGTGAACTCCTAGGCTTCCACTGAGAATAACTGCATTTGAGGGACACAGGCTATGATTCTGAGCTTCATGACTATCTGTCAAATCTAGGAACACTGACTGCATTCAAACAGTAAGTCAACATGTAGGACACAATCTTAAGAAAGGAAGCCAGGGTGTAGAGGAGACATCCATCATATAGAAAATGTTTGTGGACATGTTCAGCTTCAACTGGGTATCTCCAGCTCACAAAGCCCTGTGTGACATTTCTTTTCCAGCCTAAACAAGGACATGGCAGGTGGAAATGCAGTAAGTGTGACTGTTCCTGGACCTATGGAAAATCTGGCAAGACAGCAACAACATGTGGGAGAGCCAAAAGATTAGGTGGAGAGAATACCAGGAAAATGAGGAAAAACCTCATCTTCCTATAGCTCCAAAGCTTTATGTGTTCAAGTAGGCGCCAAATCCCTCCCACCAAGAGAGGTAATGACGCTATTCTCTGACAGGGGTAACTAGGGCATTTTTCTTCCACTGCTCAGGAAGTATGCTGAAGGCAGGAGTTTAACAAAGAAACAATCCTCACAATAGGGGAAGGAACAGAAGTTTTCCTGACTTCCTGTTGGTTCTTCACCTTCCTATCCTTGTCACTGCCAGGGCCTGGCTATGAAAATGTTTGCTTTTGACCATCAACCCATAAGAAAGAGAAAAATCAAGGTCATATATGTTAAAAAGAAAATACTTCCTCTCCCTCAAAAGGAACAAATGTAGAATTTGCTATTCTTGTGTTTTTAAGTATTTGTGATTTATTAGGAGGGAAAAAGGAAGTAACTTTATACTATGTTATTTCAAGTTTACATGAAATGCTAAGCAGTAAAAATTCAGTTACGTTTAAATATTCTTTCTTTATATTTTTGTTTTGATTTTGTTGTTGCTGCTGTTTTTGAGATAGGATCTTATAAATAAATACCATGTTGAACTCAAACTTGATTTGTAGCTGAAGATAGTTTTGAACTTCTGACCCTCCTACATCCATCTCTCTTCTCATTGATGGGATTACAAACATGGCAACATGTCCAGTTTATGTGGTACTGGGGATAGAAGCCAAGCTCTTGGGCATGTCAAGTAAACTCTCTAACTTAGCAACATCCAAAACAGTATGAATACTATCTTTCAAAGAAATCCTTGCTCTTTGTTATAGCTAGTTCACAGATGATAAGCCAGGAAAGAAGAAGAAGAAAGAGAAGATGATTCTCAAATAAAGACAAAGAAACTAAATGCATATTCACATGATAACACTTGGAAAGAAACAGAAGGGTATGGGAACTGCTGAGCAAAACCTTTTAAAAACTTTCCCCTTTTCAGTGTCTTGAAGTGGTCAGTGACTTTCAAAAGTTGACGAATGGTAGCGGGCATGATAGCAATATATGCCTTTAATCCCAGAATTCAAGGGGCAGAGGTAGGAGGGTGCCTGTGAATTCCAGGCTAGTCTGGTCTGCATAGTAATTTCCAGGTCAGCCAATTATATACAGTGAGACAAGGTCTTCCCAAAATAAAGAAAGAAATAAACGAAAAAGGTGATGAGCATTTTAGCAGTCTTAAATAAATCTGGTAAGGAGCTGGGGACTTAACTAGGCTGGTAAAAGCACCTGCAACCAAGCCTGTTCAAACACACACACACGCACACACACACACACACACACACACACACACACACACACACACAGAGAGAGAGAGAGAGAAAGAGAGAGAGAGAGAGAGAGAAAGAGGCATGCAAGCACACTCATATCTTGTGCACACTCCCCCTACTCAATCAATGTAAAAAAACTTCAAAGGCAAATTCTTTTCATTATAAATCACATTTCTGCCTTCGTTTTCAAACCTCACAACAGACTTTTTAAAAAGTCTTTATTTTCTCAGAGGATCACCAGGGTTTGCATCTACAAAAAGGAACCCATTGCCTGTTGCTTTTGGAAACTTAGAAGTGTTTTGAATTTACTACTGAGATCTGCAAAGTCTTGTTACCATGAAAATAAATTACTTGGTTACCTTACTTCTCTTTCTCCCTCCTTTGCATGTATTGTTTTGTTTGCTTGGTTGTACTCTCATGGAGAAATACTGTGACAGGCAGTTAAACTAAACTCAGTATAATTGCATTTAAAACCAAGTAGACATTTTTCATGGCTAGATTCCATGCATTGAAAACTTCATTCTGATAAAAGCCCATTAGATAAGGTGACATTTATGGATCTCTTAACAGTTTGGAGACAGATTCGTGTCTGCTTGGTACTCCATCTATCATTTAGATTCCTGCCCTGCTAGTGGCACCTGCCAGTGTAGCATATATCTCTATTCATCAGCTCACCCCAGGAATTCTGAGTTGAAAAGCAAAAGCAAACTTGGAAGGCGTACTCTAATGGAACACTTGTCCTTTTCTTTCAATATTCTTTCCATATTTATTTACTTTTACATTATTATATTCATGATTATTATGTATTGCCACACAAAATATGACAAGGCAAGTACCCTAACAGCATGCTGCATGTCTGATTGCAGTACTCTTTGTCATTCTGTTTGTTTCCGAGACGCAATCTCACTGTGAAATTTAGGCTTGCACTGAACTTGACGTACTTATTTCTCAGTCTCCCAAGCACTGAAAAGATATGCTTGTACCACCATGCCTTTCCCATTTTGTCTTTTTAAATCATCTACAAACATCAGTATGCCTATTATCTGTAAAAGACACTTAAACATAAAAAGTAGTAGGGAAGATGAATTTTAAGATCTGAACACAAAAACTGGTAAGTTCTGATTGTTTCTAATGCTTCAGTAATCACCCCCTGATCCTCTTTGTTGCGTGCACTAGCCTTGGCGTGCTTTTTGATAGTTTATCTTGTTTGGTTGAGACAAGGTCTCAGCCCACTGCCTAAGCTGTCTTTAAACTCATGACAATTCTCCTTCCTCAACATCATGAGTATTGAGATAAGCCAGTGTTCCCCACATCCACTTGATCTTATACTTGACAGAACACTGCAGTTCTGCCGCTGCTGACTCAGTCTGTGCTATCCATAAAGAGAAGTCAATTGACAGTGTTTTTCCTTGCCCTAAAAACAAAACCTTGTAAATAAACAACTATTCATCTTACTTACGGTGTCGTTCCTCAAATTGCTAGCCAATTCTTTTCTTTGGGACTACTTTGTTCCCACTCTAAAACCCTTTAGATTTTATGCTGCCATGATATACCCTGGTAAGTGCAATGAAGTATTTTCTTTTTTTAAAAAAAAGGCCTGGTTTAATGATCTATACTGCATGAAAAACGTCAAAGTTAACTATGTTGTTCCCCAAATGTGCATATGTTTAAAGGAATTCATTTTTTACAAGCTTTTAAGTTGTTTGAACACATGAAAAGAGTTAAACTCAGTTTCTGCTTAATCTCTTCCCAATGGCTGTAATGTCCCTTTGCTCATTTTGCCCATTGTTGGATATAATTAAGTGAAAACTTGAATTAAATGTGTATACTGTGATTTTTGTTCACACATCCTGGCCTTCAGTAATTTGTCTTCATTCTGCTGCTATTAATGACATGCCATTGCTATAACAACGTTGGTGACCAAGCTAAGAAACTTGAATAAATATGTACAATAATCTAATTATCAATGGTAGTTAATGAACCCTCACAGATGGTAACTCTTCCAGTGTACATATTTCTGTTCCTACTCAGAACAGAAAAAAAAGTATGTACAGAGGCCAATATTTTTTTCCAAACATAGTAGTTGGCCGACATGAAAAAACACTCCATTTTCTTGTGTGCTTTCTTTCTTTTTTAAACTTTGCTTGTTTAGATTTTCAGGATTTTTTTGTTTTATTTTAGAGAGAAGAGAGTACATTAAGTTGGATGAGTAGGGAAATGAAAAGATTCTGGGAAGAATGGAGGGATAGAAAGACTATGATAAAATAGTGCATGAAAACAATTTTAAATAAAAGTAAACACATAGCCAAAAATAAAAATCATGGAACAAAACATTTAATATTTTTATTAATTCTTTGAGAATTTTACATAAGCATAAAATATAGTTTGAACATACTCACCCCTTACTGCTTCTGTGAATTTCTCCCAGATCCACCTCACCCCTTTAAATCTTGTGTCTTCTTGTTTTGTTAAACTCACTGAGTCCAGTTTGTGCTGCTTACACACTCATTACATGTGGGACCATCCACCAGGGCATGGTAAACATACCAGTAACCACACCTTTAAAAAATAACTGATTGTCCCTTTCCTAACAGTTGTCAACCAAGGAGTTGTCTAGCTCCTCAGCTAGAGTAGAGGCTCATGTACCCTTCCCCTATTCATGCCAGACTGTTAACTGGCTTGCTTCTGTGCAGAACTTAAGCAGTCAAGTGCAGCTGCTGGAATTTCACAAGTGCACTGTACCTATTGTGTCCAGGAGACATTGTTTCACTTCAATTTTTCCCAACCTCTGGCTCTTTTTTTTCCTTCTTCTTTTTTAAATTCTTAATTAATTACACTTTATTCACTTTGTATCCCCCCTGTGGTTCCCTCCCTCCTCCTGTCCCAATCCCTCCCTTCCTCCACCATCTGCATGCATGCCCCTCCCCAAATCCACTGATAGGGGAGGTCTTCTTTTCCTTCCTTCTGACCCTAGTCAATTAGGTCTCATCAGGAGTGGCTTCATTGTCTTCTTCTGTGGCCTGGTAATGCTGCTTCCCCCTCAGGGGCAGTAATTAAAGAGCAGGCCAATCAGTTTATGTCAGAGACAGTCCCTGTTCCTATTACAATGGAACCCACTTGGATACTGAAGTGCCATGGGCTACATCTGTGCAGGGGTCTTAGGTTATCTCCATGCATAGTCCTTGGTTGGAGTATCAGTCTCAGGAAAGACCCCTGTGCTCAGATTTTTTGGTTCTGTTGCTCTCCTTATGGAGTTCCTGTCCTCTCCAGGTCTTACTGTTTCCCATTTCTTTCATAAGATTCCCGGCACTCTGCCCAAAGGTTGCCCATAAGTCTCAGCATCTGCATTGATAGTCTGCAGGGCAGAGCCTTTCAGAGGTCCTCTGTGTCAGGCTCCTGACATGTTCCCTCTTTTCTCCTTCTTCTGATGTCCATCCTCTTTGCCTTTCTGGATAAGGATTGAGCATTTTAGCAAGAGTACTCCCTCTTGATTAGTTAACCTCTGGCTCTTAAAGTCCTTCAGGTCCTTGTTCTCGATTGGTCCCGGAGACTTAGGGACAGGTTGTGTGATACAGATGTTCCATGTGTGGCTGAGCACTCCACAGACATCTCATCTCTGCACTTTGAGCTGCTGTGACTTACCATAATCCACCTCAACAAAGAAACTTCTAGGCCCCCTACAAAGATTTATCAGATGGGCAGCTTAGGCCACATGTAGGTCCCCTAGTAAGGGAAGTGGAGACTGCGTTGGACATGGACTCACTTGGCTGCTTTTTGATCAATTTCTCCTTGCCAGGCCACAGGGGGAGAAGTCAAGCTCAGTCTTGATACAAGTTGATGAGCTGGGGTGTATGAGAAAGTGAGCTTTCTTTTTCTGAGGAATAGGCAAGGGGTAGGGAAAGGGAGGGTTGGACAGGGAAAGGAGGTGGATGGGGTTACAAGAAGAATGTAAAGTGAATTAAAAAATTAAAAATTAAAAACGAAACTTCTCTGATGAGTTCTGAGAGTTCACTAGTCTATACAGGGATAGAGAGATGCATTTAAGAGAGCTGCTTGATACTACATCCATGTAGATAAATGGCAGTAGTAGGTTTTTCTCTGGACCTATAAGTTCCCTAACCATAAATTCTTGGAAGCCAACTATTTTATTTAGCCTAAAAATTATTGAAAGGTTCATAAAAAACCATGACTTTAAAAGAATTTCTGTTTGTGTTAAAGGCCAAAGATATAATTTCCATTTTAATTCAAAACACAATGGGAAACTTTGTCTGGTCTCCTGCCTCAAATTCGTTCTATGCAACCCTTTTCCGTTCCCCAATCAGATGACTAAATTGGTCCTTCAGTCTACAACTTTGAGAGGAATAGGAGCAACTGATGTCTTTTCACTTTGTTAATAGACATATACCTGCTTGTACAAGTACATGGATTTCAGAATTGTAGGCTCTTCAAAACAGAATATGATTGTTTTCTGTTGTTCTTTACTTGACTTTCATGGTCATAAGATAAAGTACAAGCCTGTTATTTTTCTCCACTAAAATTTTACAAACCTACTTGTCAAAGGAAGAACTTGGAAGAAACAAAAAAAGGAGTAAAGGAATGAGAAGAGGAAAGGAGAGTAAAGAAGCAGGGTAAGGAGTCTATTTATATGTTCATCTGTCACCTGCTTGTCACCTATCTATATTATCTATTCATTTATCTACTTGAAAAACAGAAAAGCAGTTGACAGTATTTGTTAATAGACTATGTTATCCAGAGTGGCCTTGAACACAAGAGTTCAGATGATTCCCTTGCCACCAAAAGTAGTTGAACTCTAAGCATTTGTCATCTTGTCATGTGTGTGTGTGTGTGTTTGTGTGTATGTATTTTTGTGTATTTTGTATTTGCTATTTCTGTCCTCAAAGATTAGGAGGAAAATGATGTTCTTTCGCAGTATTATGTACTGGATAATGGAGGTGGAGTCAGCAGAGAAAAACCATCACAACAACCTGCAGTACTCAATGCCTACTGTGTAGCAGGCACTGTGCTAACCACCTTTAAGACAACTCAGTTTAGATTTACTAGCTATGAGTTGATCTAGACATAATCAATACACTTAACAATAGTTTCTATAGTGAATTTACAATCTGGCAAGTTTGGGAATAGAGAAATACTCACATCCCACAATTAAGATAATATTAATTTTAGTCACTCCCCAAAGTCCTTTCCTGTGCTTTGAAACCTCCTCTCCTTCTTCCTCTTGCTCCACCCAGGGCAATAACTCTGAGTTCCAATTACTTTTCACTTAGTAGGATTTAAAATGAATACAAATATCAAAGTATGCCCTGTATTAACAACTAATTCTTTAGGGCCAGGATAGATTTAGAAGAAAATGTTTTATCTGTTTATCCAGTTGTTTCCTGGTTTTCACTATGTAAATAAAGCTACTCTAAACACTCTTATGCAGATCTCTGTATGAAAATACACATTCACTTCTCTTGTGTTAGTATATGGAAGCAGAGTAGCTGAGTTGTAGTAACCATCAGGCCATTTCCCAAAGAATTTATACACTTTTCTAGTACCAGAAGTATGCATCAGTTCCTGTTTGCCTGCATTCTTGCAAACACTTGATATAGTCATTCTTTAAAATTATATTTTCATACAGCAAGCCTATAGCCAACATCAAACTGAATGGAGAGAAACTTAAAGCAATTCCACTGAAATCAGGGACAAGACAAGGCTGCCCACTGTCTCCATATCTCTTCAACATAGTGCTGGAAGTCCTTGCTAGAGCAATAAAACAGTTGAAGGAGATCAAGGGGATACAGATGGGAAAGGAAGAAGTCAAATTATCACTATTTGCAGATGATATGATAGTATACATGAGTGACCCCAAAAACTCTACCAGGGAATTCCTGCAGCTGATAAACACCTTCAGCAAAGTGGCTGGATACAAAATTAACTAAAAAAAAAATCAGTAGCACTCCTGTATACAAAAGACAAAAGGGCTGAGAAAGAAATTAGAGAAACAGCATCCTTTACAATAGCCACAAATGACATAAAGTACCTTGGTGTAACCCTAACCAAGCAAGTGAAAGACTTGTATGAAAAAAAAATTTCAAGTCTCTGAAGAAAGAATTAGAAGAAGATATGAGAAGATGGAAAGATCTCCCATGCTCATGGCTTGGAAGGATTAACACAGTAAAAATGGCCATCTTACCAAAAGCAATCTACAGATTTAATGCAATTCCCATCAAATTGGAACACAATTCTTTACAGACCTGGAAAGAAAAATTCTTAACTTCCTATGGAATAACAAGAAACCCAGAATTGCTAAAACAATCCTCTACAATAAAAGATCTTCTGGAGGTATCTCCATCGCTGATCTTAAGCTGTACTATAGAGTAACAGTTATAAAAACTGCACGGTACTGGCATAGAAACAGAATGGTGGATCAATGGAATCGAACAGAAGACCCAGAAATAAACCCACACACTTACGGACACCTGATTTTTGACAAAGATGCCAAAACCATACAATGGAAAAAAGATAGCATCTTCAACAAATGGTGCTGGTCCAACTGGATGTCTACATGTAGAAAAATGAAAATAGATCCATACTTATCACCCTGCACAAAACTGAAGTTCAAATGGATCAAAGACCTCAACATAAAACCAGACACATTAAAAAAAAAGGGGGAAATACCCTAGAACTCATTGGCACAGGGAACAACTTCCTGAACAGAACACCAACAGTTCTAAGATCAACAATCAATAAATGGGACCTCATGAAACTGAAAAGCTTCTGTAAAGCAAAGGACACTGTCATCAAAACAAAACAACTGCCTAAAGATTGGGAAAGAATCTTCACTAACCCTTTATCTGACAGAGGGCTAATATCCAGCATATATAAAGAACTAAAGAAGCTGAAAAGCAGCAAACCAAGTAATCAAATTAAAAAATAGGGAACAGAGCTAAACAGAGAATTCTCTGTAGAGGAATATCGAATGGCAGAGAAACATTTGAAGAAATGCTCAACCTCATTAGCCATTAGGGAAATGCAAATCAAAACGACCCTGAGATTTCACCTTACACCCATCAGAATGGCCAAGATGAAAAACTCAAGTGACAATACATGTTGGAGAGGTTGTGGAGAAAGGGGAACCCTCCTCCACTGCTGGTGGGAATGTAAACTTGTACAACCACTCTGGCAAGCAATCTGGCGCTTTCTCAGACAACTAGGAATAACGCTTCCTCAAGATCCAGCCATACCACTCCTAGGCATATATCCAAAAGAGGCTCAAATACAAAAAAAGGACATTTGCTCAACCATGTTTATATCAGCCTTATTTGTAATAGCCAGAAGCTGGAAACAGCCAAGATGCCCGTCAACCGAAGAGTGGATGCAGAAATTGTGGTACATCTACACAATGGAGTATTACTCTGCAATGAAAACTAAGGAAATCATGCAATTTGCAGGTAAATGGTGGGATCTGGAAAGGATCATCCTGAGTGAGCTGTCCCAGAAGCAGAAAGACACACATGGTATATACTCACTCATATAGACATATAGGATAAACCTAAAATCTGTCCATCTAAAGAAACCAATCAAGAGAGAGGACCCTGACTAAAATGCTCAATTCCCATCCCGAAAGGCAAAGAGGATGGACATGAGAAGAAGAAAAAGAAAGCAGGAAACAACCTAGGAACCTGCCACAGAGCGCCTCTGAAAGGCTCTGTCCCGCAGACTATCAAAGCAGACGCTGAGACTTTATGGCCAACTGTTAGGCAGAGTGCATGGAATCTTATGTAAGAAGTGGGATATAGAAGGTTATGGAGAGGACAGGAACCCCATAAGGAGAGCAACAGAACTAGAAGATTTCAACACAGGGTTCTTCCCAGAGACCCATACTCCAACCAAGCACCAGGCATGGGGATAACCTAGAACCCCTTTGCAGATGTAATCCATGGCAGTTTAGTGTCTAAGTGGGTTACATAGTAATGGGAAGAGGGACTGCCTCTGACACAATCTGATAGGCCTGCTCTTTGGTCACCTTCCCCTGAGGGGAGAGCAGTCTTACCAGGCCACAGAAGATGACAATGCAGCCACTCCGGATGTGATCTGATAGTCTAAGATCAGATGGAAGGAGAGGAGGACCTCCCCTACCAGTGGTCTTGGGGAGGGCATGCATGAAGAACGGGGAGGGAGGGTGGGATCGGAAGGGGAGGAGGGAGGTGCATACGGAGGGAATACAAAGTGAATGAAATGTAAAAAAATAAAAAAAGAATATAAACAAATGTAAAATAAATAAATAAATTATATTTTCTATGGTTGCAAAGGAATAGCTTTGTCATTTCAACTTGCCACAACACGAATGGGCCTGGAGTAAAGTCAAGCACAAAAAAAGAAATCAGGGGAGTAAAGACAACAACAACAAAAAAATACAACAAAAACAACAACAACAACAACATAAAACAAAACCAACAGTTGATATCAATGTCTTGGAATACAGCTCAAGGATAAGGAACTTGTCTAGCTTGTCCAAGGTCTGGGTTCAATCTCCAACACTGAAAAAAAAAACCAAAAAACAAACAAACAAACAAACAACAAAAAAAAGCAGCAACAACAAACGACAGCAAAATAATTACTCACTCTCATGGAAGTTGATGGTAGAATGGTATGTACTAGAGGCTTTGAAAAATAGGGAAAAACAATACATGGGGAGAGACTGACTGATCAACAGGTACAAAAATACAACTAAGTGGATTAGAAAGATTCAATTTTGGTGGTTAGTTCATTAGTAGGCTAACTATAACAATATGAACTGTTTATCTCAAAAAGGTAAAAAAAAAAAGATATTGATATCATCACTAAAGAAATAATAGATGACTGAGGAGTTAGATGATCAGTTTAGTCTGAATTAAGCATCATCCAATGGGTGTATATACTGAAGCATAGTATGCACGATTGTATACAGGTTTCTGCTTTTAGGTATCAGTTAAAATTTAAAAATACACTTCTTAATGATCAGTAAGATTAGTCATCTTTTCATGTGCTGATTTTCTTTTTTTTAATTTTATTTTTTTCTTATCAGTTACATTTTATTAACTCTGTGTTCCAGCCGTGTCCCGATTCCTCATTCCCTCCCAGTCCCTCCCTCACTCCCTCCCTCATCTCCACCGTGCCCCTTGCCTAGTCCACTAATAGGGGGGACCTCCTCCCCATTCATCTGATCCTGTTTTATCAGGTATCTTCAGGACTGGCTGCAAAGCTCTCCTCTGTGTCCTAACAGGACTGCTCCTCCCTTGGGGGGTGGGGAAGTCAAAGAGCCAGTCATTGAGTTCCTGTTAGAAATAGTCCTTGTTCCCCTCACTATGGAAAACCAATTGGTTACTGAGCTACCACAGGCTACATGTGGGCAGAGGTTCTAGGTTATATACATACATGGTCCTTGGTTGAATGTCAGTCTCAGAAAAGACCCTGTGCCCAGATATATTTGGTCCTTGTGGAGCTCCTATTCTTTCCCCATCAGACTAATTCCCCTTCTTTCTTATGATTCCCTGTACTCTGCCAAAGGTTTGGTCATGAGTCTTTGCTTTGAAAACACTGCTATTTAGAGTCTTTCAAATGCACTCAGTAGACTCCTGTCATACATTCTTTTTTTTATTATTTTTTTTCGTATTTTATTTTTTTCTTATCAGTTACATTTTATTAACTATGTACCCCAGCCATGTCCCGATCCCTCATTCCCTCCCAGTCCCTCCCTCCCTCCCTCCTCTCCACCGTGCCCCTTTCAAGGTCCACTGATAGGGGGGACCTCCTCCCCATTCATCTGATCCTGTTTTATCAGGTATCCTCAGGACTGGCTGCAAAGCTCTCCTCTGTGGCCTAACAGGACTGCTCCTCCCTTGGGGGGTGGGGAGGCCAAAGAGCCAGCCATTGAGTTCCTGTTAGAAATAGTCCTTGTTCCCCTCACTATGGGAAACCAATTGGTTACTGAGCTACCACAGGCTACATCTGAGCATAGGTTCTAGGTTACATTCATACATGGCCCTTGGTTGCATGTCAGTCTCAGAAAAGACCCTGTGCCCAGATGTTTTTGGTCCTTGTGGAGCTCCTATCCTTTCCTCATCAGTCTAACTCCCCTTCTTTCTTATGATTCCCTGTACTCTGCCAAAGGTTTGGTCATGAGTCTTTGCTTTGAAAACTCTGCTAGGTAGAGTCTTTCAAATGCGCTCAGTAGACTCCTGTCAATGTTCAATGCATATCCCATCTGTCTTTCAAAACGAGGATTGATAATCTTACCCCATGTCCACTCTCTTGATTATCTTTTTTAGGTGTACAGATTTCATTATGTTTATCACATCTTATAGGTCTATATAAGTGAGTATTTACCGTGTTTGTCTTTCTCTGTCTTGGATATTTCACTCAGAATGATCTTTTCTAGATCCCACCATTTGCCTGCAAATTTCATGATTTCCTCCTTTTTGATTGCTGAGTAGTATTCCATTGTGTAAAAATACCACAATTTCTGTACCCATTCCTCCGTTGATGGACATCTGGGTTGTTTCCAGGTTCTGGCTATTACAAATAAAGCTGCTATAAACATGGTTGAGCAAATATCCCTTTTGTGTACTTGAGCAAACTTTGGGTATATACCTAGCAGTGGTATAGCTGGGTCTTGAGGAAGCACTTTTCCTAATTGTCTTAGAAAGCGCCAGATTGATTTCCAAAGTGGTTGTACCAGTTCACATTCCCACCAGCAGTGGAGGAGGGTTCCCCTTTCTCCACAACCTCTCCAGTATGTGTTGTTCCTTGAGTTTTTCATCTTGGTCATTCTGATGGGTGTAAGGTGATATCTCAGGGTCGTTTTGATTTGCATTTCCCTGATGGCTAATGAGGATGAGCATTTCTTTAAGTGCTTCTCTGCCATTCGATATTCCTCTGTCGAGAATTCTCTGTTTAGCTCTGTTCCCCATCTTTTAATTGGATTACTTGGTTTGCTGCTTTTCAGCTTCTTTAGTTCTTTGTATATACTCGATATTATTCCTCTGTCAGATAAAGGGTTAGTGAAGATTCTTTCCCAATCTGTAGGCAGTCGTTTTGTTTTGATGACAGTGTCCTTTGCTTTACAGAAGCTTTTCAGTTTCATGAGGTCCCATTTATTGATTGTTGCTCTTAGAGCCTGTGCTGTTGGTGTTCTGTTCAGGAAGTTGTCTCCTGTGCCAATGAGTTTTAGGCTGTTCCCCACTTTTTCTTCTAACAGATTTAGAGTATCTGGTTTTATGTTGAGGTCTTTGATCCACTTGGACTTTAGTTTTGTGCAGGGTGATAAATATAGATCTATTTTCATTTTTCTGCATGTGGACATCCAGTTGGACCACATGTGCTGATTTTCTATATCTAGTTCTTTTAAAAATTTTAATTATTTTTTTCAATTTATTAATTATATATTCCCATTGAAGCCCCCTCCTTCAACTCCTCCCAGGTCCCACCTTCCCTCCCTCTTCCCCTATCCCTTTCCCCTAGTCCACTGAAAGGAGGAGTTCTCCTCCTGTGCCATCTGCCCAGAGCTTATCAAGTCTCATCCAGACTGCCTGGATCCTCTTCCTTATTAATGTTTTTTTAAACAGTTTTAATGTTTGCTTTTTGATATTATTTAATTTAGAGAGTTCTTCATATGTTGTAGAAACATGTATTTTATGTAGATTCAAGAGCCTTGTATGGTATAAAAGTATTTTCAGTGTTTGCTTTCTAAGTTTGTAAGTTTAACTACTCAGCTTAATCAATTTACATTGATATACTGCAACATGTAGGGATAAACTTAGACATATATGTAACTCACTCTCAAATAGTTCAAATTATGGAAGAGGTGTAAACAAAGCAAATCGGATAAAGTGATAAGTGAAGTACATAAATGTTACATAACTTTGCACTGCTGTTATTTTCACAGCATTTCTGCCTCCTTTAAAAAATTTCAAAAAAAGAGGGGAGGGATCAAAAGAAATGACGAGACACTCAGACATTTATTAGCTACTACCCCCAAAGTACAATTTGTAAGGAATGGCTATATTACATTTTATCAAACAGAAAAACTTCTTCGTTTGAAGAGAATGAAAAGGGAAGCCATAAACAGGAGAACATACGTTGAATACATATGAAATGCTCGCATCCACATAAAACCCAGGTGTCCTCAATATATAAAGAGCTGAAAACAAAATAATTAAGCAGGCAAAAAAATAAAAGATTAGTGGAATACAATGCCCATATCTAACCATAAAGAAACTTCAAAGAAGCCTCTAAAAGCAAGTTTAAGAGTGTCAACATCATAAAAAATGAACATTTGTGAAATGTTCCACATAAAAGTATGTTAAAGATATAAGATAGCCAAGGGAAGTACTTTGCCCTGTACTGGGAATGGGAAATACTACAAAGGAAAATTTTAGAACAAAAGCAAAACATGGGTACATTTCATAAATGTTCTTGATTAGATCTGGGCAGTGGGTTCCAGGCAAAGGGAGATAGGCTTCCTGGAGAAATTAGAGTCAAAGGTATGGGCCATGTGTCTTCTCCTCATTAGTAAGGTTAATTTTGCTCATCTGGAAAAAATAGTTATCCAATTTCTGCATTGTGTAATTATTATATTTTCCTGGTAACTGATAATAAGCAGTCTATGAAAAAATATTTTATTACCTTGTAAATATCCTCCTCATTGTACAATCCAGCTGTTTTAATATCCATTCATTTATTTTATGCAATCAACTGTCATTATGGTAGGTTTTCTTTTATATGTGACTTAGATTTTTCTCCCACAGGTTTCAAAATTCTTTGTTTTACACACACACACACACACACACACACACACACACACACACACACACATATATATACACACACACACATAATGTTTTAACTGTAATAACCTGCTGGAGGCTTCTTTTCTGATCCTCTTCATTTGGTTGTTGTAGTAAATAAAAATATGGCTGTGGTGTTGGGCTATATAATGTTTATTATTATTAGCCCTAAGATTATCACAGTGGTATTATCTAACCCACTATCACAGACACAGACACCTGTTAGAGTTATAATTGTCTCATTTGGGCCGGATAGATATACCCACCTAAACTTTCTGAATCACCTCATCATCCATTTCCCAGTCCCCATTCAGTGCCATTCTTCTTATTTCTCCAACCTGCCGTCAATAATCTTACAAATACTTGCTTTTATTCTTCATCTGGAACTTTTCATGCTGTTGTTGGAGTCCTTCCTCCCATCTCCACATGTTTTTTTTTTTTCTCCAAGCTAAACCATCCTGGTGTCCTCTTTCCTTTCTTCCTGTTCTTCTCATACATTACATCCGGAACGCAGCCTGCCCTCCCTGTATTCCTCCTAGTTCTCCCAACTCCCCTCTCCCTCAGATCCACTGTTCCTCCACTTCCCTTCAGAAAAGAGCAGGTCTCCCAGAGATATTAACTGAACACATAACAAGGTGTATATTATTGAAGTTTTCAATTCCATCTTAATTTCAATCTGTTTACTGAATTCAATTTTCAAATCCTGACTTTTCTTCATCATTTCATTCATCTGTTCATTTGAGTTTATTCTTGTTTTCTTTAAGTTTATTTAGGCTCTTGTGTCTTATTTTAACTCTTTGGATTCTTTAATAATGCTTATGATTCTTTTAGTACTGTATCCTAGGGTTCATGAAGTTCTTTTCTCAACAGGGAACATTGCTATAGGACTAGTCAGTATGGGGGAGACATACTATTTTGGAATTTCATAGTCTGTTTTTTGCCATGACTTGCATTTGTTGTTGTGCCACAACCTTATTTAAATGGTTGTGGGAGATTCTAGACTACCTCTGCTGAGTGGTCATTTTATTCTATGTTTGCTGTTGCCCAAATTGTTGCTTTCAGATCAGGTATGAAGATCTGGTAAGTCAGTCCTGATTGTGCTGGTTTTTGATTGGAGAAACAGAAGGGATTCCAGTACAAAGCCAGAAGCTGTGATACTTAAGTTAAGCATGGGTGTGGGAGCATGGCATGAACATGTAAGAATCTGGGGTGCTTTTCAGTCTGGTTTGTCATAACTGAATTAAGTCTGTGTGGTGGTTTGAATAAGAATGCCAACCGATGGGTTCATATATTTGAATGCTTAGGAAGTTGCACTATTTGAAAGTATTAGGAGGTGGGACCTTGTTAGAAGAATTGTATCACTTAGGGTGGGCTTTAGATTTCAAAAGCCCAAGCCAGGCACAATGGACTCCTCTCCTTGCTGCTTGTGGATCCAGAGGTAGAACTCTTAGCTTCTTCCTCAGCACTATGTCTGCCTACCTGTTGCCATGTTTTCCACCATGAAGACAATGGACTAAAGCTCTAAAACTCTAAGCCAGCCCCAATTAAATGTGTTTTTTTTTTTAAATAAGAGTTGTTGTGGTCATGGTGTCTCTTCACAGCAATAGAACATTGTTTAAGACAGTCTGGTGTTGTGGAGACTTTGAGGCTTTTACCTAGTACACATGCTATTGAACCCAAAGGAGGCCTTTTGGGATTGTGGGGACATAAGCAGTGAGTATGGGTATGAGTCACCTACCATCAAGGCTGGTGCAACAGCTACTTGTTTTGAGCTATTTCTAGGAGAATGGTTGTGGCATGGGCAATTGGGGATCTTAATAGAGTATTTTTTCATTAAAGTACATAAATAAGAAGAATCTCAACAAATCACATTGAAAGCTAAATGCATAAATTTGTATCTACACACTAGCTTTAAAAGAGGGGAACAAGTATACACTAGCTTTGCTGTAAGTCCAAACCAGAATTCTAATTAACTGAGCTCCATAGCAATTTGTCAACAACTTCAGCTTTCATGTGTCAAACAAGGTTGAAGGAATTTAGTGAGCCTGAGCAAACTTGGCCAACATCAACATGTGAAGTGATAATGATTACCATTTGATGTGAGGCCTTGTGTCTACATCTTATCCCCATAACTGGCTTCCTGCTGTTCACCTCCACAACATGAAGGTTAGTCTCCTAGGCCACCTTTAAATGACTGCATGTATTGGCTGAGGAAGAAGCAGCAGGCTCAGAGAAATGAAAAACAGAGCTACTGATTTGACTGAAGCAGATGTCTGCAACTGGCAAGAAGCTTACAAGGGTAGAGTCATAAAGGGCTGCAGTGTTAGCTTGTGGAATGGAGGGAACAGAAGCCTGTTGAAATTCCTATGCTGGAGGTGTTCAGCACAGGTTATTTAATCTGCTCTTTGAATCACTGTAGTGAAATTTACTTGGGGTCTGATGTCAGTCTACACAGCATTTCTCCTAAGTTGTGAATCTTGGAAGATGGAAAAGTGGTGATATGGGTGTTCTAAGATTGTCCAAAGTAGTTATATGCTACATTCTCTGAGAGGCTTTACCCAACAGTGCCTCAAAACTCACAGCCAAACATTGGGCAACGCATTGGGAGTGGGAAAATGGGAGAAAAGAAAAAAAGTTGCTGGAGGTGTCAAGAGTTCCACAATAAGCAACTAACCAGGGTCCAGAGGGGATTGTTGACACTGAAGCACCAACCAAGGACCATGCATTAACTGGACCTAGGCCACCTACAGAGATGTAGCAAATGAACAGCTTAGGCTTCATGTGAGTCCTCTAGTAAAGGAAGTGGGTACTGCATAGGACAGGAACTCACTTTCCAGCATTTTGATCACTTCCCCCTAGCGGGACTGTCTTGTCAGGACACAGGGAAGAGGCCATGTTCACTCTTGATGCAATTTGATGTGCTGGGATTGATGGGAAAGGGAGCTCCCCTTTTCTGAGGAAAAAGGGAGGGAAAAAGGAAGGGGCAGAAGGCAGGGTAGGATTGGGAGGGGAAGAGGGAAGAGCTAAAACAAGGATGTAAAGTGACTATAGATAGATAGATAGATAGATAGATAGATAGATAGATAGATAGATAGATAGATAGATA